>NC_081342.1:44977160-45084117 GCF_029784015.1 Lycium ferocissimum | reverse complement strand
ATTTGGTATAGACTTTTTATTTCATATGTACATATTCGTTCGGGGTACGACGGGGCGTCCCGTCATACGATTTTGTTTTGTTCGTGAGGTACGTAGACATGTGGTGTGGGTTATGTATATGTTTCGTGAGATTTGCGTACGTTTAGAGTTTATCTATGTTTTGTGACGGCCTTATCGGCCTTCGTGCGGCATGCCCACTTGTCCTTGTTAAATTATTATTTCTGCTTATTTATAATATTTTGCTAATTTAGGTTAAGGTACGTATGAGTGTCCAACTAGGGCACGTGTCGCGGCCTACGGAGTTGGGTCGTGACATAGGATTTCCTCGAGGCTCATGTCATAGCCTATTCGTAACTAAGGCATGCCAAAAGAAGAAAGGGTTGCGCTTTACATACCTCAAACGTTCTCCAAGCTACTCCAAACTCAAACTAGCGTCAACCTATGCCTCGGGCTCTCCAAGGTCTACAAGTATATCATAATATGCCAAATATTAGCTATAGACATTTTGGGCATTTAATTCCAATTTAGCCCTTAATTCTACAGAAATTTGGGCAGTATTTCTCCTGTAAATAGGCCACCCCGAGAATTTAACTCGGCCAAAATCAACAACAACCACAACAACAATCAACCTAGCAACATCAATAATCATCCGAAAGGCAATATAACATTAGTAACTCTCTTTAACATCATTCGAAAACATTCAATACTTTCGATTCAACGGCTTACATTTAAGCCAACATCAATGCTTATACATTCAATTACCAACCCGAATCCATACTAACATCATTTAAGAACATTTCAAATAATTCATACAATATTTCCAACAATCCAACAAGGCTCCAATTTGCCCAAAACTGTCCCAAATCCGAGAGCCTCACTATAACCCATTCCTCACTTCCAATCATGATTTGCACCAACAATTTACACTCTAACAATGCCATTCTCTTAAACATAAAAATTACATTAAATACACATGATTCTCCAATTCAGCCCATACAATTACAACATCAATTTTGAGTCATTAAAAACTCATTTCCATCATAGAATTCATTGCGACAACCATTAAAACACTAAGCGACATTAATGCGTTCTTTGTCACATAACATGACCCATTTTCGGCCAACACAACATATATACATATTGATGATTCTCATCCATTTCTTCACCCTACAATGATCATAGCATGCTAACTAGGCTTTAATTCATTGCTTTAACACAACACAACACACACACTTACACGGCTAGGCACCACATTCACAACCTCCATTCTAACATATCATATTTCATGAATTTCCTTCATTTTAACATACTACAACATGCATACAACATTCATAACACATAAAACATGATTAATTCTTACCTTCCTTCTTCAACTTCACAAGTAAGCTAGGGTTTGCGATCTACACAACGGATGGTTTGATGACCCCAAACAACACTTCCACGCTACTTAGGGACCTCAAATTAGTGGATTTGCATCAACAAAATATTTTTGGAATGGTTCAATTTGGACTTGGTTTTTGAGGTGGCTTGGCCGAGAGCCTTGCTCTCCAACTCCTTGGTCTTCTTATTTTTTTTCTAAGTGTATGGAATGATAAAGATGACTTAGAATTCATCCTTTGAGCTATTATATAAGTTCCCCAAGTGTCCTTGGCCCACACATGTGTTGGACCAATTTAAATTGGCCACAAAATGTGTGGGACCTTTCCTATAGTCACACGGCCAAAGGGCCTTATTTGCATGATTTTCATCTTCCAAATATATCACTTTTGGTCCCAAATTTTCCTAATTTTTCCATACTAACAAATTCATGAACAACTTATGTCTCAAAATAAAATCGAAGGTCACAAGTCCCGAATTTGTATCCCGGAATGATTTTGTCCCTAACTTTCCATAGTTAATCCGGATTGTCCCAATGCACAAAATACGGGATATAACAAGTTTGTCCTCGGAATGTCAACAGACCGTGTCTAGTAGAGTCTTGTTTATCGGTGTGTTGTGCACCACATCTATAAGCAGGAAGCTACAGGGCATTTAGGGTGTTATTTTTTCTTTCTGATCTTAGATCGTGCGATAGAGCTGTGTTATCAGGATGACTCTTCTCGACGGCTGACGTTATGTTTTGCAATGCCTCGAGAAAGGCCACGGGCCCGAAGGGCAAGTCCACGGCCGGTTGGTGAGACCGGCTAGGCCCGCGAGTTACTAGGGCCCGTGCTGTGCTGTGCGGATATTGTGCCCCGACGACGGTTCGGCTACACCACCGTACCGGAAGGGGCTTGGAGCGGCGGCAGTGCCGCAGTGCGGGGCGGCTCCACCGCCGGCTCCCGAGGTTCGAGTGCCCGCGCCTCCCGGCTCCCCGGCCGGGGGCGGATGATGGGGCTATACGCGGCGGTACGATTCGACCCGATTGGTAGCGGGCGGGCCCAGGCTTGGGTAGCGGGTGATCGGGGCGACCGGCGTGACGAGTTCGAGGGCCGTGAGTTTCGACATGTAATCCACCGAGTTTTCGAGGTCGAAGCCCGCGAGAGGACCCTCGTGAGGTTTATCGAACGATCTTTGCGTACATTACGGTTGATTAAGGCGACCGATATTGAGTCTGTTGAGATGGCATCGTACCAGTTGCAGGATGTAGCCGCAAATTGGTATGTGTCCTGGGTATTGTCCAGAGGTGAGGGTGCCCTTCCAGCCGTATGGGACGAGGAGTTTGCGAGGCCTTTCGCCCGTTTCGCCTCCGGAGGTACGGCGAGCGAGTAGACGATTCTGTGTTGAAAGCGAGCGAGCGAGAGACGTCGGGAGTACGGTTTGGAGTTTGACTCGTGGCTAGATATGTGTGCTTATGTGGTGATATAGTGACCGGATGCCGGTATGTGATGGGGCTTGGACCGATACATGGTTGATAGCGCGGTGATGGCGGCCCGGCCGTGTGGTATTTCCCGTATACGGGGCACGCGCCCGGTATGGAGGAGGACCGACGCGAGAGGGCGCCGGCCCGACGGGGCTTATGATAGGGGCCGGCCAAGAGGGCCGGATCCGTTGGGTATTCGGAGATTTTCGAGGCGGGCGGCCTCGGCGGCCCGACGAGCGGATATCCTTCCCGGCCCGGCCACAGACGGGGCACACCCTGCCGGTTGCGGCCAGGAGATCAAAGGCGCGAGGATATTCGGGCGAGGCCGAGCTCCGAGGTTTTCGAGCTCACGGTTGGACGAGAGACTCCGGTAGTCGAGATGAGACCGCCGAGACCTCCGTATTCCCCCTTTGTCGGGAGGCACCCCGGGAGTGTTTTCGTGCCACGGTGCGTGTTTACTTATGGCCGTCGGGGCCATCGATGAGAGATTGTCGGTTAGAGGTGGTGCGGCGGCGCGGCGGCTCGGCCCTACCGGGTCGGCCGGTGGTTCATCTTCATCTTCAGTAGCTATGCGCCCTACGGGGCGAGGTATGCCGGCATCGGCGGGCGCGGCGAGGGACGTGGTGGAGTTCCGGTTCTAGCGGTCCTTCGAACCGCATATGCATTGGCCGGCCCGGCGGGACCGTGGAGGCGTCTCCTAATGTTGTTACAGGTATATTACTGATCTTCTTGTCACACCCCGATCTTACTAGGGTGTGATGGGCACCCATCCCCATATTCGGAGCCGAGCGAACCCGCTGACTCTTATTGCACATATGAACTACACCGTTTTTTTTTTTTTTTTTTTTTTTTAACTAGCATTAACATAAATAGCACAATTATGAACATAGGCTAATAAGATTTGCGTTCATACTATACGACGGGGACAATCGGGAGTACAAATAGCTACGCGTACATATCCGTCTACGAGCCTCTAAACATAGTACACAATATACATAGGAAGGGCCGAGTGCGCCGTGCCCGAATATATACACAAAAGTAGTACCAAGGAACCGGGCTCCGAAACAAGCGGAGCGCCGCAAAGATTCGCCGAGGAACTCCTAGGAATCGGATCCCATTGTCCGACGACGCGCGGCATGAAACGCAGCGCCCACATGAAGGGGCGTCAGTACGAATAGTGTACCGAGTATGTAAGACATGGAAAATAACATAAACAAGAGCATAGATTATAAGTAGCAACATCATGGGGTCATGGATATATACTGAGATAAGAAAGTAACCTGTGCATAGGAACACCCCTTTCAGGCCGGATACCATGCATGCTTGTTGTCTTTTTTTTTTGAAAAACATTTCTTTTCATAGACATAGAAAGTAGAGTTTATATCATGTCGTAGTGGATCATAGTATCATAGCATAGCATAGTGTGTCATGGGTCATAGCATAGCATAGTATATCATAGTATCATAGCATAGCATAGTATATCATAGTATCATAGCATAGCATAGTATATCATAGTATCATAGCACCGAACAGTGTCGGCTCGCCCACATAGCACCGAATACATCGGCTCGCCCATAAATCCCGCGCGCATCCGGGATGATAAGCCAGCTGACCAGGTGGCAGTGAAACATAGTTTCCTTCCCAATTCCCAAGTATCCCTACCTCCCACCCCATGTACAAGTACAGTTTTCATATACATAGATTATATAAGCATGCTGGAGAGCCCAAGAAAAATCATGTATCCATCGGAGTGACGTAAGCTCGGGAACCTCCGATTATATTATAGAGTAATTAAGGGCGCTTATCTCACCTTGAAGGGATGATTAAAATAAGGCGAGACTACTAGTGGAGAGTAATATCATGAGAGAATATAAAAACGGGATCATAGGGCATCGTTTCATATACTTGGAATCCTTAAAAATAGACATTATTCATGGATAGAGTTGGGAGTTCAAGAAATAGCTTAACGTTCTCATCTCGTCACTAGAATCATAGACTTGGAACCTTTAATCCTAGGATCATCATGGTCATAGTTGTCATGTAAACATTTTCTCCCTTGACATCATTCATGGCATTGTAAAACTTGCTCATCGTCGTTGTTGTAAAAATTTATTTTGTCATAAACCTTTGCCCTGGGAAAATACGAGCACCTGGGAAAACATTTACTAGCTATCGGAGGAAAAGAATCGTGCTTTGGAATCAATGGATTTATTAAAACGACTATTATTTAGTAGTCAAAATAATACTTAAAAACTTTCCTTAGCTATAGAATGAAAATAGGTCCAATGGGACAATAAGAGAGAATTCGGAAATAGTGGGCCCACCTCGGGTCAAATGAGGCGGCATATCCATTTCACGTATACTACAATTCATGGCGTCACTTGTGAGGGTCTTAGAGTAATCGAGTCCTATTTGGGTAAGTTCTGGATGTTTAAGAAGTTTTTCCGACATTTCGCGCAAGTTCTAATTCAATTCTGCTGAATGAATAGTAACTATTTTCAATCTTAGGTTTCAAGAAAAGGAATGGTCCCCGAGGCCCGTATCCAACCCTATTATGTCTAGGACATGCCAAGAAAGGAAAGTGAAGTCTTACATACCTCTTTTCGCTCCTTATGCTATTCCAAATTCAAGCTCCAACTTCGCCCGAATCTACAATTTGGTCATGTTTACCAAATGTTAGTTCAAGTGTCTAGAAGCAAAATCTCAAAATGACACTTGTCTACCGAAATTTCTAAAGCAGCACTTCCCCTGTAAATACATCATTCCCCAAGAATCATCTTAGCCAATTCTCATCAACAACAATCCGGGAATTCAACCCGGCCAAACTATCAATCATAATATTACAACCATATTAACAATTTCCAATTTCCATCCAAGATACATTCTAACAACTTAGTCAATATACTACTTCCATCAAGACCTTCCAACTCCAATGAAAACAATAACAACCTAATAATTCATATACCAACAATATCATACAAATCTCATCATCTTCCATACATGCAAGAACACTATATTAAATTCAAGTACTTCAATCACAAGTCTCCAACTTCTACAACTTCGCAAGATTATTATGCATTCATTAGCAACATAGTATCCACAACACAACAACAACCAAAACACTAAATAAAACTAACTCATTTTCCTCCACACCTCAACAATTATACACGGCTACCACATACACAATACTCACGGCTAACATCAAGTATACACAACCACAACCTCTCCAAGATTATTCAACTTCCATTCTTAACACAATATCCACAACAATAACAACTAACACTAGATAAAATAATTAAAACATAATTCCTACACACATATATACATACACGGCCACACCCTATATTCATACTCTTCATGAATTCCATCCACTTTTACATGCTACAATACATAAAATCATCCATAACATATAAAAAGGAAGTGAATTCTTACCTTCTTCCTTAATTCTTCACTTAGCTACAATTGCAACCTTGTCAAGATTTGTGCTTCTCTTGCTCCAAAGAACTCTTTACTATATTAAGAACCCTCCAAGGAATTGTTTGGCTAGAAGAAACAAGTTGAAACTCTTCTCTTTTCTTGTCCTTTTTTTTTTCGGTTTTTTTCTTCAAGGTGGCCGAATGGCCATGTCCCTTTTCTCCTTCTTTCTTTTGTTCTTATTTTCTTGAAATTTCTAGAGAGTTATGGGATCATTTAGAAGACTTAGTCTTCTTTTAATTCCCATGAATTTTAATCCATATGGGCTTGGCCCATCAAGTGAGGTGGACGGCCAACCTTGGGCCCAAATGATCAAGCCCACTTTTTTTTTTTTTGCCAAGCAATTCATGAAAAATTATTTTCCAAATTCCAAATTTACCCTTCGTCTTCCTCCATAATTCCACGAAACATTTTACGAATTTTCCTTTATGCCCTTGGCCTTTCTTAATGATTCCGCTTCTAATGCTTCATAAGCCATTCATATGCTTAACAAAATAAAAATAGGACCTCGCTTGTCGTCCTCCCGCAATTGTCTCGAATTATCCGATTGCACAAAAATGCGGGATATAACATCCTCCCCCCCTTTAGAACATTCGCCCTCGAATGTTAAACTGGCCTCATAGTGTACTATGACACTTTGAGGAGGTTTCCTCCATAGATGCCTCACATGTCGCTTAACATATCCATTTTGGAGGCCCAGGCTACTTGTAGGCCGCGAGCCAATTAGTTCCGCTCTGAATGCTGGCCTTAAGTTAATAGGTCCTTCTTATTGAAACTTGAATTGTCCTGGTCTAATTTAGGTCTAGCATATCCGTCTCTCCTTTATGCTAGTCTAATCCGTCCCAACCTACCCGACTTCTATCGAGTTTCCAACCCAATACGCTCAGTAATATAAGGCGCGATATATATATAACATCGTAGAACCTAAATCAGTTGATGCATTTACATTATAGAAAAATACTAATGATATACCTGGTACGTCGTCAGGGGATGGCTCAGGATCCTGTCGGCCAGTTGGCGCATGGGTATGATACTGGGGTCTACTCGAACTGGGTATGCCTTCTCGGTCTCTATGACGGTCTGCTGATATCTGGGACCTTTGCACTGGAGGGCGTACCAATGACGGCGGGTCAACTACTACTCTCGTCGGCTGAACCCTATTTCTGCCACGTCGAGATGGGCAGTCGCGCATAAAATGACCTGACCTGGCACAGGCATAACAAACATCTGTACCCGCGCGACACGGCCCCGCATGTAATTTACGGCACTGAAGGCATCGTGATACTGGTGGTCTCCTCTGGCTAGACTCACCGCTATACCGGGAACCCAAAACTCCATAGCCCCGACCTGACCCGGCGGGCTGAGCTTGATCTCTATCATACCTCCGCGGGCAATCGCGCATCACATGGCCAATCCGACCGCAGACAAAACAAGCACCTGTATCTAAGTAACACTGTCCAGAGTGTGGCCTGTCACATTGCGCGCACCGCGGTTGGGGTAGCCCCGTACTGCTGAAGTCGGCTCTATGCCGGGACCCCGAAACTCTGGCACTCCGATCTGGTCCTGAGTACTCAGAATGCTCCTGTACCTGTCTCTCTCCGTACTCCCTCCTAGCCCTTTTTCTGCGACCCCCATCACCAGATCCCACGCCCTGTTGTTGAGCCTGAGTGGCTACTATTTGAGTTAACAGAAGGATAGCCTGTCTCATCTCTCGAATTGGAGCCTCTTGGTGGGGGAACCGGGAGGTGCCGGAGCTAGAGTGGGAGCTCCTTCTTGCTCCCCTAGAATGGCAAGAGTGCGAACAAAGCACGGGAGGAGGCCTCGTTATGGGATTCACCCTCCTCGATATTTACCGGCGGCTCCCGTCTAATCCGCCTATCCGTCGCTATCTTACCCTTTTCGGCCGGTCGTTGCTTTCATCTTCACAGCGTCGCGAAAATGTAACACCGAATTAGAAAGAAGGAAAACCTCTTATTATAGCTCTATCGCACGATCTAGAATACAAGGAAGGTCAAATTTCCTAAATGCCCTGTGAGCCTCCCCGTTTATAAGTGTGGCGCGCTACACACCCATAAACAAGACTCTACTGGACACGGCTCGTAGACAAACCCCTAGGACCGCCTGCTCTGATACCACTTTGTCACACCCCGATCTTACTAGGGTGTGATGGGCACCCGTCCCCATATTCGGAGCCGAGCGAACCCGCTGACTCTTATTGCACATATGAACTACACCGTTTTTTTTTTTTTAACTAGCATTAACATAAATAGCACAATTATGAACATAGGCTAATAAGCTTTGCGTTCATACTATACAGCGACGGGGACAGTCGGGAGTACAAAACGACTCGTACATATCCGTCTACGAGCCTCTAAACATAGTACACAATATACATAGGAAGGGCCGAGCACCGCCGTGCCCGAATATATACACAAAAGTAGTACCAAGGAACCGGGGCTCCGAAACAACCGGAGCGCCGCAAAGATGCCGCCGAGGAACTCCTAGGAATCGATCCGATTGTGTCGCCGACTCGCGCGGCATGAAACGCAGCGCCCACATGAAGGGCGTCGTACGAATAGTGTACCGAGTATGTAAGACATGGAAAATAACATAAACAAGAGCATAGATTATAAGTAGCAACATCATGGGGTCATGGATATATACCGAGATAAGAAAGTAACTTTGTGCATAGGAACACCCCTTTCAAGCCGGATACCATGCATGCTTGTTGTCTTTTTTTTTGAAAAACATTTCTTTTCATAGACATAGAAAGTAGAGTTTATATCATGTCGTAGTGGATCATAGTATCATAGCATAGCATAGTGTGTCATGGGTCATAGCATAGCATAGTATATCATAGTATCATAGCATAGCATAGTATATCATAGTATCATAGCATAGCATAGTATATCATAGTATCATAGCATAGCATAGTATATCATAGTATCATAGCACCGAACAGTGTCGGCTCGCCCACATAGCACCGAATACATCGGCTCGCCCATAAATCCCGCGTCCGGGATGATAAGCCAGCTGACCAGGTGGCAGTGAAACATAGTTTCCTTCCCAATTCCCAAGTATCCCTACCTCCCACCCCATGTACAAGTACAGTTTTCATATACATAGATTATATAAGCATGGAGAGCCCAAGAAAAATCATGTATCCATCGGAGTGACATAAGCTCGGGAACCTCCGATTATATTATAGAGTAATTAAGGGCGCTTATCTCACCTTGAAGGGATGATTAAAATAAGGCGAGACTACTAGTGGAGAGTAATATCATGAGAGAATATAAAACAGATCATAGGGCATCGTTTCATATACTTGGAATCCTTAAAAATAGACATTATTCATGGATAGAGTTGGGAGTTCAAGAAATAGCTTAACGTTCTCATCTCGTCACTAGAATCATAGACTTGGAACCTTTAATCCTAGGATCATCATGGTCATAGTTGTCATGTAAACATTTTCTCCCTTGACATCATTCATGGCATTGTAAAACTTGCTCATCGTCGTTGTTGTAAAAATTTATTTTGTCATAAACCTTTGCCCTGGGAAAATACGAGCACATTTTGGAAAACATTTACTAGCTATCGGAGGAAAAGAATCGTGCTTTGGAATCAATGGATTTATTAAAACGACTATTATTTAGTAGTCAAAATAATACTTAAAAACTTTCCTTAGCTATAGAATGAAAATAGGTCCAATGGGACAATAAGAGAGAATTCGGAAATAGTGGGCCCACCTCGGGTCAAATGAGGCGGCATATCCATTTCACGTATACTACAATTCATGGCGTCACTTGTGAGGGTCTTAGAGTAATCGAGTCCTATTTGGGTAAGTTCGGATGTTTAAGGAGTTTTTCCGACATTTCGCGCAAGTTCTAATTCAATTCTCATTTGAATGAATAGTAACTATTTTCAATCTTAGGTTTCAAGAAAAGGAATGGTCCCCGAGGCCCGTATCCAACCCTATTATGTCTAGGACATGCCAAGAAAGGAAAGTGAAGTCTTGCATACCTCTTTTCGCTCCTTATGCTATTCCAAATTCAAGCTCCAACTTCGCGTAATCTACAATTTGGTCATGTTTACCAAATGTTAGTTCAAGTGCCTAAAAGCAAAATCTCAAAATGACACTTGTCTACCGGAATTTCGGCAGCACTTCCCCTGTAAATACATCATTCCCCAAGAATCATCTTAGCCAATTCTCATCAACAACAATCCGGGAATTCAACCCGGCCAAACTATCAATCATAATATTACAACCATATTAACAATTTCCAATTTCCATCCAAGATACATTCTAACAACTTAGTCAATATACTACTTCCATCAAGACCTTCCAACTCCAATGAAAACAATAACAACCTAATAATTCATATACCAACAATATCATACAAATCTCATCATCTTCCATACATGCAAGAACACTATATTCAATTCAAGTACTTCAATCACAAGTCTCCAACTTCTACAACTTCGCAAGATTATTATGCATTCATTAGCAACATAGTATCCACAACACAACAACAACCAAAACACTAAATAAAACTAACTCATTTTCCTCCACACCTCAACAATTATACACGGCTACCACATACACAATACTCACGGCTAACATCAAGTATACACAACCACAACCTCTCCAAGATTATTCAACTTCCATTCTTAACACAATATCCACAACAATAACAACTAACACTAGATAAAATAATTAAAACATAATTCCTACACACATATATACATACACGGCCACACCCTATATTCATACTCTTCATGAATTCCATCCACTTTTACATGCTACAATACATAAAATCATCCATAACATATAAAAAGGAAGTGAATTCTTACCTTCTTCCTTAATTCTTCACTTAGCTACAATTGCAACCTTGTCAAGATTTGTGCTTCTCTTGCTCCAAAGAACTCTTTACTATATTAAGAACCCTCCAAGGAATTGTTTGGCTAGAAGAAACAAGTTGAAACTCTTCTCTTTTCTTGTCCTTTTTTTTTCGGTTTTTTCTTCAAGGTGGCCGAATGGCCATGTCCCTTTTCTCCTTCTTTCTTTTGTTCTTATTTTCTTGAAATTTCTAGAGAGTTATGGGATCATTTAGAAGACTTAGTCTTCTTTTAATTCCCATGAATTTTAATCCATATGGGCTTGGCCCATCAAGTGAGGTGGACGGCCAACCTTGGGCCCAAATGATCAAGCCCACTTTTTTTTTTTTTTTTGCCAAGCAATTCATGAAAAATTATTTTCCAAATTCCAAATTTACCCTTCGTCTTCCTCCATAATTCCACGAAACATTTTACGAATTTTCCTTTATGCCCTTGGCCTTTCTTAATGATTCCGCTTCTAAATGCTTCATAAGCCATTCATATGCTTAACAAAATAAAAATAGGACCTCGCTTGTCGTCCTCCCGCAATTGTCTCGAATTATCTGATTGCACAAAAATGCGGGATATAACACTTCTCTCGAGATGTGTATGCATTGATTGATCCTGGCTCTACTTTATCATATATTTCTCCCCTTGTTGCTAATAAAATTGGGATAGAATCTGAACCGATAGAGCCTTTTGAGGTAGCTACACCGGTAGGGGATTCTGTTATAGCCAGAGGTGTTTATAGAGATTGTTCGGTAATTGTTTGTGACCGCCGCACTAAGGCGATTTGGTAGAGTTAGATATGACCGAGTTCGATGTGATTATGGGTATGGATTAGCTACAGCTTCTTGTTATGCTAATGTTGATTGTCAAAAGAAGATAGTCCGTTTTCAATTCCTAGAGAACCGAGTTATAGAGTGGGAAGGTAATACGACGCATCGCTAGAGGGGTAAGTTTATTTCATACCTCAAGGCAAGAAAAATGATCGAGAAAAGGCTATATTTATCATCTCGGTTCGTGTTCATGATTTAGAAACGGAGTGCGACTTCGGTCGGTCTAGTGGTTAATGAATTTCTAGATGTATTCCCAGATGAGCTTCCAAGTCTCCCCCCCGAGCGGGAGATAGAGTTTGTTATTGATGTCAGCTGTGATACTCGGCTATATCTATTCCTCCGTACGTAATGACACGCGTCAGTTGAAGGAATTAAAGGAGCAAATGAGAGATTTATTAGAGAAGGGCTTTATTAGGCCCGCACATTGCCCCGGGGAGCGCCGGTATTGTTTGTGAGAAAGAAGGATAGACCATTTTGCGGATGTGCATTGATTACAGCACTCGAATAAGGTAACCATCAAGAATAAATACCCCCTCCCTGGATTGATGATTTGTTTGATCGGTTGCGGGGTGCCGAGGTGTTTGTCGAAGATAGACTCGCGGTCGTGCTATCATCAGGTACGGGTACGAGAGGTCGATATTCCTAAGACGGCATTCGGGACCGATATGGGCACTATGAATTCGTAGAGTGATGTCTTTTGGGGCGACTAATGCTCCGGTCGTATTTATGGACACGATGAATCGGGTATTCGGACTGGTTCTTAGATATGTTCGTGATAGTATTTATTGATGACATCCTGGTTTATTCACGATTAGAAGCAGAACATGTAGATCATTTGAGGACGGTACTTGGCACACTTCGGCACCAGAAATTATATGCTAAATGTTATATCCGGCATTTTAGCATATTCGGAAAATGCGAAGTAATTTCGATTTGTAAAGAATAAGGTCATATGTTGATTGGGATTAAGATGTGTGTATGTTGTTCATGAAAAATAGTGGTGTGGAGATACGGAGGAAGGCCAAGGGCAAAATTGGAATTTTGGAAATTAGTTTCGGGAATTTCAAAACAAGAATTTTAAGTGATTGGGCTCAAAAAAAAATAAGAAAAGAGGCCCAAAGGAGAAGGGGTGGCCGGCCAACTTATGGCCCAAACCCATAAATTGATCAAATTTTTCCATGTGCCAATTAATATAAGGATGATTATCCTTGGAAACTTCAAGAAAACAAAGGAGAAATCAAGAACAAAAAAGAGAGAAAAACGGCCAAGAGAGAAAAAGAAAGAAAGAAAGGAAGAAAAATTTTCCAAGCATTCAATCTTGATCCAAAAATCTTGTTCTTCTTGAATTAGTAGCAAGCTCAAGACGCTCGACGTGGTACAATTAGTTTGGCGAAAGAGCTACGTTTGGGGCAAGTTGAAATTTGAAGGAAAGGTATGAATTTTATGTTTTGAGTTATGGAACAAGTTTATATGTTATAATGATTAGAATTAGATGAGAACTATGAAAGTGTGGTGTGTGTGTGCATGGCGTGTGTGTGTGAAGGATGTGTTTGGCGTCGTGCCATGAAGAATGGAAGAGAAGTGAATTAAATTTTATTTAGTTGTTAGTTGTGTTGTTGTGATGTTGTGATGAAAAAGAGGTTTGATGAGTCAAGTTGGTGTTGAAGTTGGTTGTATGTTGTTATGAGAAATTTATGTGATTTTTATATAGTCTTTATATAATGAGGAAAGTAAGATCTTAGATGTGAATTATGATTATGAATTATGAAATTGGAAGATGGAAAAATGTTATGAATATGCATGTTGAAGATTAGGGGTTTTGGATGAATTATGGGTTTGATGGAAAACTTGTGTATCGTAAAGAATAATGAGAAAATGTGTCCGAAATATGTTTGAATAACCTTGAGTTAGCAAGTGAATATGAGAATAATGATATTAGTTGGATATTGTGAAGTTGGAATGGAATTTGTTGCCTTATGTAGAAAAGAAGACTATTTATCTTATAGCGTGTTTTGTGACGATTATTGATATTCTTGGTATTGTTGTGTTGTGGTTGTTGATATTTTGGGCCGAGACGATTCTCGGGGATGTGGAATTTATAGGGGAAATTCCCCGCCGAAATTTCGGTAGACAAGTATGGATTTAAGTTGAATTCATAAAAGCTAGAAACTCACATTTGGTAACAATGACCATTCAGAGATTTTGACGAAACGGGAGTCGGGGTGGACGAGCGTAAAGCATAATTAAGGTATGTAAAGCCTACCTTTTCTTCATTTGGCATGTCTAGTCATACTAGGTTAAGATCGGAACCTCGGGGATAATTTCGCTCTTGGAAATTTGAGTCGATTCGAGTACTATTCATTTGGTATTTGAACTACAATCTTGCATTTGGTTGAAAGAATGCTTAAACCTCCATAACTTTCGCAAATGTAACCGAATCGCTTTGAAACTCTCACAAATGACTTTATGGATCCCAATGTTTGCAATTTATGTCTGCCGCCTCGACTTGACCCGAGGTGGGCCCGCAAGTCCCGAGACTTCCCTTATTTGATTTGTTTGACTCAATTTCGTATGATACAAAAAGGAAACGTTTGCCTATGACTCTAAAGTCCGTTCGAAATGTCCTATAATGTTGTTTGAACGTTCATTACTGTGAATGACACTAAGTTTTTCCGAAAACGACCTACGACGTGTTTTTCGAAAAATTGATAAACTAAATGTCCGTAACTTTGATATAGTAGTTCTGATTAACTCGATACTCATTTTAAGCCTTCTGAGGCTAATGTAAAGGTATATGAAATTATGTGTCGAGTCTTGGAATTTACTTTTAATATGCATATGGTTTCTGCACTACTCTGCTCGTGCCAATGATTATGATTCGTTCCGGCATCTGCCGGTTCTTTGTGATCGTGCGCATTATGACACATTCTAAGTAGTATGATGTGTTACGGTTTCCGAGACCTCGCCATAGGGCCGGTTACCGTTTATGGTGTTATGATGTGATATGGCATCTGATATATTCTGATGATTTGATGTGTGTGATGTTGTGATGTGTTCGGAGATGTACGGGGATTTGAAAACTTCGGAGTATGATGTGTGTGGCACCGGCGTCGGGGGTGACCACGTTCCCCGAGCCTTATGCATGATTTTTATTTGCATTCCGTACATTTGCATTCCGCATGTGTTTGATCTCGTTATTTCGTATTTGTTTCGTATCTCTCGACTCCGCCATGGTTTGGATTATCGTACCTCGCTTTACATACTCGCATTTCTTTCGTACCGACCCCTTTCTTCGGGGCCGCGTTTCACGCCCGCGCGTACGCTCGGTTGGGTGATCCTCCGGTTTAGGCTTCTCATTCTGCTATTTTGGAGTGCTCCCTCGATCTGGAGCCCACATTTGGTATATATATATGTTTTGCTATGTATATTCCGTACATTTGTGATCTTTTTCGGGGCACGGCGGGGCCCCGTCCCGTCATATGTTCGTATGTTCGTCTGCGTTTGCAGGCTCGTAGTCATATTTGTGGGTCATGGGTCCGGTTTGTTCGTATGTGAGTCTGTTTTGCGCCCTTAAGCGGCCCCGCATGTTACTATGGCCTATACGGCCCACATGTTCGTACGTATGCGTATGTCTGGGCGATGTGCATTCCGCCAGCTTTGATTTTGATATGATGAGTTTGCACGGGCACCGCTTTTGGTAGCATTCGTTTCCGCATTTGTGTGGTCTCGCATCCGTTATCGGTACGAATAATGTCCGTTGAAACCGGATATGTCCTAATATGACAATTTGGTTCGTAAGTACGTTCGGGGTGGAAAGCAGGGCACCGCCACCGCCCACGGGGCGGGGTCGTGACAAAAGTTGTATCGCAGCGGTTTGTCCTCTAATGTCTACGTGCCGTGTCTCGCAGTCTTGTTTATCGGTGTGTTGTGCACCACATCTATAAACGGTGAGGCTACGGACATCTAGGATGTTACTTTTTCTTTGGGATCTTAGATCGTGCGATAGAGCTGTGCTATTAGGATGACTCTTTCTGATCAATTGTTATATGTTTCAGTGATGCCTCCGAAGAAGGCAACGGCGGCCCAGAAGGGCAAGGTGGTGGCAGGAGAGACTAGTCGGGCGCCGAGAGTTACACGGGCTCGTGCTCGGACTACGCCCGCATTGTACTTCGGGCCGGAAGGTTCGGGCCCACTCCACCACCGGGGATGCCGGAGCAGTCCTCGCCGCCCAGCCCCTCCCCGGTGCCCTCGGTACCGAGGACGGTGACGCCGAGGGAGGCCAACGGTTGTTGACGACGATAGTGGCGGGACAAGCTCGCGGACGCGGGCGCAGAGGTAATGATGATGATGACAAAGCGTGATAGCCCGAGGTTCGTGATTTCTTGACACAACCCCCCCCCCCGAGTTTTTCGGGTCTAAGCCCGACGAGGACCCCCATGATTTCATTCGGCGGACGAGACGCTTACCGGGACCGGGTCGTGTCGCAGACCGAGTCCGCTGAAAGCTAGCCTCGTCTGTGTTACGGGGTATTGCTCTTAATTGGTATGAGTCCCGGGAGCCATCCAGGGGTGAGGGTGCCCCCGGCCCCTACGCGGGACGAGTTCCTTACGGTCGCTTTTCTCCGCCTTGCCCTCCGGAGTTGCGGAAGGCGAGTTGATGCAGTTTTGCAGATAAAGCAAGGGGTCGGAGTGTTCGTGAGTATAATTTGGAGTTCGATTCCCGGTCCGATATGCACACCTCGCCTAGTAGCGTATATGGCCGACCGGATGCACCGTACGTGATGGGATTGGATAGCTACTTGGTTGATAGTTGCATGGCGATGGCGGCGCAGTACGGACATGGATATCGCCCGGCGATGGCCCATGCACAAGGGGTATGGAAGACATTTGATTTGGAAGAGCGTCCCCGCGTCCCGGAGTATGACGGGGAGGCGTGTCCCTTAAGAGGGCCGGATCCGGATATTTTGGAGAGTCCGAGGCTTATGCCTCGCATTCGTCTCGTGGATATTTCCCCTCCGTTAGGCCGGATACACGGTCCGCTATAGGCGATTTGATGGCGCGAGACCGTCCGGGGACGGTTACAAGAGTTCCGTAGCCTCGGGTCCGTGCGATAATCACAGGTCCCGCCGTACTAGGCCACATATGCCCCGTGTTCGTATTGGGAGATCGCACCTGTGGAGTGCTACGCGGTGGGCTGGGCTCCGTTTTGTCCCTTCCGGCCGCCGGGTGGCCATATTATGCGAGATTGTCCCTCCGGGCGGTATGGATGATAGCGCAAAGACACCGGCGGGGTTTAGGCTGTCGGTTCGTCATCTACTCCTTCGGGGCCGCGCGCCCTGCGGGGCGAAGTATATAAGTTTCTAATTTCCTACGCGTGTATGCCGCGCAGGCCGTGGTGGGGTTCGATCCAGCGGTCCTTCGAACCGCATATATGCTTTGACTAGTCGGAAGACCCGCGAGGCACCACCGAACGCGGACCCGTGTATATTATTAATCTTTTCTTGATGAATATGCGTATTGATAGACTTATATTTCATTATATTACGTGATCTTCTTCTTCTCGCGTGTTGGTAGAAGTAAGGTAAAAGTCCGAATATTAGAGAGTCATTCGAGATAGCCATATATACAGCAAGGCGAATAGAGGGAATTTGGATGGCTAAGACGGTAGACCATATAGACAGGGGGTAAACGACCCCTTTAGATCGGAGTGGGACCCGCTATGAAAACTTTCTGAAAAAAATTTGCTAAGACCCCGATTTGTCCTAGAATTACGTGACGAAGGTTATATGGGGGAGCGGACGTGACTATCCCAGCATTAAGACACTAAAATGCTTTAAAGTTTCGAGGTAAAGAGTCTTAACCGGGACGGTGCACCCCGGGATGGAAGGCGACCCCTCGGGAAGTGTGCTAAGGTGATAAATGAAAGACGCGTATCCGTAGTGTTATAAATGAATTGGGGTAAGATGTAAGGTAAGTCGAGATGATATGTCGAGGTAGGACTAGCTACGAAAGTATGGTTAGGGTAGGCTAAACGACGTGGGAAAGTTTTTATAAGTCACCGAAGCATTAGTGGAAGTGGTCCGATTATAATCAAACTTCGTTTGTTATATTTCCGCGCCTTTGATTTGATGAGGCTCCGTATATTATACCTCCGTACATTTCGAACCGATTACGTTTCGTCCGATATGTCTATACGTCCGACCGACCGCAAATCCGTCGATATATATCTGTACGTCTGACTTCGATCACGGATTTGTCTGACATACTTTTGTACGTCTGGCTCTGACTATGAATCTGCTTAATATAACGTCGAGTATGATTCCGTACTTATGCCGTCCGGCTCGATTTCTGATTTCGGATGCGACTCCGTCTGACATATTTCTAATCTTCTGATTCCGATGAAGATTCTCTTCGCCATATATCTTATTTGAGATTGTACGAACCGCTAGACTAATAAGGATTCCGGATAACCCGAATATAGTAACGTCGGGCGAGGATAAAAAGGAGTTAGAGAACGCATGCCCTTACAAGTGTTCCGATCAGATACGAGTATGTAGTTGGCAAGAAGACCTCCCCGAAACGTTTGCGAGACCTATAGGTTAATTTAACATTCGAGGACGAATGTTCTTAGGGGGGGAGGATGTTATATCCGGCATTTTAGCATATTCGAAAAATGCGAAGTAATTTCGATTTGTAAAGAATAAGGTCATATGTTGATCTGGGATTAAGATGATATGTGTGTTGTTCATGAAAAATAAGTGGTGTGGAAATACGGAGGAAGGCCAAGGGCAAAATTGGAATTTTGGAAATTAGTTTTGGAATTTCAAAACAAGAATTTTAAGTGATTGGGCTCAAAAAAAAAAAAAATAAGAAAAGAGGCCCAAGGAGAGGTGGTACGGCCAACTTATGGCCCAAACCCATAAATTGATCAAATTTTTCCATGTGCCAATTAATATAAGGATGATTATTGGAAACTTCAAGAAAACAAAGGAGAAATCAAGAAAGAGAGAAAGAGAAAAACGGCCAAGAGAAAAAAGAGAAAGAAAGGAAGAAAATTTTCCAAGCCTTCAATCTTGATCCAAAAATCTTGTTCTTCTTGAATTAGTAGCAAGCTCAAGACGCTCTTCGACGTGGTACAATTAGTTTGGCGAAAGAACTACGTTTGCGGCAAGTTGAAATTTGAAGAAAGGTATGAATTTTATGTTTTGAGTTATGGAACAAGTTTATATGTTATAATGATTAGAATTAGATGAGAACTATGAAAGTGTGCGTGTGTGTGCATGGCGTGTGTGTGTGAAGGATGTGTTTGGCCGTGTGCCATGAAGAATGGAAGAGAGTGAATTAAATTTTATTTAGTTGTTAGTTGTGTTGTTGTGATGTTTGTGATGAAAAGAGAGGTTTGATGAGTCAAGTTGGTGTTGAAGTTGGTTGTATGTTGTTATGAGAAATTTATGTGATTTTTATATAGTCTTTATATAACGAGGAAAGTAAGATCTTAGATGTGAATTATGATTATGAATTATGAAATTGGAAGATGGAAAAATGTTATGAATATGCATGTTGAAGATTAGGGGTTTTGGATGAATTATGGGTTTGATGGAAAACTTGTGTATCGTAAAGAATAATGAGAAATGTGTCCGAAATATGTTTGAATAACCTTGAGTTAGCAAGTGAATATGAGAATAATGATATTAGTTGGATATTGTGAAGTTGGAATGGAATTTGTTGCCTTATGTAGAAAAGAAGACTATTTATCTTATAGCGTGTTTTGTGACGATTATTGATATTCTTGGTATTGTTGTGTTGTGGTTGTTGATATTTTGGGCCGAGACGATTCTCTGGGACGTGGAATTTATAGGGGAAATGCCGCCGAAATTTCGGTAGACAAGTATGGATTTAAGTTGAATTCATAAAAGCATCATGGAAACTCACATTTGGTAACAATGACCATTTGTAGATTTTTGACGAAACGGGAGTCGAAATTGGACGAGCGTAAAGCATAATTAAGGTATGTAAAGCCTACCTTTTCTTCATTTGGCATGTCCTAGTCATACTAGGTTAAGATCGGAACCTCGGGGATAATTCTGCTCTTGGAAATTCGAGTCTGATTCTGAGTACTATTCATTCAGCGCATTTGAACTACAATCTTGCATTTGGTTGAAAGAATGCTTAAACCTCCATAACTTTCGCAAATGTAACCGAATCGCTTTGAAACTCTCACAAATGACTTTATGGATCCCAATGTTTGCAATTTATGTCTGCCGCCTCGACTTGACCCGAGGTGGGCCCGCAAGTCCCCAGACTTCCCTTATTTGATTTGTTTGACTCAAATTCGTATGATACAAAAAGGAAACGTTTGCCTATGACTCTAAAGTCCGTTCGAAATGTCCTACAATGTTGTTTGAACGTTCATTACTGTGAATGACACTAAGTTTTTCTGAAAACGACCTACGACGTGTTTTTGAAAAATTGATAAACTAAATGTCCGTAACTTTGATATATTAGTTCTGATTAACTCGATACTCATTTTAAGCCTTCTGAGGCTAATGTAAAGGTATATGAAATTATGTGTCGAGTCTTGGAATTTACTTTTAATATGCATATGATTTCTGCACTGCTCTGCTCGTGCCAATGATTATGACTTCGTTCGCCGGTACCCGGGCCGGTTCTGTGATCGTGCGCATTATGACACATTCGGCAGTATGATGTGTTACGGTTTCCGAGACCTCGCCATAGGGCCGGTTACCGTTTATGGTGTTATGATGTGATATGGCATCTGATATATTCGATGATTTGATGTGTGTGATGTTGTGATGTGTTCGGAGATGTACGGGGATTTGAAAACTTCTGGAGTATGATGTGTTGTGGCACCAGCATCGGGGGTGACCACGTTCCTGAGCCTTATGCATGATTTTTATTTGCATTCCGTACATTTGCATTCCGACGGGTTTGATCCGTTATTTCGTATTTGTTCGTATCTTCCGACTCCGCCATGGTTTAGATTACCGTACCTCCCGCTTTACATACTCGATACTTCTTTCGTACCGACCCTTTCTTTCGGGGCCGCGTTTCATGCCCGCAGTACGACGCTCGGTTGGGTGATCCTCCCGGTTTAGGCTTCCATTCTTTATTTTGGAGTGCTCCCCCGATCCGAGCCCACATTTGGTATATATATTTTGCTATGTATATTCTCGTACATTTGTGGATCGTTTGGGCACGGCGGGGCCCCGTCCCGTCATATGTTCGTATGTTCTCGTTCGTTTGTAGAGAGCCTGTAGTCATATTTGTGGGTCATGGGTCCGGTTTGTTCGTATGTGAGTCTGTTTTGCGCCCTTAAGCGGCCCCGCATGTTACTATGGCCTATATGGCCCACATGTTCGTACGTATGCGTATGTCTGGGCGATGTGCATTCCGCCAGCTTTGATTTTGATATGATGAGTTTGCACGGGCGACCGCTTAGGGTAGCATTCGTTTCAGTATTTATGTGAGGTCTGCTATCTGTTATCGGTATGAATAATGTCTGTTGAAACTAGATATGTCCTAATATGAAAATTTGGTTCGTAAGTCTGTTTGGGTGCCTAAGTAGGGCACCAGTCACGGCTCGTGGCTGGGTCATGACACTAAATTTTCTAAGTGTGAATTCTGGCTGACCTCAGTGGCATTCCTGGGGCATATTATTGGAGCTGACGGTATCCGGGTGGATACCCAAGATTGAGGCCGTAAAGAATGCTAGACCTATGACACCTACCGAGGTGCGTAGCTTTACTGGGGATTGGCCGGTTATTACCGGAGATTTGTAGAGAAGTTTGCTTCGATTTCGCCGCCTTGACAAGGCCGACTCGGAAAGGGAGCTAAGTTCCAGGTGGACCGATGCTTGCGAGCGTAGCTTCCAGTTGCTGAAAGAGAAGTTGACTACGGCTCCAGTTCTGACTCTTCCCGAGGGACCGGACAGCTATGTGATTTATTGTGATGCCTATGGTATTAGCTTGGGGTGTGTATTGATGTAGCACGGCGTGGTGATATCTTATGCTTCCCCGGCTACCGTAAAAGCACGAGAAAAATTATCCTACTCACGATTTAGAGCCGGCCGCGGTGATTCATGCTTTGAAGATGTGTGGAGACATTATTTATATGGTGTTCACGTTGATATTTATACGGATCATAAGAGCCTCAAGACATCTTTAAACGAAGGAGCCGAACTTGCGGCAAAGGAGGTGGTTAGAGCCGTCGAAAGACTATGATGTTGATATTCTCTACCATCCTGAGAAAGCTAATGTTGTGGTAGATGCACTCGGCCGTAAGTCTATGGGCGACCCAGCGTACGTGCCATCAGTAGAGAAAAAAAATGGTTTGTGAGATCCATCGGTTGGCTAGTCTTGGAGTTCGCTTGGCCGATTCGGAGATATTGGGGTTTCGTTCGAGGTATTCTTTGAATCCTCTATTACAGAAGAGATTAAGCGGCGTCAGTATGAGGATCCTATTCTGGCACAGTATAGAGACACAGCCCTTGAGAAGGAAAAGACCCCGTTCGAGCTTACATCCGATGGAGCATTATTACATAGGGGCAGATTATGTGTACCTGACGTTGCAGGGCTGCGGCGACAGGTTATGAGTGTTATATCCCGCATTTTTACGTGTTCGAAAAATTTGAAATAATTTTGACTTGTAAGAAATAAGGCCATAACTTGATTTGTATTTAAAATATGGGTGTTGCTCATGAAATGTTGATGTGGAAATATGGAGGAAGGTCAAGGGCAAAATTGGGAACTTTAGAAATTAGTTTCGGGAATTACAAGTAAGACCCATAATTAATTGGGCTCAAATGAAATGAGCAAAAAAAAAAAAGAATACAAAAGGCCCAATTTTTTTTAAGGGGTGGCCGGCCATGGAAAATAAAAAGGGCCCAAACCCATGTAATTAAATCATGTGATAAATAGATTAAAAAGGGGCCTATTTCTCATTCTTATTCAAGAATTTTCAAGAAAGAAGATTGAGAGCACCACAAAAGGGGCCATTCAGGCATCAAGAAAAAGAAAGAAAAAAATTGAGGTCCTTCAACTTTGATCCAAAAATTTGTTTCTATTTGAATTCCTACTAAGTTCAAGACCCTCTTCAACGTGGTATAATTATTTGAGCGAGAGAACTACGTTTGTGGCAAGTGGAAATTTGAGGAAAAGGTAAGAATTCTACTCTTTTTAGCTTGGAAGAATTTTATATATATGTTGTAGTATGTGGGAATGAATGTAGAGTATGAAAATTTTGGTCATGGGTATATGTGTGTGTGGCCGAAAATGGGTGTTGATGCAAAGGAATGGTCAAATTTTATTTATTATGTTAATTGTGTTGTAATGGCTTTCTAATGCAAAGGGAAGAATTCTAGTTCAAGTTGGCATGAAAATTTTTGACTAAGTTGTTGTAGGAAAATTTTGTGATTTTATTGTAGATTTATGAAATTATGGAAATGGAATTGTTAAGGTGTAAATTGTGGTTGTTGTTGATGAAATAAGAAGATGAAAAATGTGTTGTGAATGTTGTGTCAAAGGTTGGAGATTTCGGATGAATTTTAGTCTTGGTGGATTTTTGTATTCTTTGTAAATGGTATGAAATGCGTTTGAATTGCACTTGAATGATCTTGAATTGGTAGTGGACATGTAAGAATCGATATCGGCTTGAAAATTCGTGATTGAATGGAATGTTGATGAATTATGTTGGAAAGGAAGGCTACTAATGTGGAATGCGTTTTAAATTGGTTTTTGATGTTATTGGTTTGGTTGTTGGTATTGTTGGTATGGTTGTTGATGAATTTGGCCGAGTTTAATTCTCGGGGATGTTGAATTTACAGGGGAGGTGCTGCCGAAATTTCGGTAGGCAGATACTTATTTGAATTAAAATTCTAAGTACTAGTAGCTAATTTTTGGGTAATTGATAATATTATTGTAGATATTGGAGAGCCCGAGACTTGAGTCGAGATTTGTTTGGCGAGGGATCGAGATTTGGTAGTGAGCGATCGAGGTATGTAAAGCCTACCGTTCCTTTTTTGGCATGATCCTTTTTGGAAGAAACAAAATGTATATGTATGCTTATAAAGAAGATCCTATTCTTAGAGCCACTAGGTTGGCTAACATCTTTGACCTCCATAAGCTATTCCACATGGCTGGATACATATTCTATGATGTTCAAAGATTCTATTTGTTACGTTCCGAATGTTGTTCGAAAGAAAACGAGAAGACTAAAGCCTTTGATGAATATTTCGATATGAACATATGGTCTTAAAGTCCCCATTTGATTTGATCCATAATGTTATCCGCAAGTTTCCTAGTATGAATATGTGACCCACAACGATGTCCGAAAAATATTTGATATGGCTAAAGTTTTGAATATATATTTTGATACGTACATATGATCTTAAAGGCTCCATTTGATTTGTTCCATGATAATGGTTGAAAGTTCCCCTGATATGAATGTCTTTTGAATTTCCGAAAAGAGCTTCTGAAATGCTTTTAAAAAAAAAAAAAAAAAAAAAATAATATGTACTTCAAATGTTTGTAACTTTCGCATACTAACTCCGATTGACCCGAAACTGATTTCTGAGCCTTCGGATGCCGTAAATATATTTGTTCATCGAGTTTCGAAATTTATTTATTTATATGCATATAGTTTCCGCACTACTCTGCTCGTGCCTATACTATGACATCGTTCGCCGGTTCCCGGGCCGGTTTGTGATCGTGCGCACCATGATAAATTCGGCAGTATGCTGTGTTACGGTTCCGAGACCTCGCCATAGGGCCGGGTTCCGTTTATGGAGTTATCTTTGTGATATGGCTTATGATATGTGTGATGATATGATGTGTTGTGTTCGGGGTGTACGGAGATTTGAAACCTTTCGGAGTATCTTGTGTGTGGCACCGGCGTCGGAGTGGTGACCACGTTCCTGAGCCTTATGCATGATTTCTGTTTGCATTATATACATATGTCTTCATGATTTTGGTATGTTGATCCGGTATTCTCTTTCTATACCTTTCACTTCAGTTATGGTTTGGATTTCTGCATTTTATGCTTTACATACTCAGTACATCTCTCGTACTGACCCCCTTTCTTCGGGGGCTGCGTTTCATGCCCGCAGGTACAGAGATTCGTGGTCTGCCAGTGTAGGCTGCACATTCTGCTATTACAGAGTGCTCCTTTTGGTCCGGAGCCCATATGTTGGTACCTATCTTCTGCGATGTTTATGCTTTTGTATATTTGATTATTTGGGGTACGGCGGGGCCCTTCCGTCATATGTTTCGTTTCGATTTGTAGAGGCTCCGTAGTCATATATGTGGGTCGTGGGTCATGTGTGCGTTCGTTTGCTTATGATCTGCGTCTTAATGCGGTCCCGTTTGTTATTATGGCCAAGACGGCCCATTTGTCTGTATATGTGTATATATCTGGCGATGTATATTCCGCCAATCTATCAGATTTGGATATGATGTTTGTATATGTATATATATACGGCGACCGCTTAAGACGATATTTGCCTCCAGTATTTGCTTAAGTTAATGTATGTTACGTTTGATTAAGTCTCTGATATGTCGATCCGGTATGTAAGTCTGTTTGGGTGTCCAGGTAGGGCACCAGTCGCGGCCCACGGGGCTGGGTCGTGACAGAAGTGGTATCAGAGCGGTTTGTCCTCGGAATGTCTACAGGCCGTGTCTCGTAGAGTCTTGTTTATCGGTGTGTTGTGCACCACATCTATAAACGAGGAGGCTACAGACATTTAGGGTGTTGCCTTTCTTTGGATCTTAGATCGTGCGATAGAGCCTACCGTAGGAAATGAATTCCCTTTTTTTACTAACCTTTGATTTCGACCAAGAACGGTATCGACGAAAAAAGGATCGATAATATTGGAAGCTACACAGTATACAGGTAAGTAATGGTACGGGGGATGTGTATTGGGGAAGTTATTTGAAGTATGATTGAAATGTAAAATTGAAGATCGAAAAGGAAAATAAATAGGAAAATGCCACCGGTGCTATTTGAATTATGTATGTAAGGTAAGTCTCGACATCTTCATATTTTTACTTGAAATTATTAGCCTTGTGTGGCTATGATACGATATGATACGTACGTATATATGTTGGCCCTGTGAGGCATTGTTGGTATTTCTGCGTGCAGGTGTTGGGGTAGTAAGAAGTACAGAGGAACCTCTGCCCAAATTTTTCCAAAATTATAAAAAGGAAAATGAGATGTACGTTCTTAACATGTCTTGAAAGTCAATACCGATAGAGTAAATCTATTACGTTGGATTAAAAATTTAAGAGATACCCTCCATGTCATTCGTAAGAAGCACCGTCCTTATGTGGGAAATTTTATTTCGAGAAAGTATATATGAGCAGCAAATTGGCAATTTATTTAAACGGATCGAAATACGTTCCGACCACACTTTGCTTTAGAAAAGCCTGTGTTGAAGGCCAAAAATGTCCAGCAGTTAAGTTTCACCTTATTGAAAAAATACGAAGCATGTGACAAGTAGTTGGGAATTAAATGGTTCGCTTACCACTCCTATATATATATGGAGGTAGTTATGTGAATTAAGTACTAAAAGTTTTTGCGATGTTTGTCGGACTCTAGTTTCCTCTGCTGGTAGTTGGAGGAGGCCTCACAGTAATGTTTATCAGTTCCCGACGATTGGTTGGAGTTGAAATTTGTGGAGTAAAAATTTAAATTTGTGGGTTGTGTAGAATTAGATACATAGACGAAGTTAAGTATTGAGGACTTAGATAAGGGGCGACACAGTAATTATGTGGTCAGAAAAGTGAAAGACTCCTCTCTAGATCGGGGTGGGACCCGCTACGAGGACGTTTTGAAAATTGTTAAGACCCCGACTTGCCTAAAATTACGTGACAAAGGTCGTGCGGGGCAGTTGATGCGATTATACCGGCTTTAACGCACCTAAATGCATTAAAGTTTTAAGGTTAAGCGTGCTAGGGCCAGAGCGATTCTGGGATGGGTGACTCCCTGGGAAATGTATTAAAATTTTCACAAATATAGATATAAGAGACAAATAGGAAATTTGGAGTAATCTAAAGGAAATCAGAGTATGTGGAATGGCTAGCAACCTTATAGAGGTCGCGTGAGTTGCAACGGATTAGATTGGTGAAGAGGAAGAGGAGCAACGCGTAGTTCCCGAAATTAGAGTAAGTTGGAACAAGTGATTGGAAATGTCCTGTAAAAGAAATGACAGAAATATATTTATATGTATGTGTAGGACTCCTCTTTTATGACTATGTCGATCGATGGGTGAACCCTAATAGCTAGTGTTGTAATATATGAAAGGCATTAGGTGGACAGAATTTATGAGACAAAACGAAAGGTATGGTACAGGCGTTACGAAATAAACTGATATTGACTGTGCTACTGGTTGAGATTGGAAGATTCTAATACAATGATAATTGGAAAGAAAAGAGAGTAATTGAGTAGAACATAAGGGGATCAGAACGTCAGAAAAGGGTGAAAGTAGGAAACGTAATTAAGCAGAGCCTCAAAAAGAGCCGACGGGCAAAGCACGAAATTATTTGCAAAAAGGAACCGGAATGTAATAGTGCAGGGCAAAAGGAAAACCAACGGCATTACAATATCTTTAGGTGTTAAGAAAGGAAATCTACTGACTGGAGGCCCGAGCTTAAATGTATTTACATACCAAGAGAATAAAGGGAAAGAATGAAGGACGCCTTAAGGAAATGCTTCTCGCCAATACGAATTGTGATATGTTTATGTTATGATTTGAATCTCCCCTATCGGGTAACTGATGTGTACCTAAGTACGCAGTAATATGTTTTAAAGAATAGTAATAAAGGCAAGAAAATGGTATAAGAGCTAGGTCCCCTAAAGAGTAATGGAGAGGATTATCAGACTCAAAGAATATTTCGTGTAATAACGATTATCGTAATAGGAATACCAGTGCTTGGTAGTTTGGAAATCTTTGAAGAAAAGAAAGGGGTTCATTAAATACTAGAGAATAGTCCATGGACCACTAATCACATGAAACCCGAGGAGATACGCCATGAAATTATGTGGATTATCGGCATGAAGTGATGTTTGATCATATTTGTAAAGAATACGAGAGAAATTACTCCACTCATGATCCGGAATTAGTCACGGTGATTTATGTTTTTGAAAATATGGCGGCATTATTTATATGGAGTCCACGCCGATAATTGTACAGACCATCAGAGTCTCCAGTATATTTTAAGCAAAAAGAAGCTGAATTTGCGATAAGGAAAATGGTTTGAATTATTGAGAGATCATGACGTCGATATTCTGTACCACCCTGAAAAAGCGAATGTTGTGGCAGACGTTCATGGTGGCGATCTATGGGCAATTTGACCGGCGTGCAGCTAGAAAGGAGGGATTGGTTCGTGAAATCCATCAGTTAGTTAGCCTTAGAGTCCATTTGGACGGTTCTGGAAATATTGGGGGTTTCTGTCCGAGAAGTGTTGAATCATCGATTATGGAAAAGGTAAAATAGCGTCAGTTCAAGGATGCCATTCCAATACGGTGCAGGGTTCGTTGGCTAATATCCAACTGCCAATAAGTCCAAAATCGAGCATTAAAAGCTCGGTGGATTGCTACAGGAAACGGAAATTTTAGTTTGGAAGTGAGAAACGGTTAACATGAACTTTATTATAGGCTTACCGCGCACTTTACGCAGGTACGATTCTATCTGGGATTATGGTCAATAGGTTGACGAAATCAGCCCATTTCCTTTCGGATAGAACTATTTATTCGGCTGAGGATTATGCTAAATTGCATATTAAAGAGATAATAAGATTTCACGGGACTCCCGTATATGTTATACCGACAGAGGTGCTTAGCTTACGACTAACTTCCAGGGGATCGCCCGGGGAAGGATCGAGAACTCGGGTGCGTTATAGCACAAGATGTTATCCTCGGTCGACGGACGGCCGAGCGTACTATTCAGACACTGAGAAGATATGCCCTGGGTCTATGTTATTGACTTCAAGGGTAGTGAAGGTGATCATTTACCGTTAACTGAATTTGCCTATAATAATAATAGCTACCGTCCCAACATTCAGATGACATCATACGAATACGAGACCTTATATGAAAGAAAAATGCAAATCTCCGATTGATTGGTTCGATATGGGTGAAACAAAGTTGATCGGACCAGGTATGGTTCAGCAAGCAGTTAGTGAGATAAAAGCTCACTCGGAGATGGTTGTTGACTGCTCAGAGTCGACAGAAATCATATACAGATAAATGACGCCAACCGTTAGAATTCTAGGTTGATGACTGGCTATTTCTAAAGATGTCACTTATGAAGTGTGTGATGAGCTTCGGTAAGAGGAAGAGTGAACTCAGTCCGCGATATATTGGGCTTTATCGGATTATTCGGAAAGTAGGCGAGGTCGCCTACGAGTTAGACTCACTATCTGATCTAGAGGCAGTACGTCCGGTATTCCATGTATCAGTGTTCCGTAAATGTATTGGCGATCCTTCCAGATTATTTCCTATAGAAGATGTCCAGGTAACAAAGGAACTGTCCTATAAAGAACAGCCTGTAGCTATTTTGGATCGTCAGGTGAGGAGACTGTGCGCCAAAGATGTACCTTACGTTAAGGTCTTGTGGCGAAACAATAACAGAGAAGAAATGACCTGGGAAGCGGAGGATGAGATGAAGAAGAAGTACCCTCACTCGTTTCCTATGCCTTCAGGTAATCTATGTTATATCCCGTATTTCACACATTCGGATAATTCGGGAAGGTCGTGGCAAGTTAAGGACAAAATCATTTTCGAAAGTTATCTTAATATACAAGTTGTTAGGAATATTATTTATGAACATTGGTAGTGTGAAAATATTGGGAAAGGCCAAGGGTAAAAGAGAGAAACTTGCAAAATGGCCAATGGAAATAATGTGGAAGGCTAGGGGCGAAATGGTGAAATTGAGGAAAGTCGAGGGGCAAAACGGGAATTTCACCAAAGGGTTCATAAAAGTTCAAAAAAGGGCCATATTGGCCATGTGACAAAAAAAAAAAGGAAAAGAAAAGGATGAAAAATGATGACAAATAAGTCATCTTTTTATTTGTTTTAAATAAGAAATTTCTAGAGAGAGGCATGTGCCCCTCACATGCTCATAAGGAACATATATATATATATATATATATAAGGGGTGATGAATTATTCATCACTCCAATTGAAGAAATAAGAAAGAAAAAAAAAAGAGAAGGAGAGAGCAAGAGAGAAGGCCTCACGGCCAAGAAGAGAAAGAAAAAAAAAAAAATCTTGGAGCCTTAATCTTTGGTCCAAAAATTCCTTTCTTCTTGAATTACTACTAAGTTTGGGACCCTCTTTAACATGGCATAATTTTTGTGGCAATAAAGTACTTGGGTGGCAAGTGAAGATATTGGAGGAAAAAGGTAAGAATTGTATTCTTTTCTATGGGAAATTTATATTGTTACAGTGATTGGAAATTAATGAAAAATATGGAGGTGTTGTGTGTGTGTGTGAACTGTGTGTGTGTGTGCATGTGTTGTGGCCGTGTGATGTTGTTATAGAGGGGAAGATGGATTAATTTTATTTAGCTTGTTAAGTGTGTTGTTGTGACCTTGTGATGTACATGGAAGAAGAATAGCTTAAGTTGGCATGAGAATCTATTGTTAAGTTGTCGTAGGAAATTATATGATTTTATTCTAGTTTTATGTAATTATGAAAATGAATTGCTTGAGGTGCAAATTATGGTTGTCGTTAATGAACTTGGGAGATGAAAACGTGTTATGAATAATTATGTTGAAGAATGGAGGTTTCGGGTGAATTATGGCTTTGGTGGAATTTTTGTATATTTTGCAAATAATTGGTAGAATGATATGAAATACTTCCAATTGTGTTGGAATGATCTTGATTAGCAAAAGAATATGAAAACATTGATATTGGTTTGGAAGTGTGGAGTTAGGATGGAAGTTGTCGTACTATTTGGAAAAGAAAACAATTTATGTTAGAATGCGTTTCAAGTCGATTGTTGATGTTATTGGTATTGTTGTTGGTTTGGTTGTTGATATTTGGAGCCGAGTTAAATCTCGGGGATGTTATATGTACAGGGGAAGTGCTTACGAAATTTCGGTAGACAAGTGTACTTTAAGATTCAACCTCTAAAGGCTTCTAACTAAGGTTTGGTAAATGCGACTATTTGTAGATTTTGGAGAATTTGGACCTTGAATTTGGAGTAGCGTCAGAGGCGGAAAAGGTATGTAAGGCCTTACCCTTCCTTCTTTGGCATGTCTTAGATATAATAGGGTTGAACACGAGCCTCGGGGGTGAATCTATTCTTAGTAATTCGCGTTTGATTTTGCCCTTTTTTTCATTCAGTAGAATTGAATTAAAAATGTTATGAATAGTTGAAAGAATTGCCTAGACACCTAGAGCTTGCGCAAGTAGGACCCGGCTGATAGCATCCATGGTAGCTCAGAATTATTGAAGGACGTGGATGAAGATTTGGAAGTTCCAAGAAGACCCATGACAAGATCTCAAACGAGGAAATTGCAAGACAAGCTTAATGGGCTGCAATCAACAATTCAAAAGTGTCTTGTGATGGAAGAAGAGCTCCAACCCAATTCAGATTTTTTTCCTCAAGTCTTACACTTATTTGGAGGCCCAAATTAAAGTCCAAAGTGAGATGGAATGAGGCCCAAATCAGCCCCAAAAGATGAAGTTTCCAAGAAAGCCCATAATTAGCCCAAATATTAGTTTCTAGAATAAATATTTAATTGTTGTTTTAATCTATGTTGACTTGCATTGGTCCAAGTGTGGGTAGTCTTCTAGGTTGTTTTAATCTATGTTATTGCCTTGGTCCAAGTGTGGGAAGTCTTCTATGCCTCTAGGGAAGATAATTCCCATTTATTTCTATTTTGACTAGCTCCTTCTTTACAACTATATAAAGGGGTGATTGTCATTCATTGTAAATCGATTTTGAAGAATATATTATATTGAGAGTTCTTTTGAACCTTTGTGGAATTACTTTGGATTTATCTTTCGACCTAGCTAGTTCATAGTTCAAGGTAGTAAGATAACTTCTTTGATATCTTTGGTTTCTTCTTGGTATTCTTAGAAGGCGATTAGTACACATACTAATTGTTGTCTAACATTACTCGGTAGCGGTCAAGATCCGAATTCTAAGTTTGATTCGTTTCTCAAGTAAAGGCGTTTGGTTCATCCAATAACCAATTCGTTGTTACTTGGATCTTTTCAATCTTTAGAACTTACGTTCTTGGAAGTTCTTGGGACTATTTCCTTGAATTTCCCATATCTTTATTTTTCAGATTATTTTCTATTTTTGCTTCCGCACTTCTTATATTTTTAATTATTAATTTGGGATTTCCCTAACCTCGTTGTTATCAAGTGGTATCAGAGCGGTTCTATCAAGATTCCGTTCTTGATAATCTTGGGGATTTCTTGAAAAAAAAAAAAAAAAAAAGAATCAGAAAGGTTGAACAAAGTGACGAAAAAAAAAAAGTTTAGTGTTTGCTATTCAAGAAATTTCTTCCATCTATTTGTTTTCTAAAGATTAAGATAGAAAACAAGAAGAGGGGATCCTAGATCTTTAAAGCTAAGAAGCAATCAATTTTTTTTCTTACTCCTTTTATCTTGTTAAAAAAATAAAAAATAAAAATAAAAAGGTCCTTTTTGTTCGAGTCTTGTTTCAACTAAATTCTAATTCTTTCTAGGATTGGTTCTTCATTTTCTTTAGTGCCCAAAATTCTTTATTTTACTACTAAGGGCTTTTGATTCTAGTGGGGTTTAATTATAAATCCATAAAGTGTTTTCCCAAAGGTTATTTGAGTGGAAAAAGGCAAGAGTGAGTGAGAACAATTGAGGGAAAAAAAGCCAAAGTTTGAGTGATAAATAGTTTTTGAGATGACCAATACGAGTGGTAGTGATGATGAAAGGAGGGGCTCAGCCAAGAAGCCGAGATCCGAGGAAGAAATGACTTCACTCTCACAAGCTATGCACCAACAATTTGAAAGATGGACCTTGCAATTTCAAGAGATCAAGGATGCCATTGCGGAACAAAATGAGACAATAGCTGAACTTAGGAGGGGAGATCAGCATATTGTACAACCACAAAATAATCCTAGGCCTCAAAATAGAAGAAATATGCCCCATGCCCCAATTGTAAATCAAGAAAACCCTATAGATGATTTTGTTGATGATCTTGATGTAAATCTAGATAGGGTAGGGAGAGATAGGAGGGACAACGAGGAAGAGTGGAAGATGACAACATTAATAGCATAAAGATGAAGATGCCAACTTTCAAAGGCACAAGAGATCCAGACTTGTACCTTGATTGGGAGCGGAAAGTTGAAGCCATTTTTGATTGTCACAACTATTCAAGCTAAGAAGGTAAAGCTTGTCGTTGTTGAATTTTCTGACTATGCTTCTATTTGGTGGAAAAATCTTACAAGGGATAGACAACAAGATGGAGAACCACCCATTGCTACTTGGGCCGAGATGAAGAGAGTCATGAAGAAGAGGTTCGTGCCTTCCCACTTTCAAAGAGACCTACAAATGCGTCTTCGAAGGTTGGAGCAGGAACCATGATCGTTGATGAATACTTCAAAGCTATGGATATGGCTATGATCCAAGCTAATTGTATGGAAGATGAAGAGGCCACTATGGCTAGATTTCTTAATGGTTTAAATAAAGAAATAGCTGATGTAGAGAGATACAACAATATGTAACTTTAGATGAGTTAGTGGATATGGCTGTAAAACTAGAAAAGCAAATTAAAAGAAAGCAGCAAGCTAGCTCGTGGAGGAGTCGGCCAAACACCAATTCAAAGAAGCCATGGCTGAAACAAGATGTGACTTTTAGGCCTCAAGAAGGCAAGGGGAAGGCCAAAGTAGATGACAAAGAGGGAGGTAAAACTTTTAATCCTAAATCACCAAAACCTTCTAGTTCTATTCAATGTTACAAAAGTCATGGAAGAGGGCATATGATGCATGAATGTCCAAATAGAAGAAATATTCTCATGAAAGAAGATGGAGAGTATGAGAGTGAAAAAAGTGAGGTAGAGGAAGAAGAGAGAGGTGTGAGCGAAGATGACGTAGAGTTGCCTAATAATGGTTTTGTTGGGGTAGCTAGGAAGATTCTTGATGAAGAAAATGAGAGTAAAAAAAGTGAGAAAGAGGAAGAAGAGGGAGGTGTGAGTGAAGATGATGTAGAACTTCCTTTAACGATGGTTTGGTTGCGGTAGTTAGGAGGATTATGGCTATCAATTTGGGAGTCAATAGTGAAGAACAAAGGAAAATATATTCCATACTAGGTGTGGGATAAGAGGGAGAACTTGTTCTATGATTATCGACGATGGTAGTTGTGCTAATGTTGTGAGTTCACACTTGGTAGATACGTTAGGCTTGCGTATGCATGAAACACCCTAAGCCCTATAGACTCCAATGGTTGAATGATAGTGGTGAATCGAAAGTCAACAAACAATGCATGATTTCATTCAATGTTAGCAGTGTATGAGGATGATACTCTTTGTGATGTCATTCCTATGCAAGCTTGTCATATCTTGCTTGGTCGTCCATGAGTTCGATAGAAATACTTTTCATGATGGAAGGAAGAATAGATATTCACTTGAGCTTAATGGCAAGAAGTATACTCTTTTGCACCTTTAACACCTTCTCGGTGTTTGAAGATCAAAAGAGATTGAGGGAATCAATGGGAAAACAAAGGGGACGAGAAAAAGGTGAGCTTGAGGGAAAAGAAATAAAAGATGGCCAAGAGAGAGAGAAAGAGGGCACAACTTAAGCAAAGAGGTAAAAGAGGGTTTGAGTGGAAAAAAGAAAGTTTTGGTGAGAGAGAAAGAGGCTAAGGAAAAGAAAAAAAGAGTCTCTATATAAAAGCCAAAGAGTGTTTGAATGCAAGAAAAGAGGATCGCCTATAATACTACTTACTTATAAAGAAGTCTTGATTAATTCCGAGCTACTAACTTCTTCTTTGCCAAGTAGTGTTTTTTCTCTTTTGGATTTTGATGATATCTTTCCCGAAGATATTCCTAAAGGTCTTCTCACACTTTGCGTGGAATTGAGCACCAAATTGACTTTGTGCTCGGTGCAAGTACGTGAGATTCCAAATAGGCACCTTGATAGGAGTAATCCCGAAGAGACAAAGGAGTTGCAAAGGCAAAGGAGGAGTTGCTTAAAAAGGGTTTGTGCGAGAGAGCCCGAGTCCTTGCTCGGGGTTCTGTTCTATTGGTGCCCAAAAAAGATGGATCCTGGAGAATGTGCGTGGATTGTCGAGCTATCAACAAGATTACGGTAAAGTATCGTCATCCTATTCCTCATCTTGATGACATGTTGGATCAATTGCATGGGTCCAAAATCTTTTCTAAAATTGATCTAAAAAGTGGTTACCATCAGATTCGAATGAATCCGGAGATGAATGGAAAACGCTTTTAAGACCAAATATGGGCTTTATGAGTGGTTAGTTATGCCTTTTGGCTTGACTAATGCACCCTAAAGACGTTCATGAGATTGATGAATCATGTTTTTAAGGATTTTCATGGAAAGTTTGTGGTGGTTTATTTTGATGATATCTTGATCTTTTCCAAAATTCTAGATGAGCATGTAGAACACCTAAAACAAGTTTTTGAAGTTCTTAGAAAACAACAATTGTTTGCTAATCTCAAAAAGTGTGCCTTTTGTGTGGATCGTGTGGTATTCTTGGGTTTTGTGGTCAGTTCTAAGGGAGTTGAGGTTGATGAAGATAAAATCAAGGCAATCAAAGAGTGGCCTAAACCCAAGAGTGTACCGAGGTTAGAAGTTTTCATGGGCTTGCTAGTTTCTATAGAAGATTTGTTAGAGATTTTAGCACCATTGTCTGCTCCTCTAACCGAAGTTATCAAGAAAGATAAGGTTTTTACATGGGGAAAGACCAAGATGATGCTTTTAACTTGTTGAAAGAAAAATTATGTATTCGCTTCCTCTTTTGCAATTACCTAATTTTTCTAAGTCTTTTGAGGTTGAATGTGATGCTTCCGAAAAGGAATAGGTCTTGTTTTGATGCGAGTCCAAGCCCATTGCATACTTTAGTGAAAAGTTGAGTGGAGCTACATTGAACTACTCAACTTATGACAAAGAGCTATATGCTTTGGTAAAGGCTTTAGCTACATGGCAACATTATTTGTGGCCTAGAGAGTTTGTGGTTAAGACTGATCATGAATCCTTAAGATATTTGAAGAGTCAAGGTAAGCTTAATCGTAGGCATGCAAAATGGGTTGAATTTATTGAAACTTTCCCATATGTGATTGCTTACAAGCAAGGAAAGGAGAATGTAGTTGCTGATGCACTGTCAAGAAGGTATGTCTTGGTCTCTACTCTTACTTCTAAGCTGATGGGTTTTGATCAAATCAAGGGCCTTTATGCTAATGATTCGATTTTGGCAAGGTTTTTGCGAGAATGTAAGTTGGGTCCTTATGACAGGTTTAATCTTCAAGATGGATTTCTTTTTAAGGAGAATAAATTGTGTATCCCTAATTGCTCTTTGCGTGAATTGTTTGTTAGGGAAGCACATTGTGGTGGACTCATGGGACACTTCGGAGTGCCCAAAACTTTGGATATACTTGCTGAACATTTCTTTTGGCCAGCATGCGAAAGGATGTTGAGAAAGTGTGCTCTCAATGTCTTGAATGTAAACAAGCCAAATCGAAAGTGTTACCACATGGTCTTTATACTCCTTTACCCGTTCCTACTTCCCCTTGGCTTGATATTTCCATGGATTTTGTGTTAGGTTTGCCTAGAACTAAGCATGGTAAGGACGAGTATATTTGTGGTGGTAGATAGATTTTCAAAAATGGCTCGCTTTATTCCATGTTTGAAGACTAATGATGCATCACATGTGGCTGATTTGTTTGTAAAAGAAGTGGTTAAATTACATGGTATACCTAAAACTATTATTAGTGATAGGGATGCTAAGTTTTTAAGTCACTTTTGGAGAGTTCTTTGGGGAAAGTTGGGAACTAAACTACTATTTTCTACGTCTTGTCACCCGCAAACCGACGGCAAAACGAAGTAGTTAATAGGACTTTAGGAAATATGTTGAGGCTGTTCTAAAAGGAAAATTAACATTTTGGGAAGAACATTTGGCCATGGTAGAGTTTGCCTATAATAGAACTGGCGTCCATTCTTCTACAGTAAGTCTCCTTTGAAGTTGTTTATGGCTTTAATCCCCTCACCCCCTTGATTTGTCAGCCTTTGCCTACCGATAATATTGTTAATCTTGATTGTAGGAAGAAGGATGAAATGATGAAGAAGATTCATGAACAAACAAAGCTTGCAATTGAGCGGAAGAATGAGCAAGAGGCATCGCCTTAAGGAGAAATAAGGGCGAAAATCTGTTATTTTTAAGCCCGGGGATCAAGTATGGGTGCATTTCGGGGAAGGAAAGGTTTCGCAAAAAGAAGATCCAAACTAGACCCAAGAGGAGATGGTCCATTTGAAGTCCTTGAAAGGATTGGAGACAATGCTTACAAACTTGATCTTCCTAGCGAGTATCAAGTTAGTGCTACTTTCAATGTTTCGATCTTTCCTTATTTGATGCAGTTTAAATTCGAGGACGAATTCATCTCAAGAAGAGGGAATGATAGCATCCATGGTAGCTCGTAATTATTGAAGGACGTGGATGAAGATTTGGAAGTTCCAAGAAGACCCATGACAAGATCTCAAACGAGGAAATTGCAAGACAAGCTTAATGGGCGCAATCAACAATTCAAAAGTGTCTTGTGATGGAAGAAGAGCTCCAGCCCAATTCAGATTTTTTCCTCAAGTCTTACACTTATTTGGAGGCCCAAATTAAAGTCCAAAGTGAGATAGAATGAGGCCCAAATCAGCCCCAAAAGATGAAGTTTCCAGCAGCCCATAATTAGCCCAAATATTAGTTTCTAGAATAAATATTTAATTGTTGTTTTAATCTATGTTGACTTGCATTGGTCCAAGTGTGGGTAGTCTTCTAGGTTGTTTTAATCTATGTTGACTGCCTTGGTCCAAGTGTGGGAAGTCTTCTATGCCTCTAGGGAAGATAATTCTCATTTATTTCTATTTTGACTAGCTCCTTCTTTACAACTATATAAAGGGGTGATTGTCATTCATTGTAAATCGATTTTGAAGAATATAGTATATTGAGAGTTCTTTTGAACCTTTGTGGAATTACTTTGGATTTATCTTTCGACCTAGCTAGTTCATAGTTCAAGGTAGTAAGATAACTTCTTTTTGATATCTTTGGTTTCTTCTTGGTATTCTTAGAAGGCGATTAGTACACATACTAATTGTTGTCTAACATTACTCGGGTAGCGGTCAAGATCCGAATTCTAAGTTTGATTCGTTTCTCAAGTAAAGGCGTTTGGTTCATCCAATAACCAATTCGTTGTTACTTGGATCTTTTCAATCTTTAGAACTTACGTTCTTGGAAGTTCTTGGGACTATTTCCTTGAATTTCCCATATCTTTATTTTTCAGATTATTTTCTATTTTTGCTTCCGCACTTCTTATATTTTTAATTATTAATTTGGGATTTCCCTAACCTCGTTGTTATCACCGGCTACCTTAATACTCTCTCAAGCGATGTTATGAAATGTAGCGTACGTAAATTTGTATACGCCACCTTATTTGACCCGAGGTGGGCCCATTATTCCCGGAATTTTCCTTGTTGTTCCGGTTATCAAATGATAAGGGTTGTAATTATTCTAATGAGGAATTGTCTATGATGAATATGTCGAGGATATGTTCCTATCATGAATATGACGATATGATAATGATTAAGTTATTTCTTGATTTCTCAACTCTACTTATGGATAATGACTATTTTAAAGATCTCTAGTATATGACACGATGCCTTACGATCCTATTCCGTGTTTTCTCATGATGTTATTCTCCATTATTAGTCTCGCCTTATATTAATTGTCCCTTCAAGGTGAGGCACGACGCCCATGGCTATTCCATAACATCATCGGAGGTTACCGACCTTACGTCACTCCGATAGAGTTGTAGTTTTCACTTGGGCTCTCATGCATGCTTTATATTTACATATGATTTATTTTATGACACCGTGCCGTCCAACGGGCGGCCGGCGGTACCACCACGGTAAGGCGATTATACCCCGGACGCGGGCTTATACACCGTTCCTGTATGGACGGGCAGTTATACACCGATCCTACGTGGTCGGGCAGCTTACTTACAGATATTTACATAATTTTTTTAAAAGCTAGCATGCATGGCATCCGCCCCAAGGGGCACTCAGATGACAGATTACTCCTTTATTCCATGGTCTGCTCAGAAAGCGTTACACCGTACCTATATGGTCGGGCAGTTATACACCGCACCTACACGGTCGGGCAGTTTACTTGCAGTATCTATATAGTACTCCAAAAGGTAAAGTTAATTTGCACAATATCTGTCATGGTAGACAACAGAGATACAGGTTATGTCACTCTTTTGTGTTGTGTTTTATGTTCTCTATTATGATTTCGTGATATTACTCATGCCTTACATACTCGGTACATTTTTCGTACTGACGTCCCTTCTTGTGGACGCCGCAGGTAAGCAGGTTGACGGACTTGATCCCTAGGAGTTCTTCAGCGGTACATTGAAGTGCTCCATTGTTCGAGCTTCAGTCTAGTGGTATTACTTTTGTGCACATACTTGGGCACGGCAGTAATTGCCCATCTTGTTACTATATGTATTGGGTTTAGAGGCTCGTAGATAGATATGTACAGTCAGATGTGTTATACTATGGTTTGTCCCTGCCGATGTATATTAAGTCGATAACGTTTGTTAACTCACATTTATAGTAATGTTATTAATGATGGCGTAAGTAAAGTATGACGGTAAACAGTTATACGACCCACTGGGTAACAAGAATATGATACGAGATAAGGGGTGCTCGGTAAAAGCATCGGGCACCCGTCGCGGCCCCAAGTTGGGTCGTGACAGAAATGGTATCAGAGCAGGTGGTCCTAGGGGTTTGTCTACGAGCCATGTCCAGTAGAGTCCTGTTTATGGGTGTGTAGCGCGCCACACTTATAAACAAGAGGCACGAGGCATTTAGGAAATATGACCTTCTTTGTACTCTAGATCGTGCGATAGAGCTATGTTACCGAGGTTTCCATGTTCTTTTCCTAATCTTGTGTTATGGTTTCGGTAATGCCGGTGAAGAGGAAAGTTACGGCGGCCCGGAAAGGGCAAGACGGTGGTGGGAATAGGGTGAACGGGAGCCACCAGCGGAAGTAGAAGAAGGCGAGCCTCATAACGAGACTCCTCCCCAGACTTTTCATGCTCCCCCCGTGTCAGCAGAGCGGAGAGGAGTTTCGGCTCCAGCCCCAGCACCACCAGTTCCACCGCCAGCAGTTGCGGGCCAGCAGATGGCAGAGGCCATCCGATTCTGTCGCCCGGCTAGTTGCCGCACAAGCTCGGCGGCAAGATGAAGGTCGGGGAGACGGGCGGTGAGTGCGAGGGCTCGCGATTTTGTGCCCTAAAACCTCCGGAGTTTATGGATCAAAACCCAGGAAGACCCGCAATTTCATAGATGAGATGCGAGACACGAGGATTATACATGCTTCGGATACGAGTCGGGGGGAATTGGCTTTATACGGGTTGCGGGATGTGGCGCCTTCCGTGGTATAATAGGCGGCTAGCTTCGAAGGGAGCAAATGCACCTCCCCGGTTTGGCGAGGGGTTCACGGAGGCATTTACGCGACATTTCTTACCACGGACGTTCGACGAGCTCGAGCGATATGTTTTTAAATCTTAAGCGAGGAAATATGAGCGTCGGGAATATAGTCTTCGCTTTAACTCGTTAGCCAGATATGCCCCAGCCATGGTGGCTGATATGGGAGACCACGTACACCGATTTGTGAGTGGGTTGGGGCCACATTTAATTAAGGAGTGTTTGACGGCTTCACTCCAGGATGGGATGACCATTGCTCGTATCCAGGCTCACGCCCAGAACCTGGAGGAACGACATCAGTTGCAGAAAAGGGAGAATTATTCGGATAGGAGCTCCAGAAAAAGGGCCAGATCTTTCGGAGCCAGAAGTGAGTATAAAGGGGGACAGGCACAGGAGCAGTCTAGGATTTCGAGCCCCAAGATGCAGAGATCCGGTCGACGAGGCCGCCCCCACCACAAGGCAACCGAGTGTGGTAGGATGCACTCGGGACAGTGTCGTCTGGGTTCGAATGCTTGCTATGCTTGCGGGCAGGTGGGGCATATGATGCGTGACGCCCTCGATGCGAGGTAGAAGTGAAAGTCAGCCCACGGGATCGGTAGCCGATTCATCACCGTCTGTGCGCCCTCCTGGACAGACTTCCCAGGCTCCAGCGGGCCGCGGTCGAGGCAGAGGAGGGGCATCCAGTTCAGCCGGTCCTCCCCACCGCATATATGCATTGACAGGGCGGCCGGATCCTGAACCTTCCGCAGACGCGGCCACAGGTACACTTTCGGCATTTTCTATGATATGTGTGTGTGTTAATTGATCTGGATTCTACCTTATCATACACTGTCCCTTGTGTTACCAAATGTATTAGGAATTTGGAAATTTAGGACGAAAAGTAGCCGTGCACATAGGTAAAAGGTGAATATTAGTGATTACAAAGGCTAAAATGGTAGTTAAAAGAGAAAAATGCGTTACGAGAGCGGTTCGAAAATTGTCAAGACTCCAATTCGCCCCAGATAACGTGATAAAGGTAGTCCGGAAGAGTGGAGACAAAATACTAGCATTAAGACCCTAAAATGCATTAGAGTTTCGAGGTTAAGCGTGCTAGGGTGAGAGCAATTTCAGGATGGGTGACCCCCTGGGAAGTATGCAAGAAATTCCAAAGATTTAGCTGTAAAAGACAAATGAAAAACCAGAATAGCCTAAGTGAAATTAGAATATACGAGATGGTTGGAGACCATATTATATTATATTATATTAGACCAAAAAGGGATCACCATATCCTCAGGTACCAGAAGGGAAACCTATGACATAACCTAAGGATTTGTGTAAAGGCCAAGGAAAATAAGGTAAAGGATAAGGAATGGGCATAACGAAAAGAACGACCATAAAACGGGACACCCGAAGTGCTACAAGATCCCATAAGATAAGTTGAACATTCGAGGACGAATGTTCTAAAGGGGGGGAGGATGTTATATCCCGTATTTCACACATTCGGATAATTCGGGAAGGTCGCGGCAAGTTAAGGACAAAATCATTTTCGAAAGTTATCTTAATATACAAGTTGTTAGGAATATTATTTATGAACATTGGTAGTGTGAAAATATTGGGAAAGGCCAAGGGTAAAGAGAGAAACTTGCAAAATGGCCAATGGAAATAATGTGGAAGGCTAGGGGCGAAATGGTGAAATTGAGGAAAGTCGAGGGGCAAAACGAAAATTTCACCAAAGGGTTCATGAAAGTTCAAAAAAGGGCCATATTGTCCATGTGACAAAAAAAGAAAAGAAGAAAGGAAAAGAAAAGGATGAAAAATGATGACAAATAAGTCATCTTTTTATTTGTTTTAAATAAGAAATTTCTAGAGAGAGGCATGTGCCCCTCACATGCTCATAATACATATATATATATACATATATATATATATATATATATATATATATATATATATATATATATATATATATATATATATATAAGGGGTGATGAATTATTCATCACTCCAATTGAAGAAATAAGAAAGAAAAAAAAAAGAGAAGGAGAGAGCAAGAGAGAAGGCCTCACGGCCAAGAAGAGAAAGAAAAAAAAAATCTTGGAGCCTTAATCTTTGGTCCAAAAATTCCTTTCTTCTTGAATTACTACTAAGTTTGGGACCCTCTTTAACATGGCATAATTTTTGTGGCAAGAAAGTACTTGGGTGGCAAGTGAAGATATTGGAGGAAAAAGGTAAGAATTGTATTCTTTTCTATGGGAAATTTATATTGTTACAGTGATTGGAAATTAATGAAAAATATGGAGGTGTTGTGTGTGGTGTGTGAACTGTGTGTGTGTGCATGTGTTGTGGCCGTGTGATGTTGTTATAGAGGGGAAGATGGATTAATTTTATTTAGCTTGTTAAGTGTGTTGTTGTGACCTTGTGATGTACATGGAAGAAGAATAGCTTAAGTTGGCATGAGAATCTATTGTTAAGTTGTCGTAGGAAATTATATGATTTTATTCTAGTTTTATGTAATTATGAAAATGAATTGCTGAGGTGCAAATTATGGTTGTCGTTAATGAACTTGGGAGATGAAAACGTGTTATGAATAATTATGTTGAAGAATGGAGGTTTCGGGTGAATTATGGCTTTGGTGGAATTTTTGTATATTTTGCAAATAATTGGTAGAATGATATGAAATACTTTCGAATTGTGTTGGAATGATCTTGATTAGCAAAAGAATATGAAAACATTGATATTGGTTTGGAAGTGTGGAGTTAGGATGGAAGTTGTCGTACTATTTGGAAAAGAAAACAATTTATGTTAGAATGCGTTTTAAGTCGATTGTTGATGTTATTGGTATTGTTGTTGGTTTGGTTGTTGATATTTGGAGCCGAGTTAAATCTCGGGATGTTATATGTATAGGGGAAGTCTTTGCCGAAATTTCGGTAGACAAGTGTACTTTAAGATTCAACCTCTAAAGGCTTCTAACTAAGGTTTGGTAAATGCGACTATTTGTAGATTTTGGAAAATTTGGACCTTGAATTTGGAGTAGCGTCAGAGGCGGAAAAGGTATGTAAGGCCTTACCCTTCCTTCTTTGGCATGTCTTAGAGATATAATAGGGTTGAACACGAGCCTCGGGGGTGAATCTATTCTTAGTAATTCGCGTTTGATTTTGCCCTTTTTTTCATTCAGTAGAATTGAATTAAAAATGTTATGAATAGTTGAAAGAATTGCCTAGACACCTAGAGCTTGCGCAAGTAGGACCCGGCTACCTTAATACTCTCTCTAGCGATGTCATGAAATGTAGCGTACGTAAATTTGTATACGACACCTCATTTGACCCGAGGTGGGCCCATTATTCCCGGAATTTTCCTTGTTGTTCCGGTTATCAAATGATAAGGGTTGTAATTATTCTAATGAGGAATTGTCTATGATGAATATGTCGAGGATATGTTCCTATCATGAATATGACGATATGATAATGATTAAGTTATTTCTTGATTTCTCAACTCTACTTATGGATAATGACTATTTTAAAGATCTCTAGTATATGACACGATGCCTTACGATCCTATTCCATGTTTTCTCATGATGTTATTCTCCATTATTAGTCTCGCCTTATATTAATTGTCCCTTCAAGGTGAGGCACGACGCCCATGGCTATTCCATAACATCATCGGAGGTTACCGACCTTACGTCACTCCGATAGAGTTGTAGTTTTCACTTGGGCTCTCATGCATGCTTTATATTTACATATGATTTATTTTATGACACCGTGCCGTCCAACGGGCGGCCGGGCGTACACACCACCGGTGGGCGATTATACCCGGACGCGGGCTTATACACCGTTTGCATGGACGGGCGTTATACACCGATCCTACGTGGTCGGGCGACTTACTTACGCGCATATTTACATAATTTTTTTAAAAGCTAGCATGCATGGCATCCGCCCCAAGGGGCACTCAGATGACAGATTACTCCATTATTCCATGGTCTGCTCGTAAAGCGTTACACCGTACCTATATGGTCGGCGATTATACACCGCACCTACACGGTCGGCGATTTTTACTTGCGTATCTATATAGTACTCCAAAAGGTAAAGTTAATTTGCACAATATCTGTCTTGGTAGACAACAGAGATACAGGTTATGTCACTCTCTTATGTTGTGTTTTATGTTCTCTATTATGATTTCGTGATATTACTCATGCCTTACATACTCGGTACATTTTTCGTACTGACGTCCCTTCTTGTGGACGCTGCGCAGGTAAGCAGGTTGACGGACTTGATCCCTAGGAGTTCTTCAGCGGTACATTGAAGTGCTCCAGTTGTTCCGGAGCTTCAGTCTAGTGGTATTACTTTTGTGCACATACTTGGGCACGATTAACCCGGCCCATCTTGTTACTATATGTATTGGGTTTAGAGGCTCGTAGACAGATATGTACAGTCAGATGTGTTATACTATGGTTTGTCCCCGCCGATGTATATTAAGTCGATAACGTTTGTTAATACACGTTTATAGTAATGTTATTAATGATGGCGTAAGTAAAGTATGACGGTAAATAGTTATACGGCCCACTGGGTAACAAGAATATGATACGAGATAAGGGGTGCTCGGTACAAGCATCGGGCACCCGTCGCGGCCCCAAGTTGGGTCGTGACAATCTAAATTTCCGTAATTGGTTATGTTGATTAATGAACGGTTTATATGTGTTGTTCATATAAAGAACCTCCCCCAAAATGCTTGTAAGACCTATAAGGCTAATTTAACATTCGAGGACGAATGTTCTAAAGGGGGGAGGATGTTATATCCCGCATTTTTACGTGTTCGAAAAATTCGAAATAATTTTGACTTGTAAGAAATAAGGCCATAACTTGATTTGTATTTAAAATATGGGTGTTGCTCATGAAATGTTGATGTGGAAATATGGAGGAAGGTCAAGGGCAAAATTGGGAACTTTAGAAATTAGTTTCGGGAATTACAAGTAAGACCCATAATTAATTGGGCTCAAATGGAATGAGCAAAAAAAAAAAAAAGAATACAAAAGGCCCAATTTTTTTAGGGGTGGCCGGCCATGGAAAATAAAGAGGGCCCAAACCCATGTAATTAAATCATGTGATAAATAGATTAAAAAGGGGCCTATTTCTCATTCTTATTCAAGAATTTTCAAGAAAGAAGATTGAGAGCACCACAAAAAGGGGCCATTCGGCCATCAAGAAAAAGAAAGAAAAAAAATTGAGGTCCTTCAACTTTGATCCAAAAATTTGTTTCTATTTGAATTCCTACTAAGTTCAAGACCCTCTTCAACGTGGTATAATTATTTGAGCGAGAGAACTACGTTTGTGGCAAGTGGAAATTTGAGGAAAAGGTAAGAATTCTACTCTTTTTAGCTTGGAAGAATTATATGTATATATGTTGTAGTATGTGGGAATGAATGTAGAGTATGAAAATTTTGGGTCATGGGTATATGTGTGTGTGGCCGAAAATGGGTGTTGATGCAAAGGAATGGTCAAATTTTATTTATTATGTTAATTGTGTTGTAATGGCTTTCTAATGCAAAGGGAAGAATTCTAGTTCAAGTTGGCATGAAATTTTTTGACTAAGTTGTTGTAGGAAAATTTTGTGATTTTATTGTAGATTTATGAAATTATGGAAATGGAATTGTTAAGGTGTAAATTGTGGTTGTTGTTGATGAAATAAGAAGATGAAAAATGTGTTGTGAATGTTGTGTCAAAGGTTGGAGATTTCGGATGAATTTTAGTCTTGGTGGATTTTTGTATTCTTTGTAAATGGTATGAAATCCGTTTGAATTGCACTTGAATGATCTTGAATGGGTAGTGGACATGTAAGAATCGATATCGGCTTGAAAATTCGTAATTGAATGGAATGTTGATGAATTATGTTGGAAAGGAAGGCTACTAATGTGGAATGCGTTTTAAATTGGTTTTTGATGTTATTGGTTTGGTTGTTGGTATTGTTGGTATGGTTGTTGATGAATTTGGCCGAGTCTAATTCTCGGGGATGTTGAATTTACAGGGGAGGTGCCTTTGCAGAAATTTCGGTAGTTAGATACTTATTTGAATTAAAATTCTAAGTACTAGTAGCTAATTTTTTGGGTAATTGATAATATTATTGTAGATATTGGAGAGCCGAGACTTGAGTCGAGATTTGTTTGGCGAGGGATCGAGATTTGGTAGTGAGCGATCGAGGTATGTAAAGCCTACCGTTCCTTTTTGGCATGATCCTTTTTGGAAGAAACAAAATGTATATGTATGCTTATAAAGAAGATCCTATTCTTAGAGCCACTAGGTTGGCTAACATCTTTGACCTCCATAAGCTATTCCACATGGCTGGATACATATTCTATGATGTTCAAAGATTCTATTTGTTACGTTCCGAATGTTGTTCGAAAGAAAAACAAGAAGACTAAAGCCTTTGATGAATATTTCGATATGAACATATGGTCTTAAAGTCCCCATTTGATTTGATCCATAATGTTATCCGCAAGTTTCCTAGTATGAATATGTGACCCACAACGATGTCCGAAAAATATTTGATATGGCTAAAGTTTTGAATATATATTTTGATACGTACATATGATCTTGAAGGCTCCATTTGATTTGTTCCATGATAATGGTTGAAAGTTCCCCTGATATGAATGTCATTTGAATTTCCGAAAAGAGCTTCTGAAATGCTTTTAAAAAAAAAAAAAATTTGTACTTCAAATGTTTGTAACTTTCGCATACTAACTCCGATTGACCCGGCGATTTCGAGCCTTCGGATGCCGTAAATATATTTGTTCATCGAGTTTCGAAATTTATTTATTTGTATGCATATAGTTTCCGCACTACTCTGCTCGTGCCTATATTATGACATCGTTCGCCGGTTCCCGGGCCGGTTTGTGATCGTGCGCACCATGATAAATTCGGTAGTATGCTGTGTTACGGTTCCCGAGACCTCGCCATAGGGCCGGGTTCCGTTTATGGAGTTATCTTTGTGATATGGCTTATGATATGTGTGATGATATGATGTGTTGTGTTCGGGGTGTACGGAGATTTGAAACCTTTCGGAGTATCTTTGTGTGGCACCGGCGTCGGAGTGGTGACCACGTTCCGAGCCTTATGCATGATTTCTCGTTTGCATTATATACATATGTCTTGTGCATTTTGGTATGTTGATCCGGTATTCTCTTTCTATACCTTTCACTTCGTTATGGTTTGGATTTCGCATTTTATGCTTTACATACTCGCACATCTCTCGTATGACCCCTTTCTTCGGGGTCGCGTTTCATGCCCGCAGTACAGAGATTCGTGGGCACGGTAGGTGCACATTTCGCTATTACGAGTGCTCCTTTTGGTCCGGAGCCCATAAGTTGGTACCTATCTTCTGCGATGTTTATGCTTTTGTATATTTGATTATTTGGGGTACGGCGGGGCCCTGTCCCGTCATATGTTCTGTTTCGATTTGTAGAGGCCTGTAGTCATATATGTGGGTCGTGGGTCATGTGTGCGTTCGTTTGCTTATGATCTGCGTCTTAATGCGGTCCCGTTTGTTATTATGGCCAAGACGGCCCATTTGTCTGTATATGTGTATATATCTGGCGATGTATATTCCGCCAATCAATCAGATTTGGATATGATGTTTCAGTACGGGCGACCGCTTAAGACGATATTTGCCTCCAGTATTTGCTTAAGTTAATGTATGTTACGTTTGATTAAGTCTCTGATATGTCGATGCGGTATGTAAGTACGTTTGGGTGTCCGGAGTAGGGCACCGCGCTATGGACCGGGTCGTGACAATGGGTGAACACATTATGCCCGTTATTCTTCCCAGGGTCGACGAAGATGTATCATGATCTCGAATGCTTATATTGGTGGGATGGTATGAAAAGAAATATAGCAGAGTTCGTCGCTCAGTGCCCAAATTGCCAGCAGGTTAAGATTGAACATCAGAAGCCCGGTGGATTATTGCAGGAGATGGAGATTCCGATGTGGAAGTGAGAAATAATTAATATGGACTTCATTACAGGTTTACCTCGCACTCCACAGAGGTATGATTCCATTTGGGTTATTGTTGATCGGCTGACAAAATCAGCCCATTTCCTCTCAGTCCGGACTACGTATTATGCTGAGGATTATGCCAGGTTGTATATTAAGGAGATTGTGAGGCTTCACGGAGTTCCCATATCTATTATCTCCGACGAGAGGTGCCGGTTTACCTAATTTCGGAGATCATTTCGGGAAGGATTGGGGACCCAGTGAGTCTCGGTACTGACATTTCATCCTCGGTCGACGGACAAAGCCGAGCGCACTATTCGGATGCCGGAAGATATGTTGCGGCCCGTGTTATTGATTTCGTGGGTAGCCGGGATGATCACTTACCGCTTGCGAATTTGCTTATAATAACGACTAACACTCCGGTATTCGAGATGGCACCATACGAGGCACTTTATGGCGAAATACGGTGTCACCGATCGGCTGGTTTGATGTTGGGGAGCGAGTTGATTGGCCCGATGTGGTCGGCGGCGTGTTGTATAAGGTGAAACTCATTCGGGAGCGGTTGTTAGCGGCCCCGAGTCGGTAAATCATATGCAGGTAATCGCCGTCGACATTTGGAGTTTCAGATTGGTGATTGGGTATTCCTTAAAGTGTCACCTATGAAAGGCGTTATGAGATTCGGCAAGAAAGGAAAGCTCAGTCCGAGATATATTGGGCCTTATCAGATTATTCGTAAAATAGGCAATGTTGCCTATGAATTAGATCTGCCAACTGATTTGGGAGCAGTACATCCGGTATTCCACGTTTCTATGCTTCGTAAATGTATTGGTGATCCCTCCAGAGTATTTCCGTAGATGATATCCAGGTCACGGAGAGGAGCTATCTTATGAGGAGCGACCTATAGCCATATTGGATCATCAGGTAAGAAAGTTGCGGAATAAAGATGTGGCTTTGTTAAAGTCCGTGGCGGAATAATAACCGGGAGGAAGTGACCTGGGAAGCTGAGGAGCAGATGAAGAAGAAGTATCCTCACTTGTTTCCAGTGCCTACAGGTAATCTAAATCCCTTACTTGACTATGTTGTTTGATGAATGAATTGGGTGTGTGATAGTTGTAAAAGAAACTCCCCCGAGTGCTTATAAGACCCCGTAAGGTTAATCTAACATTCGAGGACGAATGTTCTAAAGGGGGGGAGGATGTTATATCCCATATTTTATACATTGGGACAATCCGGTTTAACTATGGTAAGTTAGGGACAAATCCATTCCGGGATACAAAGTCGGGACTTTTGACCTTCGATTTTATTTTAAGACATAAGTTGTGCATGAATTTGTTGGCATGGAACATTTAGGAAAATTTGAGACCAAAAGTGATATAATTGGAAGTTGCAAATCATGCAAAAATAGCCATGTTGGCCGTGTGAGTGGGAAATGGCTCCCACATATGTTGTGGCCAATTTTAATTGGTCCAACACATGTGTGGGCCATGGGACACATGTATAAGTCTTACTAGTATGCAAAAGATGACTACAAATTCATTCTTCATCATTCCAACACTTAGAAAAAATCAAGAAGTTGAAGAGCAAAAAAAAGAGGCTCTCGGCCAAGAACCTTAAAAATTGAAGTCCAATTCTAGCCATCCCAAAAAATTTCGTTGATGCAAATCCACTAATTTGAGGTCCCTAAGTAACGTGGAAGTGTTATTCGGGTCATCCAACCATCCGTTTTCATCCTTGCAAACCCTAGCCTATTTGTGAAGTTGAAGAAGAAGAAAGGTAAGAATTAATCATGTTTTATGTGTTATAAAGGTTGTATGCATGTTGTAGTATGTTAAAATGGATGAAATTCATAAAACAAGCAATGTTGGAGTTAGTTGTGTATGGTGTATTGGTCGTGTGATGTGTGTGTTGTGTAGAAGTGTTGGATTAATTTTACTTAGCATGTCTAATTGTTGTAGGGTGAAGAAACGAATGAGAATCATCTATATGTGTATATGGGTTTGTGGCCGAATGTAGCCTCTCATGGGTGGCAAAGAATGAATTAATATCGCTTAGTGTTTTAGTTGTCGTCGTTATGAATTCTATGTTGGAAATGAGAGTTTAATGACTCAAGATTGATGTTGTAATTGTATGGGCTGATTTGAAGGTTATTGTTCATTTGATGTAATTTCTATATTTATAAGAATGACATTGTTAGAATGTGGATTGTTGGTGCAAATCATGATTTGGAAGTGAGGAATGGGTTATAGTTGTGTTCTCGGGTTTGGGGCTGTTTTAAATTGTTGGATTATTGGAAATGTTGTATGAATTGCTTGAAATGTCTTTGAATATTGTTGGTATGGGTTCGGGTTAGTATTTGAATATATAAGCGTTGATGTTGGCTTGAAGGTAAGCCGTTGAATTGAATATTATGAATGTTGTTGAATGATATATAAGAGGGTTACTAATGTTATATTGCCTTTCGGATTGATTATTGATGTTGCTAGGTTGGTTGTTGTTGTTGTTGTTGATTTGGCCGAGTTAAATTCTCGGGGTTGGCCTATTTACAGGGAAATCTTTGCCCCAAATTTGAGTAGAATTAAGTGTTAGTTTGGAATTAAATGCCTAAACGTCCATAGCTAATGTTTGGCGTGATTATGACATATTTGTAGACCTTGGGGAGCCCGAGGCGTAGGTTGGCATTAGCTTGAGTTTGGAGTAGCTTTGAGAGCGTTTGAGGTATGTAAAGCTCAATCCTTTCTTCTTTTGGCATGCCTTAGTTACAAATAGGCTATGACACGAGCCTAGAGGAAATTCTATTCTCGCAATCCGAGCATGTTTATGACTCTTATTTGTCTCTTGGAATTCGTATGGTTGATGTGATGAAATATCGGCCCTTATGTCTTTGAAAATTTTAGTTTTCAAATGTTGCATAAAAAGTTCTGTTTTTAAAAGAGTTCTGTAACTACGAATGCCCGTATCTTTCACAGAAAGGCTCGGATTGCCTCGATATGTTCGTAGGAGGTTGTATGGCGTATGATGAGCATAGGCGGGCCCGGCTCGGGTCAACACCCGTCCATGGGTCCCGCGACTCTTCTTTTTGTAATCCTGATGACTTTTGAAAGAATTCGATTTGGTTATTATTCTGATTTCTAAGTATGGTCATTTTACTTATCATTTGAGTCTATTATAATGATTTTATACATATGGTTACTCACGACTCTGCTCGTGCATTCTGTTGTATCTTTCGCCGAGTCCCGGGCCGGGTTCTCGTTGTCGTGCGCACTATGATATACTCCGGTGTTATCTTGTGTTTATGGTTCGCCGAGCCCTCGCTCGAGGGCCGGGTTCCGCTTATATTTGGTGTTATCTTGTGTATGGCGTTATCGTGTTATGATGTGTGACGGGGATACGGAGATTTGAAACTTTCTGGCGTTATGCTGTGTTATGGCGCCGATGACGGGCGGGCGACCATATTTTCTGAGCCCTATGCATGATTTGTACTTTGAACATAAATATTTTGATATTTTGGAAATGCATTTACTTTCTGTACTTCTGTTTCGATTATGACTCAGATTCGTTTACTATATTTTCTGCTTTGCATACTCAGTACATATTTCGTGCACCCCGCTTTCTTCGGGGGTCGCGTTTCATGCCGCGGAGTACGGGGCGCACGGTTGGTGATCCGCCGTCTAGGACACCCTTTTTCGCCTACACATTTGGAGTGCTCCCTATTCCGAGCCACATTTTGGTATATACTCGTTCGTTGCATATGTATATATTTGCTCGGGGGTACGGCGGGGCCCCGTCCGTCATATGATCTCTGTCGTTTGTCTCCAGCGTTTAGAGGTCTGTGGACATGTATGTGGGTTAGGCCTATTCTGTACAGTTGTGTTTGTATGTTATATGTTCTGGGCGATCCCATTCGCCGTGGCAGCCTTGTCGGCTCACATTTATATATGTTTTGGGCCGATGCGCCATTTGATAGCCTTGCCAGCTTTTGATATATATACGGTTGTGTTTGAGATGTGTTTGAGACAGTTTGATATAATCTGAGACAGCGTTTGATATTTGCGTCCGTATAAGCTATCTGTGTGTGATTCGGATTTGATGGATGCGTTTGGGTGCCCAGCTCGGGCACTAGTCACGGCCCACGGGGTTGGGTCGTGACAGGTCATATCATATTGGGGTACTCAGTTGTTGTCTTGCCCGTGATATGTGGGTATCTTTTTTCTTTGACCCCGGTGAAGTCTTAACTTGTTGTGAGTGGTATCATTTTTCAATTGAGGGTCATTTGTATGTCCTGCCAACTTGGTGTCTTGAAACCCTTGGCTCTTTTAGAATATCCTCATTTCTTAATCTTTGGGTTAGCCAAGTTCTTAGTGCTCTACTTTAGAGCTTATTCTGCTTGAAAATGAATGATACTTGGCTATATCACAAATTTGTGCTTACTTGGCATGGTGGTAGGTTAGTCCACCCTAACCCTCATCCTTTAAGGGCTTGGTTTTTGTTTGTCTCCCTTATGGTTTTGCAAGGTTTAGATTCGAGGACGAATCCTTTTCAAGAAGGGGAGAATGATACAAGACCAACTCCATCGAGCTTCATGAAGATGGAGTCTTTGAAGATCATGGGAGGCCCACATAGGATGGCCTTCAAGATATGGGAGATAGCTTGGATGGAAGGCTTCAAGAACGTCACATTCAAGATATGGAAGATAGCTTGGGAGGCTATTTGGAGAAGAAGGCTATTCATGCAAAGGGGGCTAGTACTTAAATGCAAGCTTTTTCAAGTTTCACTTCTATGGTGTTATATCCCGCATTTTCAAAGCATGAGCGTGACACGTGCTTCCTTAAAAAAAAAAAAATTGAATTGACAATCATGTTGTTGCTACATAATTTAAACTCACGTTGATAGTGTTGTATCCGTATTTTTGAACGTCGGATTATTTGTAGCTGAGGTGGGGCCCACACATCGAGATTTTTTTGGAACATCTGAAAAGTCATATGAATCACATATATGAAGTTAAATACAACTCACGAAGGACCCTTGGGCCAAATCAAAGTAGAAGCCCTCCAAACGAATATTTTTAAGAAAATGTTTTCGGCGACCTGACTTCGAGAGGCAAAAATGGTATTATAAGTTTGGAATTTGGAAAAATATCAAGAAATATAAGTTGTATATAATTGAATTAGCTTTCCAACCATAGGTCATGGGATCCAAGGTGACGTCGGACAAGGAGATATGAACATTTTAAGTCCGAAAGGTCGGTGGGCTAGGCCCAACTCGGGCCCAACCGGGTTAGGCCCATGACCCATGTATATATAAGTGATATTTTAGCACTTCCCTCCTCATTTTCAGACCTGGAACAACCAGAAAATTCTGGAGATAGAGAGAAAAAACGCCTTGGAGAAGAAAAATCAATTTTGACCAAAATCCGAGCCCCGAAGAAGCCCGTTAAGGGAAAAGTGTTGTACGCTGCGTTGTCTTCAATTTGAGTTAAAAATCAACCAAGGAGGAGGGTGATAATGTGGTGGCTGAATTCTTAAGGTATGGATAAGGCTTCTTTTCATTGCTAACAAGTTTATTTAAAGTTTTAACGGATTAGAACGGGAAAAATAGCGATATAAATTCGTCCGTTGGTATTGTGAATTATGGAATGAGATTTGAAGAGAATTTTGGATGAAAATAAATGTTGTTAACTTGTAGAATGTGGAGGATGTTTCTATTGATGTTGTTAGTATTAATTTCGACTTCGTTACGGAAATAAAAAATTATGAAATAGTTATATCGCGAATTGGTTGGTTGGAAAATTTGGAAAATAATGTGTGGGCTATTCTATGGAATATTTTGGAGCTGGAAATATTATGAATAATTGTTGGTGTTGTTGATATTGTGGCCGAGTTAAATTCACGGGGCGTTGTATTTACGGGGGAGGTCTTTGCCCGAAATTTCGGTAGACAAGTGCTAATTTAAGATTGAACACCAAAATCCTTATAGTTAACATTTGGTAAAAATGACCATTTGTAGATTCTGGCTAAACGGGAATTGAATGCTGGATGAGCGTAAGGCGCAACTAAGGTATGTAAGGCTTATCTCTTCTTTCTTTGGCATGTCCCTGGTTGTAATAGGCTTGATTACAAGTCTCGGGGACAGTTCTACTCTTAGAAATCCGAGTCTCGAATTTGGCCCTTTTCATTCAATATAATTGAATTAGATTTTCTATACTCTATTGGAAAAATAACTTAAACACCCAAAACTTTCATAAAAGGAACCGAACTACCCTAAGACCTTCACCGGTGGCTCCATAGAGCCTAATGTTCGTAAATTTACGTATGCCACCTCGGCTTGACCCGAGGTGGGCCCTTAATCCCCGAGACCTATTTGCATAGTTCTATTTGTCTTATTTCCGTACGAAAATTTATGGAAGTCTTTGGCTATCGTTGCGAGTTTGTTATAAGTATCTAGTAACTCTGATATAAGCATTTGAATGCAAGTATTTTGATACAAACATTTTGATATACGTATTCGATATGGATATTATGTTATAGTAATACGATTTGACGATTACGAAATAAATACTCCGGTGACAAGTAATTTGATATGAATATTTTGAGATAGGTACTCCAACATAAGCGTTCGATGCGAATACTCGATGTGATATGCGGTTCGAAATAAGAAATCGATAAGAGTAATCTAATGTAAATATTTGGCCAAAGTATTTTTACTATAAGTACTATGATGTCAGTATTTTGATATAAGTACTCTGTCATGCGTATTTTGATACAAGTATTTTGATACAAGTATACTGGCATAAAAATTTGATATAAGCATTCTGTTTAAATAATCTGTTATGAATGCTTTGATAGTATGATGTGTTCGGTTCCGGGGTACTGTGGTATATGTCCGTCCCCGCTACCGTGTATATGGAGTATGATATGCCAGTCTCGGTGCGTAATCGGGTATATGTCCGTCTCCGATCTAACGCGGCCGGTTCGAGATACTTGTGGTATATGTCCGTCTCCGGTTACCGTGAACGGTTCGGGGTACCGTGGTACATGCCCGTCCCCGATTCTGGGAGTATATGGATTATGATGTGGTCGGTTCCGGGTTCTCGTGGTATATGTCCGGTTCGGGGTACCGCATCTATGTTATGATATGTTCGGTTTCCCGGCGTGGTATATGTCCGGGTACCGCGTGTATGTTATAATGTGTTGTGTTATGGTGACCATATTTCGTGCCCTATGCATGCCTTTGATTTGCACTATTTATGATCTGAAAGTAAGCGTTTTGATATTTCGATAAGTGTACGTATTTTCCGTACTTCGACTCGACCACGATTACCGTATATCAATCTTCGGCACCTCTGATCATGATAAGGCTCTGTCCGATATACTTCTGTACATCTGATTCCGATTATGATTTGTTAGTTGCATTCCCATACATCTGGATTGGCTTATGATTCCGTTACAGTATTTCTGGCTTTACATACTCAGTACATATTCCGCACGACGACCCCCGTTCTTCGTGGGTCGCGTTTCATGCCCGCGTGTGCACACCCGATTAGCGGGAGTTTTGCCGGAAGATGATTCGACGGGATTGGCGAGCTCCGGTTTTCCGGAGCATTGCGAGTCCGTGCTCGTATCTACGATTTCGGTTTATGTTAGAGACTTTGCGGACGCGTCGTGGGTATTGATTGTCTATCCGTATGCGGCTCCATGGTTGATATGTCGGTGTGTTATGTAATGAAATTTTGTATAATTATAGATTTGTTCGATTTAAAGGCTACGAGAAAAGAGATTCTTCGAAAATTTTGCTATGTGTTTTATCTTATTTGATTTAAAAAAGAAAAAAAAATTGGCGTGATTTTGTAGGCGGTAAGAGTCTGAGGGTTCGCTCGGCCCTAAGTAAGGGTCGGGTGCCCATCACACCCTAATAAGGTTAGGGTGTGACAAAGTGGTATCAGAGCAGGTCTGTCCTAGGGGTTGTACGCAAAGTCGTGTCCGGTAGAGTCTTGTTTATGGTGTGAAGCGCGCCAATTTATAAACAGGAGGCTACAGGGCATCTAGGGATTGTTGACCTTCTTTCTGTCTCAAATCGTGCGATAGAGCCAAGTTATAGGAAATGAAATCCCTTCTGTAAGCCTTACATACGACGGAAGAAGGCAAGTGACGATATTTAAAGGTCACGTGGCAAGTCCGGATATCTTTTGTTACGAAACGAAAGTTACGGATGGCTAGAATGTGATATGTAGCCATATACTCGTACGGATATTGTGGGTATTTGCGGCGTCTGATTTCGAATGATAAGAAATTGCAAAGGTGATTATTGAAGATCGAAAAGGGAAAAACAGTAATTATAAAAGAAAGAACGTGTTACGAAAATGTTTTGAAATCTGTAAGACTTCGACTTGCTCCAGAACATGTAATAAAGGTCATGCGAGGAAGTGGACGCGAAAATATTTGCATTAAGGCACCGAATTTGTTACACCTCGTATTTTTGCACATTTGGATAGTCCGAGTTAATGGCGGAACGTTAAGGACAAGGCTAGCTTTCGGTTTTGTTGAATGCGCAAGTCGCTTATAATATTAGTGGCATGGAATGTTAAGGGCAAATTTGGAATTTGGAAATTCTTAATAATTCATGACTTCTTGGAGAAGCCAAGTGGTGCCATGTGTTCATTTTATATATTTGTGGGAGCTAAGTATATATATATGAACAAAGATGACAAGGCAAGGCAAGTCATCTTTTATGACTCAAGAAAATGGAAGAATTCTCTAGGAAATGAAGAAAGGAACATGTGATCATTTCATAAGTGAAGGGGGCAAAGTGTAAATATGGGTGGATTAAAGTGTAAAAGGAAAGACCCTTGGTCTTCTTTGACCAAGTGAGAAAAGTCAAGAAAAGAAAAGAAAAATCTAGGAAATGAAAAGAAAATTCTAGAGAGGGAACAAAGAGGGACAAGTGAACATACTTGAGGGACCTAAACATAAATATGGAAAAGTAGTGGAAGACATGTATATATATATAGAGAGCCATCCTTTTAATTCAAGAAAAATAAGAAAGAACACACAAACAAAAGAGAGGAGAGACACGGCCATGGCTGGCCGAAATTCAGCCATGGGTTGTGGTCAAGAAAAAAATATTTTCTCCTTGGTTCTCTACTAATTGGAAGGCCCTTGTCGACGTGGAGTAGTTGTTAGAGCAAGAAAACCATCCGTTTGCATGATTCATGGCCTAGCCGAGAGAAGAGTGGAAGTAAGAGGTAAGGTTTAATCCTTGTTTTCATGAGCTATGCATGGTTTGTGTGTGTGGTGAAGTATGAAGATGAATGAAGTTTATGGAATTAGGGTATTGTATGGTGTGGCCGTGTATATGTAGCAAGACATAGAAGTGAAAAACTAATTTATTTAGCATGGTTGGAGCATGTATTCTAGATAGTTTGTGTATGTTTGGCATGTAGAAAAGAATGGAATTCATGGAAATACAAAAAAATGGAAGGGCGCACCGTGTAGGAGTGGTGTGTGTGTGTTGTGTTGGAGTAAGGAATTAATTATATTCAACATGTTATGTGTATGTTGAAACGTGTAGAAATGAATAAAATTCATGAAAAGGGTGTGTGTAGTGTGTGTGGCCGTGAGGGGCTGCCATGGTGTGGAAAAAAATGAACTAATGTTAGTTAGTATTCTAGTTGTGTTGTGATGGATTCTATGTAATAAAAATGAAAGTTGATGATTCGAGTGGAAGTTGTGATGGTTATGGGCTGATTTGGGGCGTAATATGAATTGAATATGCTTTCTTGAATTCATGGAAATAATGTTGTAAGTGTATGGAATTGTTGATATAGTTCATGAGTTGAAAGAAATAAATGTATTGTTGAAGTTCTTATGGCATTCGGAAGATTCGGGTTGAAATATCTTGAACATGTTGTGAATTGATTATTGGTGTGGTTAGAATAATTGTTGGAATTGTTGTTGATAGTTTGGCCGGGTTAAATTCCGGGTTGTTGTTGTTGAATTGGGCCGAGCCATATTCTCGGGACGGTGTATTTATAGGGGGAAGTCTTTGCCGAAATTTCGGTAGCCAAGTGTCATTGAAGAATCCGGTTCTAAAGACACTAATCAAGTTTTGGTAAACATGACCAAATTATAAATTTTGGCGGATTTGCAACAAGGATTTGGAGAAGCAGAAGGAGCGAAAAGAGGTATGTAAGACTTCACTTTCCTTCTTTGGCATGTCTTAGACGTAGTAGGCTTGAACACGGGCCTCGGGGACATTTCCTTTCCTAGAAATCTAAGACTGAAATTAGTTACTATTCATTCGGTAGAATTGAACTAAAAATGGTGTGAGATGTTGAAAAAGCTTCCTAAACCCTAGAACTTGCATAAGAGGACCCGATTACCTTAAACCATTATAAATAACGCCATGACACGTAACATATGTAAATTATGTACGCTATCTCACTCGGCCCGAGGTGGGCCCACTGTTCCGGGAATGTCCCTATCACCTCGTTTGACTTGTTTTGGAGTAGAATCCTAAGGAAACTTCTGATCCTTGTCCCGATTATCAAACGATAGGTACAACGCTATCTAATGTAAATATGTCCATGATAAGTATGACAAAGATGATTCCTTGACTAAGGTGAAGAATATGGTCTTGTAATGACAACGATGGAGTCGAAAATGAGGAAATGCCTACGATAGATATGTTGACGATATGTTGATTATAAAAATGAGAATATGGAAATGTTAAACTATTTCTGGATATCCCAAGTCTATTATAGGTAATGACTATTCTAAGGATACTAAATACCTGGAATTGTGCTTTATGACCCCGGTTGATGTGTGTACCCGACATACGTATATATATAATAACAGAATCAGAGCGCTATATATAGACGGCGATAAATATACATGGAATATGATAGTAGAACCGAGCGCTATAGACGGCTGGTAAATATATATGATATAAGTGTGTGCATGTGACAAAAAAAAAGAATCGGAGCGCTATAGACGATATATGCATGTGATATGAATATATATATGATGAACGAGCCGGGGGGCGCTATAGACGCCGATATATTTACGGGAAAAATGGAGATAAGGAGCGGAGCGTTATATACGCATATCCACGATCGGTTGGAGTATGGCACATGATATCGTCCGGACGCGGGATGCCGGACGCGGGGTGTGCATATTATGGTTAAATGGATCGGGCCGCGACGCCTCGGCAATATAATATATTCTATTTTTATGTATATATGTATATATATGAGTAAGGAAAGCTAAGAAAGTACGCATACGCAAGGGCACTTATAGGTACGGCTATCCTCTTATCTCATCACGGATTCTATAATCCCATGGTATTGTTGTTCATACTTACGTTCTGTTATTATTATTATTATTCATGTCTTGCATACTCGGTACATTGCTCGTGCGGCCCCTCTTCTTCGGGGCTGCGTTCATGCGCGCGGTATACCCGGACGGATCGAAGTTAATGTAAAAGATGTTCCGGCGAAGTTGGCAAGCTCCATTTGGCACGGGTGTGGCGAGTCGGAGTACATGTGCCAGGATTCCTGATTACAGTTAGAGACTTTGCAGACAGAGTCGTGGGTTTCGGGAGTCAGTTTGTATTATAATACAAGTTTGTACAGTTACATGTTTTACTTGATTTAAAAGCAATAAAAGAATGTTTTAGTAATCTTATTGTATATACCTGACTTAGAGGTTCAAAAAAAAAAAATTCAAGTACGTAGTAAGGGTCAGCGGGTTCGCTCGGCTCCGGTTACGGGGTCGGGTGCCCATCACACCCTAATCAAGATTGGGGTGTGACAAAGTGGTATCGAGCGAGGTCGGTCCAAGGGTTGTACGCAAAGTCGTGTCGGTAGAGTCCGTTTATGGTGTGAAGCCGGCCACATTTATAAACGAGGAGGTGCGGGGCATTTAGGAAATGTTGACCTTCTTTCTGTCTGAGATCGTGCGATAGAGCCAAGTCATAGGAAGTAAGATTCATTATATTAATCGTTGATTTTCGTAGGCGCCCAGTATCGGCGGAAAAAGGCGAATGATGATATGGAAAGTCAGAAAAGGTAAGATGGGACTGATATACTTGTTCTGTTGTGTGGAGCTGGGCGCCAGACAGGAAATAGCCATACATGCAGGCGGAAGGTGGACATCGAGAAGAGAAAAGGGTAAAACGGTCCTTGTAAAAGAAAGGACGTGATACGAAAACGTTTCGAAAGCTGTAAGGCTTCGACTGGCTTTGGAACAGGTAATAAAGGCCATGTGAGAAAGCGGACGCGAAGATATGAGTGTTAAGGTACCAAATCCCACCAAAGTTTCGAGGTTAAGCGTGCTCAGGTGGGAGTAATTCTAGGATGGGTGACCCTTGGGGAAGTTTACAAGAAATTCAACATATTCGGACGAGATGAGACAAATGAGAAGTTGGGTTAGCCTAAGGAAAAATTAGGATATACAGAATGGTTGGGGACTATAAGAAGATGCGTAAGACGGGACAAACTACCTCGGTGAAGGGACAGGAGGTACTTCACAGCCCTGAGAATTAGGATAGGCTTGAACAGCGTTTGGACGTATTTTGTGGGCTAGTTAGTAGTAATTGAATATATGTGTATGTGAAGGCGTAGGATATCCCAAATATGATGGTATTGGTGGACACGTGAATCCCAGCAACCGAAGTTACGGTACAAGGGCATTAATCAAGTAAGGGTACCGAAGTTCCAGTGATAGCAAGAGTAAATGGTTCAAGCGTTGCCAAGTAAGCTGTTATTATTCCACTGTAGATTGAGATTTGGAATGAGGATATGAGACGAAGTATAAATGGATAATGGGATAGGTGCGCCCCAAAAGGGGGGAAGCAGGTGAGAGAAATGTAAGGATGAGATAAAGACAGTTGATACGGTAGTGTGTTTGACATGAACGCTTGAGCTACTGAGGAGATCTTTTACTGAAGTGAATTAGTAAGGTCGGAAAAAAAAAATGACACCAAGTGGGTAGAAGTCTGGATAATGTTTAAGGTGATATGAGAAGTTCGCACAAACTTTGAGTAGTGCGATGCCAGAAAATAGACGTATATAAAGAAAAAAAAAGAGTATGATAAAGGGAACGGTATTGGATAGCTTAAGAGCTAAGATGAAGGATGGAAAATAACTTCGAAAAAGGGAGCTCCCCCGAGGTGCTTATGCGACCCTATAAGACTAGCTGAACATTCGAGGACGAATGTTCTAAAAGGGGGGAAGGATGTTACACCTCGCATTTTTGCACATTTGGATAGTCGAGTTAATGGCGGAACGTTAAGGACAAGGCTAGCTTAGGTTTTGTTGAATGTGCAAGTCGCTTATAATATTAGTGGCATGGAATGTTAAGGGCAAATTTGGAATTTGGAAATTCTTAATAATTCATGACTTCTTGGAGAAGTAAGTGGTGCCTGTGTTCATTTTATATATTTGTGGGAGCTAAGTATATATATATGAACAAAGATGACAAGGCAAGGCAAGTCATCTTTTATGACTCAAGAAAATGGAAGAATTCTCTAGGAAATGAAGAAAGGAACATGTGATCATTTCATAAGTGAAGGGGCAAAGTGTAAATATGGGTGGATTAAAGTGTAAAAGGAAAGACCCTTGGTCTTCTTTGACCAAGTGAGAAAAGTCAAGAAAGAAAAGAAAAATCTAGGAAATGAAAGAAAATTCTAGAGAGGGAACAAGAGGGACAAGTGAACATACTTGAGGGACCTAAACATAAATATGGAAAAGTAGTGGAAGACATGTATATATATATAGAGAGCCATCCTTTTAATTCAAGAAAAATAAGAAAGAACACACAAACAAAAGAGAGAGAGACACGGCCATGGCTGGCCGAAATTCAGCCATGGGTTGTGGTCAAAAAAAATATTTTCTCCTTGGTTCTCTACTAATTGGAAGGCCCTTGTCGGCGTGGAGTAGTTGTTAGAGCAAGAAAACCATCCGTTTGCATGATTCATGGCCTAGAGAGAGAAGAGTGGAAGTAAGAGGTAAGGTTTAATCCTTGTTTTCATGAGCTATGCATGGTTTGTGTGTGTGGTGAAGTATGAAGATGAATGAAGTTTATGGAATTAGGGTATTGTATGGTGTGGCCGTGTATATGTAGCAAGACATAGAAGTGAAAAACTAATTTATTTAGCATGGTTGGAGCATGTATTCTAGATAGTTTGTGTATGTTTGGCATGTAGAAAAGAATGGAATTCATGGAAATACAAAAAAATGGAAGGGCAGCCGTGTAGGAGTGGTGTGTGTGTGTTGTGTTGGAGTAAGGAATTAATTATATTCAACATGTTATGTGTATGTTGAAACGTGTAGAAATGAATAAAATTCATGAAAAGGGTGTGTGTAGTGTGTGTGGCCGTGAGGGGCTGCCATGGTGTGGAAAAAAATGAACTAATGTTAGTTAGTATTCTAGTTGTGTTGTGATGGATTCTATGTAATAAAAATGAAAGTTGATGATTCGAGTGGAAGTTGTGATGGTTATGGGCTGATTTGGGGCGTAATATGAATTGAATATGCTTTCTTGAATTCATGGAAATAATGTTGTAAGTGTATGGAATTGTTGATATAGTTCATGAGTTGAAAGAAATAAATGTATTGTTGAAGTTCTTATGGCATTCGGAAGATTCGGGTTGAAATATCTTGAACATGTTGTGAATTGATTATTGGTGTGGTTAGAATAATTGTTGGAATTGTTGTTGATAGTTTGGCCGGGTTAAATTCCGGGTTGTTGTTGTTGAATTGGGCCGAGCCATATTCTCGGGACGGTGTATTTATGGGGGAAGTCTTTGCCCGAAATTTCGGTAGCCAAGTGTCATTTGAAGAATCCAGTTCTAAAGACACTAATCAAGTTTTGGTAAACATGACCAAATTATAAATTTTGGCGGATTTGCAACAAGGATTTGGAGAAGCAGAAGGAGCGAAAAGAGGTATGTAAGACTTCACTTTCCTTCTTTGGCATGTCTTAGACGTAGTAGGCTTGAACACGGGCCTCGGGGACATTTCCTTTCCTAGAAATGCGAGGACTGAAATTAGTTACTATTCATTCAGTAGAATTGAACTAAAAATGGTGTGAGATGTTGAAAAAGCTTCCTAAACCCCTAGAACTTGCATAAGAGGACCCGATTACCTTAAACCATTATAAATAACGCCATGACACGTAACATATGTAAATTATGTACGCTATCTCACTCGGCCCGAGGTGGGCCCTTTGCATTCGGGAATGTCCCTATCCTCGTTTGACTTGTTTTGGAGTAGAATCCTAAAAACTTCTGATCCTTGTCCCGATTATCAAACGATAGGTACAACGCTATCCTAATGTAAATATGTCCATGATAAGTATGACAAAGATGATTCCTTGACTAAGGTGAAGAATATGGTCTTGTAATGACAACGATGGAGTCGAAAATGAGGAAATACCTACGATAGATATGTTGACGATATGTTACCGTTATAAAAATGAGAATATGGAAATGTTAAACTATTTACGGATATCCCAAGTCTATTATAGGTAATGACTATTCTAAGGATACTAAATACACGGAATTGTGCTTTATGACCCCGGTTGATGTGTGTACCCGACATACGTATATATATAATAACAGAATCAGAGCGCTATATAGACGCTGATAAATATACATGGAATATGATAGTAGAACCAGAGCGCTATAGACGCTGGTAAATATATATGATATAAGTGTGTGCATGTGACAAAAAGAATCAGAGCGCTATAGACGCTGATATATGCATGTGATATGAATATATATATGATGAACGAGCCAGGGCGCTATAGACGCCGATATATTTACGGGGAAAATGGAGATAAGGGGCGGAGCGTTATATACGCATATCCACGATCGGTTGGAGTATGGCACATGATATCGTCCGGACGCGGGATGCCGGACGCGGGGTGTGCATATTATGGTTAAATGGATCGGTGCCGACGCCTCGGCAATATAATATATTCTATTTTTATGTATATATGTATATATATGAGTAAGGAAAGCTAAGAAAGTACGACATACGCAAGGGCACTTATAGGTACGGGCTATCCTCTTATCTCATCCGATTCTATAATCCCATGGTATTGTTGTTCATACTTACGTTCTGTTCGTATTATTATTATTCATGTCTTGCATACTCGGTACATTGCTCGTGCGACCCCTCTTCTTCGGTGCGTTCATGCCACGCGGTATACCCGGACGGATCGAAGTTAATGTAAAAGATGTTCCGGCGAAGTTATGCGCTCCATTTGGCCCGGGTGTAGCCGAGGTCGGTACATGTGCCGGGATTCACGATTACGGTTAGAGACTTTGCGAGACGAGTCGTGGGTTTCGGGAGTCAGTTTGTATTATAATACAAGTTTGTACAGTTACATGTTTTACTTGATTTAAAAGCAATAAAAGAATGTTTTAATAATCTTATTGTATATACCTGACTTAGAGGTTAAAAAAAAAAAATTCAAGTACGTAGTAAGGGTCAGCGGGTTCGCTCGGCTCCGGTTACGGGGTCGGGTGCCCATCACACCCTAATCAAGATTGGGGTGTGACAGAATTCTAGCAAAGTTTCGAGGTTAAGCGTGCTCAGGTGGGAGCAATTCTAGGATGGGTGACCCCCTGGGAAGTTTACGAGAAATTTTATATATTCCGATATAAGAGACGAATGGAAGGCTAGAACAGCCTGAGTGAGATTAGAATATACGGGATGGTTGGAGACCATAAAAGGCCACATAGCACGTGATGGGTTAGACTAGAGAAGAGACAGAAAGTACGTTGGCTGCGGAGTTAGGATAGGCTTGAATGGTGTTTGGGAGTATTTTGTGGATTAGTTGATAATGATTATATGTATATATATATATATGGATATGTGTCTTACCGGTGAATGTATCAGTGGACACGTGTGTTCCAATGACCGGCGCTATGGTAAAGAAGGCCTCAACTGAGTAAAGGATACCGAAACACGAGTGATAGCAAGAGTAAATAGTGCAAGTGTTATAAAATAAGGCTGATGTTATTCTTGTTACAAGTTAAGAATGGAGAAGTTTGAATGCAAGGATATTTGAAAAAGAAAGAATATGAATATGGGGACAAATAAGGATATAGACATAAAGTGAAAGAAAGACTTATGGTAAGAAGTTTTCGATATGTTATGCGTAGAGTTGAAAGGAGAGACGAGGAATGAAGTATGATCGAAGACGAGAATACTCAAAGATTGTAATGTATAAGGAACCCCTTAAAAGGGGGGGGGGGAGAGCATATAATGTTAGACTTAAAAAAAAAAAGCGATCGCGACAATTGGTAGTCTGGCAATTTTTGAAAGAAAAGAAAAACGCAACGCTTTGTGGATGAAATAAGAGAAGCCCTTTGGACATTAGCAAATAGTTCATGGACCATTAATTGTATTATGAGAATATATGTTACGAAATTATATGAATCAATAAGGCATAACGATGGACGAAACGAGCGTCGACACAAGATACCAAAGACAAGTATACTTTGTCGGAAAATAGGAGAGAAGGAAATAAAGAAAAGGCACAAAGTAAGAATTCGAAATGTCGCGAACTAACAAGTTGAGTAAATTCGAATCACGAGCACCCCATAGAGTAACGGACCGCGATGGGTACTAAGCGATAAAGACACATTGTGTATATACGTTGTTGGGTAAGTATTTGGAATGAGAGATTAAAGAGGGACCCTCCCGAATATTATAGCACCCGTGAGGTTAGTTGAACATTCGAGGACGAATGTTCTAAGAGGGAGGATGTTATATCCCGCATTTTCAAAGCATGAGCGTGACACGTGCTTCCTTAAAAAAAAATTGAATTGACAATCATGTTGTTGCTACATAATATAAACTCACGTTGATAGTGTTGTATCCCGTATTTTTGAACGTCGGATTATTTGTAAGCTGAGGTGGGGCCCACACATCGATTTTTTTTTGGAACATCTGAAAAGTCATATGAATCACATATGTGAAGTTAAACACAACTCACGAAGGACCCTTGGGCCAAATCAAAGTAGAAGCCCTCCAAACGAATATTTTTAAGAAAATGTTTTCGGGTGACCCGACTTCGAGAGGCAAAAATGGTATTATAAGTTTGGAATTTGGAAAAATATCAAGAAATATAAGTTGTAGATAATTGAATTAGCTTTCCAATCATAGGTCATGGGATCCAAGGTGACGTCTGGACAAGGATATATGAACGTTTTAAGTCCGAAAGGTCAGTGGGCTAGGCCCAACTCGGGCCCAACCGGGTTAGGCCCATGACCCATGTTATATAAGTGATATTTTAGCACTTCCCTCCTCATTTTCAGACCTGGAACAACCAGAAAATTCTGGAGATAGAGAGAAAAAAAGCCTTGAGAAGAAAAATCAATTTTGACCAAAATTCGAGCCCCGAACCCCGAAGCCCATGAAGGGAAAAGTGTTGTACGCTGCGTTGTCTTCAATTTGAGTTAAAAATCAACCAAGGAGGAGGGTGATAACGTGGTGGCTGAATTCTTAAGGTATGGATAAGGCTCCTTTTCATTGCTAACAAGTTTATTTAAAGTTTTAACGGATTAGAACGGGAAAAATAGCGATATAAATTCGTCCGTTGGTATTGTGAATTATGGAATGAGATTTGAAGAGAATTTTGGATGAAAATAAATGTAGTTAACTTGTAGAATGTGGAGGATGTTTCTATTGATGTTGTTAGTATTAATTTCGACTTCGTTACGGAAATAAAAAATTATGAAATAGTTATATCACGAATTGGTTGGTTGGAAAATTTGGAAAATAATGTGTGGGCTATTCTATGGAATATTTTGGAGCTGGAAATATTATGAATAATTGTTGGTGTTGTTGATATTGTAGCCAGAAGTTAAATTCACGGGCGTTGTATTTGTGGGAGGAGAGTCTTTGCCGAAATTTCGGTAGACAAGTGCTAATTTAAGATTGAACACCAAAATCCTTATAGTTAACATTTGGTAAAAATGACCATTTGTAGATTCTGGGCGAAACGGGAATTGAATCTGGATGAGCGTAAGCGCAACTAAGGTATGTAAGGCTTATCTCTTCTTTCTTTGGCATGTCCTGGTTGTAATAGGCTTGATTATAAGTCTCGGGGACGGTTCTACTCTTAGAAATCCGAGTCCGAATTTGGCCCTTTTTCATTCAATATAATTGAATTAAATTTTCTATACTCTATTGGAAAATAACTTAAACACCCAAAACTTTCATAAAAGGAACCGAACTACCCTAAGACCTTCACCGGTGGCTCCATAGAGCCTAATGTTCGTAAATTTACGTATGCCACCTCGGCTTGACCCGAGGTGGGCCCGCAATCCCCGAGACCTATTTGCATAGTTCTATTTGTCTTATTTCCGTACGAAAATTTATGGAAGCCTTTGGCTATCGTTGCAGTTTGTTATAAGTATCTAGTAACTCCGATATAAGCATTTGAATGCAAGTATTTTGATACAAACATTTTGATATACGTAATCCGATATGGATATTATGTTATGAGTAATACGATTTGATTCTGAAATAAATACTCCGGTACAAGTAATTTGATATGAATATTTTGAGATAGGTACTCCGACATAAGCGTTCTTATGCGAATACTCTGATGTGATATGCGGTTCGAAATAAGAAATCTGTTATGAGTAATCTAATGTAAATATTTGGCCAAAGTATTTTTACTATAAGTACTATGATGTCAGTATTTTGATATAAGTACTCTGTCACGCGTATTTTGATACAAGTATTTTGATACAAGTATACCGGCATAAAAATTTTGATATAAGCATTCGCTTAAATAATCAGTATGAATGCTCGATAGTATGATGTGTTCGATTGCCTGGCACCGTGGTATATGTCCGTCCCCGCCACCGTGTATATGGAGTATGATATGCCGGTCTCGAGTACCGTGGTATATGTCCGTCTCCGAGTAGACCGCGGCCGGTGCCCGAGCACGCGTGGTATATGTCCGTCTCCGGCACCGTGAACGGTTCGGGGCACCGTACACGCCCGTCCCGGCCACCGTGTATATGGATTATGATGTGGTCGGTTCCCGGTTCTCGTGGTATATGTCCGGTTCTCGGGGTACCGCATCTATGTTATGATATGTTCGGTTTCCCGCGTGGTATATGTCCCCGGCACCGTGTGTATGTTATAATGTGTTGTGTTATGGTGACCATATTTCGTGCCCTATGCATGCCTTTGATTTGCACTATTTATGATCCGAAAGTAAGCGTTGATATTCTCGGATAAGGTACGTATTTTCCCGTACTTCGACTCGACCACGATTCTCGTATATCAATCTTCGGCACCCTCGATCATGATAAGGCTCGTCCGATATACTGACATCTGATTCCGATTATGATTTGTTAGTTGCATTCCCATACATCTGGATTGGCTTATGATTCCGTTACAGTATTTCTGGCTTTACATACTTAGTACATATTCTGTACTGACCCCCTGTTCTTCGGGGGCTGCGTTTCATGCCGCGTGTGCACACCCGCATTAAAGAGTTTTGCCGAAGATGATTCGGCCGGGATTGGCGAGCTCCGCTTTTTCCCGAGCATTGCCGAGTCCGTGCTCGTATGCTACGATTTCGGTTTATGTTAGAGACTTTGCGTACGGCGTCGTGGGTATTGATTGTCTATCCGTACGCAGCTCCACTCACCGATTTGTCGGTCTGTGTTATGTAATGAAATTTTGTATAATTATAGATTTGTTTGATTTAAAGGCTACGAGAAAAGAGATTGCTGAAAATTTTGCTATGTGTTTTATCTTATTTGATTTAAAAAAGAAAAAAAAAATTGGCGTGATTTTGTAGGCGGTAAGAGTCTGAGGGTTCGCTCGGCCCTAAGTAAGGGTCGGGTGCCCATCACACCCTAATAAGGTTAGGGTGTGACATATGGAAGACATCCAAACAAGTCCCTTACTTCATTAAGGGTATAATTGTAATAATATAGTGTCTTCTTTATTTCATTAGTATAAATAGTAGACTAAACATTTCAATACTTAGCTTTTGATGAATTATAAATATTTTGAGTGTTTTTAGGGTTATCTCTATAGAGAGAAACTTGTGAGAGGCCTTTGGTAGGCTCTTGTTGAATCTTGTGTTGCTGAGAGGTTGGTTGCTTGAGATTAGATTCTCTTGAGGTCAATTTAAGAATTTGGTGTTTCTTTTGATGATAATTTAGAGGTCTTAGTTTTATATAACTTTGGTTGCTAAATTGAATCTTAAGTTGTGTCAAATTATCTATCTTTTCTTTTCATTTTGTTTGTCTTCTTAATTTCTCGTTTTCGCGTATCTGTTCTTGTATCAAGGTGGTTAAAGCCCTTGACACCATCCCCGATGACAAAAAGTTCTTCTTGAGGGTTTTTGACCCACTTGATGGACCAACGTCGAATTTGAAAAAGGCTTCCGAAAGTGATGAGTGCTCTTTAAATAAGGGGAGAAATTTTAAAGGAAAAGAGCACACTTCTTGGAAGGACTATGCTAGATCTCCTAACCTAAGGGGTGAGGAGACTCTTAGCTTGGCATAGGTTGAATGAGCATAATGGTAAAACTCTCTCTTTTGATGAACTTGATTATTTGACTAACTTGCTTATGAAGTTTTGTCAAAAGAGGAGTCTTGAAGATGAAGACCATTTGAAGGGACCTCATTGAACTAAACTTGGGTCTGAAGTCACAACTCGTACTTCCTTCAAGGACGGTATGTATTCTTGGCACATGCTTATTCTTGGGCTTTCTAAAGCCATGAAGGTAACTGTCACACCCCGACTTTACTAGGGTGTGATGGGCACCCGACCCCATCTTCGGAGCCGAGCGAACCCGCTAACTCTTATTACACATATGAACTTATGAACTAGTAAGTAATGAATACATTGAAATTTTTTTTTCCCATAAGTAAAATCTGACATCACATAAGACTCGTGACACGAAACATGATAGCATATCGGCCATTGGAGCCGCTTACACATGACAACCTAATACCCACGACTCTGTCTGCAAAGTCTCTAACTCTGAACATATCGTCATGGCACATATACTGTGACTCGGCAGCACTCCTGGACAAGTGGAGCCTACCAATTCCGCTGGACATCTTCTATGCTAGCTTCGGCTCGCCCGGTTTACTCGCGCGGCACGAAACGCAGGCCCCGAGGAAAGAGGGTCGAGACGAGCAATGTACCGAGTATGTAAGACATGAATAGTAATGACATAGTAAGGGCCGTAGAACATATCATGTAAAAAGAGTGTTACGTACATATGAGACATATCATGGAAAAACCGTAAGCTCGTGTATGAGTAGTAATCGTATGGAAACATAGACCGTACCATAGGATAAAAGAGTAACCCGTACATATAAGTGCCCTTGCGTATGTCGTGCTTTCTTAGCTTTCCTTACTCATATATGTATATATACATAAGAATAGAATATATTATATTGCCGAGGCGTTTATACCGATCCATTTAACCATAATATGCACATCCCGCGTCGGGACGATATCATGTGCCATACTCCAATCGATCGGGTGGATATGCGTATATAACGCCCGCCCTTATCTCCATCTTCCCCGTAAATATATGCATATTTCACGTATAAATATCGGCGTCTATAGCGCCCTGGCTCTTTCATCATATGCATATACTCATATCATATACATATATCAGCGTCTATAGCGCTCTGATTCTTTTTGTCATGTGTACATACTTATATCATATATATTTACCAGCGTCTATAGCGCTCTGATTCTGCTATCATAAACATATACTTATATCATGTATATTTATCAGCGTCTATATAGCGCTCTGATTCTGCTATCATATATATATATACGTATGTCGGGTACACACATCAATCGGGGTCACAAGGCATAATTCCATGTATTTGGAATCCTTAGAATAGTCATTCCTATAATCGACTTGGGATATCCGTAAATAGTTTAACATTCTCATGTTTTCATTTTTATAGCAAAGTATATCATCTACATATCTAACGTAGGCACTTTCCTCATCTTTGGCTTCATCGTTATCGCTATAAGATCACATTCAACGTGGATACACTTGCACTAGGATGGTACTTGTACTTATCGTTTAACAATCGAGACAAGAGTCAAGGATTTCCTTAGGATTCTACTCCAAAACAAGCCAAATGAAACAATAAGGAAAATCCGGGAGCAATGGGCCCACCTCGGGTCAAATGAGGCGGCGCACACAAAATTTACGTGTAAGACGTTTCATGACATTACTTATGAGAGTTTTAAGGTAATCGGGTCTCATTTATGCAAGTTCTAGAGGTCTAAGAAGTTTTCCAACATTTCGCACCATTTCTAGTTCAATTCTACCGAATGAATAGTAACTAATTTCGATCTCGGATTTCTAGGAAAGGAATTGTCCCCGAGGCCCGTGTTCAAGCCTACTACGTCTAAGACATGCCAAAGAAGGAAAGTAAAGTCTTACATACCTCTTTTCGCTCCTTCTGCTTCTCCAAATCCTTGTTGCAAATCCGCCAAAATCTACGAATTGGTCACATTTACCAAATAGTAATTAGATCCTTTAGAGGTTAAATCTTGAATCAACATTCATCTACAGAAATTTCGGCAGCATTTCCCCTGTAAATGCACCATCCCCGAGATTCTAACTCGGCCAATTTCAACAACAACAACCCGAGAATGGAACTCGGCCACAATATCAACAACAATGCCAACAATCTTACTAACATTCATTCAATTCATATTCAATTCGATTCATATGACTTTCAAAACAATTCAATCAACATACTACTTCGCCCAACACCTTCCAATTCAATAAGAATAATAACAACACATTTCTTCCTTTCAATTTCATAAACTATATCACCAATCCGCATGCTAACGATCATTATTCTCATGCACACAAAAATCTATATTGCTCCCAAAACAGCCCGCAACACCACAACTTCAACTTAAGTCATCAAACATTCATTTTACACCATGAAATTCACAACCACGACAAGCAAAATACTAAATGACATTAGTTCATTTCTTGCATATCAAATAGCCCCCACACGGCCTAGTCTTCAACATGCATAATTTCCATGAAGTCCATTCATTTCTACATGCCAAACATACACAAACCATCTATAATACATACTCCAAACATGCTAAATAAATTAGTTTTTCACTTCTATATTTTGCCACATATACACGGCCACACCATACTATACCATAATTTCATAAACTTCATTCCTTTCTACGTATCACAACATACATAAACACCTATAAAACACATAGAGAAGATCAAACCTCACCTTCTTTCCTTCACCTTTTCCTCTCGGCTAGGACAAATTTTGTAAGGAGGAATGCTTTTCTTGCTCCAACACTTATTCCACATCGACGAGGGCCTTCCAATTGGCATGAAAGCTTGAAGAAAACAATTTTCATCACCAAGCTTATGGGGCTGGTTCGGCCAGCCCCTCTCTTAGCCGAGTTTCCCCTTCTTCTTTTTTTTTCTCTCTCCAACTCTCTTGAATTCTCTAGAACTAAAATGATGAATTGGTCCCTTTTTCATGACTTGGCCATATATATATATTTACATAGAACATGACCATGCACATGGCCAAGCACATGGCCGGTCATGTGCATGTATTTTCCCTCAAATTTTTTTTCAAATTTTCTAGATTTTTCTTTCCCTCCAAGTTTCTTCAAACTTCTTGAAATTTCCAAGTAGAAAAGATGACTAACTAAATTGGGCTTAGTCATCCCTTGGCCCATGCATGCATATTTAGCCCACAAATATATAGTATACACTTGTGCCATTTCATGGAATTATTAGCCTCCTAGTTTTCCTTATTCCAAATTTACCCTTCACACTCCATGCCAATAATATTATAAGCGACTTGCGCATCCAACCAAACTAAAAATATAACCTCGTCCTCGACTTCCCGCCATTAACTCGAAATACTCAAATGTGCAAAAATGCGAGGTGTAACATCCTTCCCCCCTTTGGAACATTCGTCCTCGAATGTTCAACTAGTCTTACAGGGTCGTATAAGCACCTCGGGGGAACTCCCTTTTCATAACTGACGCTATCCTTCACATTATCTCTTAAGCTATCCAATACCGTTCTCTTGGTCATACTCTTTCTCTTCATACACGTCCATTTTCTAGTGTCCGGACATTAGAGGTTTTTGCAAGACTTCTCACACTGCCTCAAACACCATCCTGATTCTTATACACTTATGGTTGGTTTTCCGAGCTCCCTGACTTATTTCCATGAAGGGGGTTTCATTTGTAATCCAACATCCATATCCAACATATTACCGTATCAACTGTCTCTGTCTCATCCTTACATTCCTCTCACCCACTTCCCCCCTTTAGGGGTATGCTTATACCATTATCCATTTATATTTCGTCTCATATCCTCATTCCCAATCTCAATCTATAGTAGAATAATAATAACTTACTTTGCAACACTTGTACCATTTACTCTTGCTATCACTCGAACTTCGGTATCCTTACTCGATTAATGCCTTTTATACCGTAACTTCGGTTCTTTGGGATTCACATGTCCATCGATACAATCATATTTGGGATATCTTACACCTTCATCTATACATATATTCAATTACTACTAACTAGCCCACAAAATACGTCCAAGCGCGTTCAAGCCTATCCTAGTTCTAGTGGTCATGATGTACTTCTCGTCTCTTCACCGAGCAAGTCCGCCTTGTCCGCGCGTCCTCTTATGGTCTCCAACCGTTCCATACGCTCTAGTTTCCCTTAGGCTAACCCAACTTCTCCTTTTGTCTCATATGTCGACTATGTAAAATTTCTTGCAAACTTCCCAGTGGGGTCACCCATCCTCCCGAGCACGCTTAACCTCGAAACTTTGTCGGGAATCCGATGCCTTAAGGCCGATACTTTCGCGTCCGTTTCCTCACATGGCCTTTATTACATATTGGATCAAGTCTAAGTCTTACGACTTCCGAAACATTTTCGTAATACGTCCTTTCTTTTACATTTACCGTTTTACCCTTTTCTCTTCCCAATGTTCACTTTCCGCCTGGTGTGTATCTATTTTCCTATTTGGCTCCCAGCTTCACATAGCAGAACACATATAGCCATCCAGTCCTACCTCTTTGACTTTCACGTTATCCCTTGCCTTTTTCCGCCGATACTGGATGCCTGGGGAATCCCACGATTAGTATAAGGGATCTTGTCTCCTATGACTTGGCTCTATCACACGATTTAATGACGAAGAAGGTCAACCATTCCTAAATGCCCCGTAGCTTCTCGTTTATAAATGTGGCCGGCTTCACACCCATAAACGGGACTCTCTGGGACACGACTTTGCGTACAACCCCGGGACCGACCTGCTCCGATACCACTTTGTCACACCCCGACTTTACTAGGGTGTGATGGGCACCGACCCCATCTTCGGAGCCGAGCGAACCCGCTAACTCTTATTACACATATGAACTTATGAACTAGTAAGTAATGAATACATTGAATTTTTTTTTTTCCCATAGGTAAAATCTGACATCACATAAGACTCGTGACACGAAACATGATAGCATATCGGCCATTGGAGCCGCTTACACATGACAACCTAATACCCACGACTCTGTCTGCAAAGTCTCTAACTCTGAACATATCGTCATGGCATATATACTGTGACTCGGCAGCACTCCCCGGACAAGTGGAGCCTACCAATTCCGCCCGGACATCTTCTATGCTAGCTTCGGCTCGTCCGGGTTTACTGCCGCGCGGCATGAAACGCGACCCCAGGAAGAGGGTCGTACGAGCAATGTACTGAGTATGTAAGACATGAATAGTAATGACATAGTAAGGGCCGTAGAACATATCATGTAAAAAGAGTGTTCTGTACATATGAGACATATCATGGAAAAACTGTAACCTGTGTGTCACGACCCAACCCTGTGGGCCGTGACTGGTGCCCTACCTAGGCACCCGAACAACTTACGAGTCGGATCAGCATAATATCACATGATCAGATTTAACAGACATTACCCGTACCGATAATTAAAAGCGGACCTCATGCAAATGCGATCCTAAGCGGTCGCCCGTGTCAAAACATCATAGCGGAATCAAAGGTGGCGGAATGTACGTCGCCCGGTACACACTCATACGGATATGTGGGCCATATCGGCCATAATAGCATACGGGCCGCTTAAGGACGCAAATCGAAATCATATACATATACGGACGGGACCACATATAAACGGGACTGGACCCATGACCCACAACATGACTACAGGCCTCTACAGACATAACAAAACATACAAACATATGACGGGACAGGGCCCCGCCGTACCCGGATAGTCACAAACGTACAGGATATACAACAGCCAAGAAATATACCAAAAGTATAAGCTCCGGATCAAAGGAGCCTCCCAAATAGCAGAACAGGACTCCTAGGCTGGCGGTGTGTCGCGCGGAGCACCTGTACCTGCGCGGCATGAAACGCAGCCCCCGAAGAACAGGGGGTCAGTACGGAAGGAGTACCGAGTATGTAAAGCGGAAGGAACAGTAATCCAAATCTTAACTAGGGTCAGGGGATACAGAACATATACAGAAATAACAAATCAAACCTGTACGTAATGCAAATATACAAAATGCAAGTAGAAATCATGCATAAGGCTCAGGAACGTGGTCACCCCCTGACGCTGGTGCCACAACACATCATACTCCAGAAGTTTTCAAATCTCCGTACATCCCCGAACAAATCACAATATCACACACATCATCAGACATAACAAAGGCCATATCACATCATAACTCCATAACGGTAACCGGCCCTATGGCGAGGTCACGGAAACCGTAACACATCATACTGCCGAATATATCATAGCGCGCACGATCACAGAGCCGGCCCGGGTACCGGTGAACGAAGTCACAGTACTGGCACGAGCAGAGTAGTGCAGAAACCATATGCATATCAAATAAAAGAGACTCCAGAACCCGACACAAATGGTCATATACAAATTCATTAGCATCGAAGCCTCGAAATAAGTATTGAATCAATCGGGATTGGTATGCAATTACTACGGACTTTTACTTTAACAATCTTTTGAAAAATATGCCATAAGTCATTCCTGAAAAGTTTAGCATCAAATATAGTAATGAGCGGTCAAATATTTACACCAGATATTTCAAACGGATCTTAGAGTCGTGGACGGACGTTTCTTTTCATATTGGACCAAAACGAATCAAATGGATCAAATAAGGGGAATCTCGGGACTTGCGGGCCCACCTCGGGTCGAGTCGAGGCGGCGGACATAAATCACAAATTCTAAGCTCCATAAAGTTATCCGTGGAAGTTTCGGAGTGATTCGGAGCCATTTACCAAAGATACGAAGGTTTATATACTCCTATGTCCAAAGATAAGCTTTATGAATCAATTACGCTAAATGAATAGTAACTAAAATCAAAATCGGATTTCTAGGAGCAGAATCATTCCCGAGGTTCCGTTTCCGGCCTAGTAGGTCTAAGACATGCCATATGAAGAATAGGTAAGCTTTACATACCTGGATTGCGTCTCACGCTTGTCAAATCTCAATCCCCGTTTCGTCTAAAAACTGCAAATGGTCATTTTTACCAAATTACTATTCATGAAAATTAACATTTCAATCTTTGGCTACACTTGGCTACCGAAATTTCGGCAGCACTTCCCCTATAAATGGGACACCCCGAGAATTTAACTCGGCTCAGAATAATCAACAACAAGCCAACAACAACAACCCTACGATCATTACAAATCACAATGTATTACCATTAACCTACTTTCCAACAAAATACAGCGATTCATATTTCGACTTCATACTTCCAAATCAATACCAACTCAAATCACTTAACCTATATTCATGTTATAAGCATCATCACAACACAATTAACATATCAAACAAACTAATTCGTCCTTACTTCATTTTGTTCTTCCATTCCAACAAAACCATTAGTCTTCTATTCACTTCATAATGTTACAACAACATAATTAACATACTAAATAAATTCCACCAAGTTCCCTACATGCCTAGCACCACACGGCCACACACACACGCATATATACACATACACACGGCTCATACAACACACCCCTTAACCCCATGATTTTCATTCATTTTTATTCATCACAACATTTATAAATTGCCTACAACATGAAGAGAAACATGAAATTCTTGTTCTTTCTCCTCCTTCACAACTCACGGCCATGCATGGCTCTTCACATGCACACGGCCATGCACACATACACCATACCTCCATGATTCTTATCCCATTTAAATCATTATAACACATAAATTCATTCCATATCATAAAACATAAGAATCTTACCTTTTCTTGAAATTTCAACTTTCCACAAACGGAGTTTTTCCGCCAAACCAACTATGCCACGTCGAAGAGCGCCTTGAACTTGTTATAAATTCAAAGAGAACGAAGTTTTTAAGTCAAGGATTGAGGTTCCAAAATTTTTTTCTTCTTTTTCTCTCTTCCTTTCTCCTTAGGCCGAAGGCCTTTTCTTTTTTGTTTCTTGATTTCTCTCTTGATTTCTTGAAGTTTCTAAGGGGAGGTCATGTATATATACATGCCCCCTTAATTTATCACATGCCTAGCACATGAAAAATTCATGAACTCTTGGTGGACTTGGGCCCACTCATGGCCGGCCACCCTTGCAAAATTTGGGCCTCAATTTTATTCATTTTTCTTGAGCCCAATAATTGGCTAAATTTTCATGATTTCATGAAACGAATTTCCAAAATTCCGATTTTGCCCTTAACCTTCTTTGATAATTCCGCACCAATGTTTCCATAGCCGACATATTCATGCTAGTAAAATCCAAATGGGGCCTTATTTCCTACAAACAAAAATTATTCCGAACCTTCCAAAGTTTCTCCAAATGCGCAAAAATGCCGGATATAACATCCTCCCCCCCTTTTTGAACATTCGTCCTCGAATGTTAAATTAGCCTTATAGGTCTGAAAAGAAAACTTCTCAATGGGGGGGGGTTCTCTTGCTAACCACATAGGCGTTTCTATTCCAACTCCTTCCATCCTTCCCTAATATTGCCGCATTAGGCTGCGTGAAATCTTTATTAGTCCAGCGGGTCACATGATCTCAAATAAGACATATGACGAACAGAATCTTTATCAGAACCAGAAGATCAGACGGACGTCAGACAAAATCAGACCCGAAATCGGGGGTACAAAAGAAAAGTACGACAGACGAAAGCATAATCCAACATTATCTTAAACAGATTCAAACTCAGAGTCAGACGTACAGAAGCTCATCAGACAACCCACAATCAGAGTCAGACGTACTGGACTTTATCGGTTAGGTCCGTAGTCGAAGTCAGACGTAGGGGAGTAGGTTAGGCAGATCCGTGGTCAGAGGCAAACATACAGAAATATGTCAGACAGAGTTGCCGTCCGAGTCGAATGTACAGAAGCGTACCGGACAGAACGTATTCAGATTCGGAAGTACAGAAGTACATCAGACAAAATCATACTCCGACGTCATATCAAACAGGTTCATAATCAAAGCCAAACGTATCGAAGTATATCGAACAGACTGTAATCAAAATCACACGTACGAAGGTATATTAGACAAACTTATAATCAGAATCAGACGTACGGAGCTATGTCGGACAGATTTGTAACCAGAGTTAGGCGTACAGAGGTACATCAGATAGAAGCGTAATCGAATTCAGAAATATAGAGGTATACTAGACAGGGCTTTATCGGAATCAGAGGCGCGAAAATGTAGCATACCGAATCACTTACAATTTTTTTTCTATCAACGATTTACTACTCACTCTACCCTTTAGAGGGTTTCTAAGCACCCCTCATATTCAAATTCCCCTTAGGTTAACCCAAGCTCTTATTGGCCCTTATCTTTATGTTGTGAAAATTTTCCGACATACTTCCCAGGGGGTCACCCATCTCAGAATTGCTCTGGTTCCAGCACGCTTAACTTCAAAACTTTCATGCATTTTTGGTGCGTTGTTGCCAATATAATGGCGTCGACTGCCCCACACGACCTTCGTCGCGTAATTTAGAGCGGATTGGGGTCTTGGTAAATTTTTCGAAACAAATTTTTCATAGCGGGTCCCACCCCGACTTTTCTCTCTTCTAATCACACAATTTCCATATTGCCCTTCTGAATTCACAATGTTCATCTGTCATCTGTATATATATAGTTATCTCGGACGATTCTAATGATTTAGATGTTTACCTTACTTTTACTGACGGCCAGAAGGAGAAAATCACGTAATATAACAGAGCACAAATCCATCAATACATATATTTTCAAGAAAGGTGTGACAATATACCTGGGTCCGCGTCCAGTGATGCCTCTGGATTCTGCTGACCAGTCAAAGCGTAGATGCGGTTCGAGGGACCGCCGATCGAACCCCCGCCACGCCCTGCCGCGGCCGCCGGGCGGCCGGCGTACTTCGCCCCGCCGGGCGCGCGGCCGGGCCGGGTAGATGACGAACCCGCAACCGAACCTCGCCGGGCCGTGCGCACCACCGGACCGCTATCCACGGACAGTCTCGCATAATGTGGCCCTGGCGGCCGCAAGAAAAACAAGCTCCTGTAGCCCGGTAGCACTCCCCTGGGTGCGACCTCCCACAATGTGAACACCGGGGCATAGGCGGCCTCGTCTGACTGGGACCTCTGCTCGCCTGAGGACCTGAGGCTCTAGAACTCTGATCTGTCCTAGACGGCCCCGCGCCACCAAATCGCCCGCTGGCCGACTGTATATCCCGACCTGACGGAGGGAAATGTCCACCGGACTGATGCTGAGGCAGCCCGCCACGGGATCCTCCAGAATACCCCGCTGATCTGGCCCTCTTGGGCCGCCTCCTATCATACTCCCTGCCCGACCGATCTTCACTATGCCGATCCTCCATACCCTGTGCGTAGGCTTGCAACCGGGCGATGTCCATGCCAGTCTGCGCTGCCATCGCCATGCAGCAGTCAACCAAATAGGGGTCCAACCCCATCACGTATCGATGCATCCTATCCTCCATATCGCCCTACGATGGTCGGGGCATACCTGGCCAGGGAATTAAACTCCAAATTATATTCTCGGACACTCCGACCCCTCTGCTCTATCTTCAAGAATCTATCAATTCTCGCCCTCCGCAACTCCGGGGGCAAGAAGTGACGAAGGAAAGCGGCCTCGAACTCAACCCAGGTAGCTGGGGCGGCACCCTCACCTCGGGATAGCTCCCAGGACTCATACCAGTGGGCAGCAACATCCCGTAGTCTATGCGAAGCCAACTCAACAGACTCCGTCTCCGAAGCTCTGACCAAATCTAGTGAGCGCCGCGTCCCTCGAATAAAGTCATGGGGGTCCTCATCGGGCTTAGACCCGGAAAACTCTGGAGGGCCGCATAATAGGAACTCTCGAACCCTAAGGTCGTCACGCACCGCCCTCATCGTCATCATCTCTCTCGCCCGCGTCTACGGACACGATCGCCACCGGTGTTGTCAATAATCGTACGCCCCTCTCGCGGTGTCTCGTCCTCTCGCCCGGCCGGGAGCCGGAGGCACGTGCGCCGCGTGGGCGGGGGCCGAAGGACTGCTCCCGCCCTCTCTCGGTGGTGTAGCGGAACCCTCGACCGAAGTATAATGCCGGGCGCGCCCGAGCACGTGCCCGTGTAATCCTCGGCGCCCGACTAGTCTCATCTCGCCTTTGTCTTGCCCTTCGGGCGCCGTTGCCTTCTTCGGAGGCATTACCGAAAAATATAACAATTCGGTCGAAAAGAGTCATCCTAATATCACGGCTCTACCGCACGATCTAAGATTCAAAGGAGGGGGAAACATCCTAAATGTCCGTAGCCTCCCGTTTATAGATGTGGTGCACGACACACCGATAAACAGGACTCTACGAGACACGGCCTGTAGACATTCCGAGGACAGACTGCTCTGATACCACTTTTGTCACGACCCAACCCCGTGGGCCGTGACTGGTGCCCTACCTAGGCACCCGAACAACTTACGAGTCGGATCAGCATAATATCACATGATCAGATTTAACAGACATTACCCGTACCGATAATTAAAAGCGGACCTCATGCAAATGCGATCCTAAGCGGTCGCCCGTGTCAAAACATCATAGCGGAATCAAAGGTGGCGGAATGTACGTCGCCCAGACACACTCATACAGATATGTGGGCCATATCGGCCATAATAGCATACGGGCCGCTTAAGGACGCAAATCGAAATCATATACATATACAGACTGGGACCACATATAAACAGACTGGACCCATGACCCACAACCATGACTACAGGCCTCTACAAACATAACAAAACATACGAACATATGACGGGACAGGGCCCCGCCGTACCCGGATAGTCACAAATGTACAGGATATACAACAGCCAAGAAATATACCAAAAGTATAAGCTCCGGATCAAAGGAGCCTCCCAAATAGCAGAACAGGACTCCTAGGCTGGCGGTGTGTCGCGCGGAGCACCTGTACCTGCGCGGCATGAAACGCAGCCCCCGAAGAACGTGGGGGGGTCAGTACGGAAGGAGTACCGAGTATGTAAAGCGGAAGGAACAGTAATCCAAATCTTAACTAGGGTCAGGGGATACAGAACATATACAGAAATAACAAATCAAACCTGTACGTAATGCAAATATACAAAATGCAAGTAGAAATCATGCATAAGGCTCAGGAACGTGGTCACCCCCCTGACGCTGGTGCCACAACACATCATACTCCAGAAGTTTTCAAATCTCCGTACATCCCCGAACAAATCACAATATCACACACATCATCAGACATAACAAAGGCCATATCACATCATAACTCCATAACGGTAACCGGCCCTATGGCGAGGTCACGGAAACCGTAACACATCATACTGCCGAATATATCATAGCGCGCACGATCACAGAGCCGGCCCGGGTACCGGTGAACGAAGTCACAGTACTGGCACGAGCAGAGTAGTGCATAAACCATATGCATATCAAATAAAAGAGACTTTTCAACCCGACACAAATGGTCATATACAAATTCACAGTGGCATCAGAAGCCTCGAAATAAGTATTGAATCAATCGGGATTGGTATGCAATTACTACGGACTTTTACTTTAACAATCTTTTGAAAAATATGCCATAAGTCATTCCTGAAAAGTTTAGCATCAAATATAGTAATGAGCGGTCAAATATTTACACCAGATATTTCAAACGGATCTTAGAGTCGTGGACAGACGTTTCTTTTCATATTGGACCAAAACGAATCAAATGGATCAAATAAGGGGAATCTCGGGACTTGCGGGCCCACCTCGGGTCGAGTCGAGGCGGCGGACATAAATCACAAATTCTAAGCTCCATAAAGTTATCCGTGGAAGTTTCGGAGTGATTCGGAGCCATTTACCAAAGATACGAAGGTTTATATACTCCTATGTCCAAAGATAAGCTTTATGAATCAATTACGCTAAATGAATAGTAACTAAAATCAAAATCGGATTTCTAGGAGCAGAGTAATCATTCCCGAGGTTCCGTTTCCGGCCTAGTAGGTCTAAGACATGCCATATGAAGAATAGGTAAGCTTTACATACCTGGATTGCGTCTCACGCTTGTCAAATCTCAATCCCCGTTTCGTTTAAAAACTGCAAATGGTCATTTTTACCAAATTACTATTCATGAAAATTAACATTTCAATCTTTGGCTACACTTGGCTACCGAAATTTCGGAAGCACTTCCCCTATAAATGGGACACCCCGAGAATTTAACTCGGCTCTCGTAATAATCAACAACAAGCCAACAACAACAACCCTACGATCATTACAAATCACAATGTATTACCATTAACCTACTTTCCAACAAAATGCATAACGATTCATAGTTCGACTTCATACTTCCAAATCAATACCAACTCAAATCACTTAACCTATATTCATGTTATAAGCATCATCACAACACAATTAACATATCAAACAAACTAATTCGTCCTTACTTCATTTTGTTCTTCCATTCCAACAAAACCATTAGTCTTCTATTCACTTCATAATGTTACAACAACATAATTAACATACTAAATAAATTCCACCAAGTTCCCTACATGCCTAGCACCACACGGCCACACACACGCATATATACACATACACACGGCTCATACAACACACCCCTTAACCCCATGATTTTCATTCATTTTTATTCATCACAACATTTATAAATTGCCTACAACATGAAGAGAAACATGAAATTCTTGTTCTTTCTCCTCCTTCACAACTCACGGCCATGCATGGCTCTTCACATGCACACGGCCATGCACACATACACCATACCTCCATGATTCTTATCCCATTTAAATCATTATAACACATAAATTCATTCCATATCATAAAACATAAGAATCTTACCTTTTCTTGAAATTTCAACTTTCCACAAACGGAGTTTTTCCGCCAAACCAACTATGCCACGTCGAAGAGCGCCTTGAACTTGTTATAAATTCAAAGAGAACGAAGTTTTTAAGTCAAGGATTGAGGTTCCAAAATTTTTTTCTTCTTTTTCTCTCTTCCTTTCTCCTTAGGCCGAAGGCCTTTTCTTTTTTGTTTCTTGATTTCTCTCTTGATTTCTTGAAGTTTCTAAGGGGAGGTCATGTATATATACATGCCCCTTAATTTATCACATGCCTAGCACATGAAAAATTCATGAACTCTTGGTGGACTTGGGCCCACTCATGGCCGGCCACCCTTGCAAAATTTGGGCCTCAATTTTATTCATTTTTCTTGAGCCCAATAATTGGCTAAATTTTCATGATTTCATGAAACGAATTTCCAAAATTCCGATTTTGCCCTTAACCTTCTTTGATAATTCCGCACCCATGTTTCCATAGCCGACATATTCATGCTAGTAAAATCCAAATGGGGCCTTATTTCCTACAAACAAAAATTATTCCGAACCTTCCAAAGTTTCTCCAAATGCGCAAAAATGCCGGATATAACACTGTGCATGAGTAGTAACTGTATGGAAACATAGACCGTACCATAGGATAAAAGAGTAACCTGTACATATAAGTGCCCTTGGGCAGATGCTGTGCTTTCTTAGCTTTCCTTACTCATATATGTATATATACATAAGAATAGAATATATTATATTGCCGAGGCGTCGGCAGCCGATCCATTTAACCATAATATGCACATCCCGCGTCCGGGACGATATCATGTGCCATACTCCAACTGATCAGGTGGATATGCGTATATAACGCTCTGCCCTTATCTTCATCTTCCCCGTAAATATATGCATATTTCACGTATAAATATCGGCGTCTATAGCGCCCTGGCTCTTTCATCATATGCATATACTTATATCATATACATATATCAGCGTCTATAGCGCTCTGATTCTTTTTGTCATGTGTACATACTTATATCATATATATTTACCAGCGTCTATAGCGCTCTGATTCTTTTTGTCATATACATATACTTATATCATGTATATTTATCAGCGTCTATATAGCGCTCTGATTCTGCTATCATATATATATATACGTATGTCGGGTACACACATCAATCGGGGTCACAAGGCATAATTCCATGTATTTGGAATCCTTAGAATAGTCATTCCTATAATCGACTTGGGATATCCAGAAATAGTTTAACATTCTCATGTTTTCATTTTTATAGCAAAGTATATCATCTACATATCTAACGTAGGCACTTTCCTCATCTTTGGCTTCATCGTTATCGCTATAAGATCACATTCAACGTGGATACACTTGCACTAGGATGGTACTGTACTTATCGTTTAACAATCGAGACAAGAGTCAAGGATTTCCTTAGGATTCTACTCCAAAACAAGCCAAATGAAACAATAAGGAAAATCCGGGAGCAATGGGCCCACCTCGGGTCAAATGAGGCGGCGCACACAATTTACGTGTAAGACGTTTCATGACATTACTTATGAGAGTTTTAAGGTAATCGGGTCTCATTTATGCAAGTTCTAGAGGTCTAAGAAGTTTTCCAACATTTCGCACCATTTCTAGTTCAATTCTACTGAATGAATAGTAACTAATTTCGCCTCTCGGATTTCTAGGAAAGGAATTGTCCCCGAGGCCCGTGTTCAAGCCTACTACGTCTAAGACATGCCAAAGAAGGAAAGTAAAGTCTTACATACCTCTTTTCGCTCCTTCTCTCGCTTCTCCAAATCCTTGTTGCAAATCCGCCAAAATCTACGAATTGGTCACATTTACCAAATAGTAATTAGATCCTTTAGAGGTTAAATCTTGAATCAACATTCATCTACAGAAATTTCGGCAGCATTTCCCCTGTAAATGCACCATCCCCGAGATTCTAACTCGGCCAATTTCAACAACAACAACCCGAGAATGGAACTCGGCCACAATATCAACAACAATGCCAACAATCTTACTAACAACATTCAATTCATATTCAATTCGATTCATATGACTTTCAAAACAATTCAATCAACATACTACTTCGCCCAACACCTTCCAATTCAATAAGAATAATAACAACACATTTCTTCCTTTCAATTTCATAAACTATATCACCAATCCGCATGCTAACGATCATTATTCTCATGCACACAAAAATCTATATTGCTCCCAAAACAGCCCGCAACACCACAACTTCAACTTAAGTCATCAAACATTCATTTTACACCATGAAATTCACAACCACGACAAGCAAAATACTAAATGACATTAGTTCATTTCTTGCATATCAAATAGCCCCCACACGGCCTAGTCTTCAACATGCATAATTTCCATGAAGTCCATTCATTTCTACATGCCAAACATACACAAACCATCTATAATACATACTCCAAACATGCTAAATAAATTAGTTTTTCACTTCTATATTTTGCCACATATACACGGCCACACCATACTATACCATAATTTCATAAACTTCATTCCTTTCTACGTATCACAACATACATAAACACCTATAAAACACATAGAGAAGATCAAACCTCACCTTCTTTCCTTCACCTTTTCCTCTCGGCTAGGACAAATTTTGTAAGGAGGAATGCTTTTCTTGCTCCAACACTTATTCCACATCGACAGGGCCTTCCAATTGGCATGAAAGCTTGAAGAAAACAATTTTCATCACCAAGCTTATGGGGCTGGTTAGGCAAAGCCCCCCCTCTCTTAGCCGAGTTTCTCCTTTTTTTTTTTTTTTTTTCTCTCCAACTCTCTTGAATTCTCTAGAACTAAAATGATGAATTGGTCCCTTTTTCATGACTTGGCCATATATATATATTTACATAGCACATGACCATGCACATGGCCAAGCACATGGCCAAGCACATGGCCGGTCATGTGCATGTATTTTCCCTCAAATTTTTTTTCAAATTTTCTAGATTTTTCTTTCCTCCAAGTTTCTTCAAACTTCTTGAAATTTCCAAGTAGAAAAGATGACTAACTAAATTGGGCTTAGTCATCCCTTGGCCCATGCATGCATATTTAGCCCACAAATATATAGTATACACTTGTGCCATTTCATGGAATTATTAGCCTCCTAGTTTTCCTTATTCCAAATTTGCCCTTCACACTCCATGCCAATAATATTATAAGCGACTTGCGCATCCAACCAAACTAAAAATATAACCTCGTCCTCGACTTCCCGCCATTAACTCGAAATACTCAAATGTGCAAAAATGCGAGGTGTAACAGTAACTTCTTGGTGTGTTGAGTATAGTAGTAACACTTCTTTCCATTCATGTGATCATTTGCTAGTGTTATTTCTTGATTTCATGTTGGCCTTGCATGGGGGAATGTGGGCAAATTAGTTGTTACACCTCAGAAAATTTTTCGTTGATGCACAGTGAGTAGGCTAATGAAGAGCACAAAGTATATGATGTTTCGATAAGTAAGTAATGACTTTTGATGACCCTAAGTAAGATTTAAAGGCATCCGAAGTTAGACGAGAAAGTTGCCAAGAGAAGGCAATGTATACGATAGGTATCGGACGAGAATTACAAGTAACAAGTTGATGATGACTTGATGAAGTTTTGGAGAAGAGTTATAATGTCCCTTAGATTGTTAATGAAGTGATAAACAAGTGTTAAGAAGATTCCATAAAGATTGGAGATCGAACGAGACGACGGGAACAACTTCGGAGAAGCTGTGGGTTTTCACGGCCACTTCCATGGACCGTGAAACCTTGTACATATCGTGGAATGGTCTATGGAACTGCAAGCAGAGATGGTGGCTGGCTAGTGGTGAACCACGACCAGAACCACGGCCAACATCATAGAGTCCGTGGAACTCCCGACGGGCTGAACTCTTCCAAGTTTGTAAATGTGATCCCAACTTCATTTATTTCATTCCACACACTTCTTCATCTCTCTCAAGACCTCTAGAACGTTCCATACACTTCATCCATAAGAAATCAAAGGAATTTGATGATCAACTTCATCAAACCAACAAGAATCAAGATTGTGAAACACTTCAAAGTCATCTAAACCAAGAAATTCCAAAAGAAGTGAATTAGGGTTTTTGGTGCAAGAAGAGTATTTCACTCAAGACTAATTCAACCATTATCTAAGGTAAGTTTCATGGTATTTTCATGATGTTTGAAGTATTGTAAAGTTGAAACACTTGAATTGTAGAAGAATATGTGAAATGGGTCATAAATGTGGGAATAGTGTCATTGTTGAATAGAAGTTTGGATTGAGTTGTGGATATTGATATGTTGAGATTGTAAATACGTTATGAATGACATTTAGAACATGGAATGAGCATTATATGTGAAGAAACATGATGGTGAACTATGATCATGATTTTGGGAGAAATTGAAAGGAATTTGTGAAATGTGAATAATGTAAACGAATGATGATTGTTGTTTATGATATTGTGATAGTTGTTATTAACGTTTGGGAGTTGATATGGAAATATGGAGGAAGTTGTATAAACAAAGGAAATGCTGCCCAATTTTCTCTAGCTTTAGTAAGCACATTCTTGTAAATCATTTAGCTAATGTCGATACGAATTCTCTTGAAGGGTGAAGACGTGAGCATTAAAGGAGAACGAGCAAGCAATATAGTAGCTAAACGATAAAGGTATGTAAGGCTAGTCCTTTCTTTCTAAGGCATGACTCTATGGTATGAATCCTCCTATCTTTCTATGACTTCTCTACACATATGTATGTATCGGAAATGATGAGTCTACGTTATAAAGAGCTCTCATGAGATGAGTTAAGAGGTATGTATAAATACGATAATGAACCCAAGTCGAGAGATCCTAAAGCATATGATACAATGTTTCTGCAAGCTAATGACCTTCATACGACTCCTTGATATTATTCATTGTTGCTAGACCTATCTTATGATGTTAGTCTCTTTCCCTTCAAGGCATGATTTTCCTCCTTCTCCAGGAATTTCCTAAATACCGAAGAACTAGGAGTCTACGTTCATGAATAGCCATATGAGATAAAGATAAGAGATATATTATGAGCACGATAATGGTGACGATGAGTCTATGACCATAAGGGGCTATATATGTATAAGGTAAAGAAAGGAGGTGAGACACGAGTATGATAATTGATGTTGATGAGATAAGTCTATAGAATCCTAAAGTGAGATATGATGCCCACGAAGTCAAAGATTCGAAGTATGGTTCCATTGGTCCTTCTTCTTATGTACACTCACCTTAAAATGTTAGTCCCTTCAAGGTGAGATACGATGATTTGATTACTCCATAATGTAATCGGGGTTCCACGACCTTATGTCACCCCGACATAGCTATAGTTGCCTATGAGTCCCAATGTATTTTTTGATAATATATATATATAATGTCGCGAAGTTATGATAAAGCCATGATATTCTTATAAGATAATTAATAATCATAAGCCTATGATATGTATGATGATGTTTAGCTTATAATATACCTATGAAATGTATGATGATGAGTATATGACGATGTGATTCCACCGTGCCTAATTGGCCGGACACGATCACCACAAGTGGGCTGCGTGCGACTACACCGTGCCTAGAGGGCCGGACGTGACCACCACTAGTGGGCTACACATGAGGATTACCCGGACATGTCACCGCTACGGCGGGCTGCTATGATTCCACCGCGCCTAGAAGGTCGGAAACGATCACCATTAGTGGGCTGCGTGCGACTACATCGTGCCTGGAGGGCCGGACATGACCACCACTAGTGGGCTGCATATGAGGGTTACTCGGACGCGGGTTAATGATGATGATGTATATATGATATGATGATGTATGTATGATATGATAATGTATGCATGATAAGATGACGTATACGCTATGGTAACTCATATGATATGCTACATATGATATATGTATAAAATGTATCCATTTGAAGGTTATGTCCTCATCCTATGTGTTATGGCTTCTCTATTATATTCATTTCATTCATGCCTTACATACTCAGTACAATGTTCGTACTAACGTACGTTTTATTTGGACGTTGTGTTCATGCCCACAGGTAGGCAGGGAGACGGTGCAGATTTATAGGAGCTACTAGGCACCTTGATAGCACCCCATTATTCCGGAGGTGCCATTGCTTATTGTTTTGTGTTCATATATTTTGGGCACGACGGGGTCCTGTCCCGTCCATATGTCTAGTACTCTAGTAGAGGCTCGTAGATACGTATGTGTGGGTAGTATGGTCTCACAGTCTTTCATGTATATGCATGTATATATATTCTTTTGGTAGCCAAAGGGGCTTATGTTTCTAAAAGTAAATATGTTTTAAATGATAATAGTTTTCTATGATCATGAGCATATATTATGAATGAAGGCAGATGAGTAATAGAACGAGTGGTGCTCGGTGGTTAGCCCGGTACCCGTCATGGCCCCTAGCTCGGGTCGTGACGAAGTAGAATCGAGCGAGTTCGGTCCTAGGAAGTGTCTATGAGCCGTGTCTAGTAGAGCCTTGTTTATGGTGTGTTGCGCACCACGCTAATAAACGGAGGCTGAGGGCATTTAGGAAAAAAATGACCATCTTTCTTCTTATGAGATCGTGCGATAGAGCCATGTTATAAGATTTTCCCCCTCCCTAATGGTGCGTTTATGATTTCAAAAAAGTCGATGAAAGGAAAAGCTACTACGGCCCCGGAGAAAGGCAAGGTGATTGCGAAGGTCGGAACTAGGGGCCACCTACGGATATGGAGGAGAGTGAACCCCAAAATAAGGCCCTATCTCGGTTTTCGCGTACCTCGCCCGCTTTAGAAGATCAGAGGGAAGCCCCAATTTTAGCTCCCTCACCCCCGGCCCCCTCTCCGGACACCTCGGGCCAAGAGATAGAGACGGGCCATTCTTCTACCGACACGGTTAGTGGCGGCTCAAGCTCCCACAGCAGCAGGATGTGGGCCATGGTAACAGGGGTCGGAGAAAAAGAGTTAATTCTTCGAGGTTTGATCAAGAGTTTAGGGGCGCTCCGAGACAACAATTCTCCAAGCACTCAGGTCGCTCGACAACTAGCGCTCCTCCACAGTTTCCTGGACCCAGGTGTGATAGATCTACTAATTCTAGGCTGCCCCAGAGTCTCAGGGTTCCCAGTTCTCGAGTTAGGGGTGATTCAAGCCAGATAAGATCGCCGTACCGCGATGTAGTCAATGCAGTGAAGTTACATTGGGAGCGTGCCGCTTGGGTTTGGATGTTTGCTATGTTTGCGGCCGGTCGAGGTTATATTATGAGAGAGTGCCCATTTCGAGGTGGTAGGCGTCTTTGTTCAAACCCGACGGATCCGACCGGTTCTTCATCATCCATGCGCCCTCCGGGCAAGACTCCCGGACACCAAAGCAGTCGGGGTCGGGGGGAGAGCGCTTGGTTCGAGTGGATCCCAGCGTCATACTTATGCATTAGCCGGGTGACAGAATCTTGAGTATCCCTCCGATATTGACCCAGGTATAATTTCAGTAATCTCTTATGATATGTATGCGGCGATTGATTCGGGTCCTACGCTGTCATATATTACTCTCGATGTGATGATTGTGTTGAGGTGAGAAATCTGAGCCAACCCAACAAACTAAGATGACAATATTTGCTAGTGACCTAGTGATAGCCAGAATCGTGATTTACAAGTAAGCTGATTGGCGGTGTGATATATATAATAATATGTGTTGGTATATATATATTGGAATTCTAGACCAAGCGTGCAGGCACAACTTATGAGACAAGCTCTGTTATTTATATCCTTTAATGGTAAGTGATCTTATGTTGCTGAGTTGCGTATTATGTGTGTCCCGATACATGTCCTATTAAGGCATGGGGTGTGTTTTATTGGGCTATGCGTAGGTTCGGGATTGTTATGTTTACAAGAGAAACCCTGCCGGAATTTTCCTTGGAATCTAAAAGAAATTGCGGGAACCGTAGACAGAATTGTCGTGAAGAGAAGAGAAGGCTAGCAAATGAGTGATTGAGAACAGAGTGTATAAGGGTGATATATTCTAAAGGACAAAGCGGTACTGAGTTAAGGATAGGATTCCATGTGCGAGAAATAAAGGATTGATTATAAAAAGGGAGGTAATGATATAAGTTGAGAGGGAAAGAATGAAAAGGAATAAATACGGGTATAGAAGGAAGAGGAAATATACGAAGTACGCGTGCTTAAGAAATAGTCGTACTATGAGAAAAGGAAGACGCATCTTCTACGAATATCCTCTACTAAGACAGAACGAGTAAAGTGTATAAAAGAATTAGTTGGAGAGAGAAATGTGGCCATGAATTATGAGTTTACCGTACGATGATAAAGTGATGGAGTAAGGCTATCAGCAACAACGAATACGACATGATTACGATTGGTTTTGAAAACAATGTTGAGTGCAACACAAGAGTAAAAGAGTACAAGGCAATAAGGGGTATTAGGGGCGCACGAGACTTAGATCCTTGAAAACAAGGAAAAACAAAATGGCGAGTTTAAGAGAAAATGCATCTACGATTGCTATAAGTCAATTATAGGACGGAGAGGAATAATTCGAAATGGGAAGAAAGGGAAAAAGATGATGCTATGAGTGAATTTTGGGTATCGAAGAAAGGTAAGTGACATTACATGGATGGTACGGATAGCTAGACCTATTACTATTGTGAGTATTCCCATGAAACAAAAGTTGTTAATTGGAGCAAATCTAGACATTGACTCATAACTACCAGATGAGCTAAGTGAAATACGTCCTTGTTCGGATTGCTACGTCGGTTGGCGAGGCGACAGATTTAAAAAATAGTACAGGCAAAACCCTTAAAGGGGGGAAGCGAGTAAAGAGAACACAAGTATAGAGATTGAACGATAGACCCTAAGATGTGATAGATAGATGTAATGAACGATGATAGTAACGATGCTAAAGATGCCCATGATCTTATATGTATATGTGCCTACGTATAACCTTTGAACCCTCGTGGTCGGGCATGCTATGTAAATGCTATGTATATGAAATCAATATGAGTACGAATATGCTAAGCATATGTAATATATGTGATATGTATATGATATGAATACGGGCACAAATATGTTACGGATATGGAAACGCTATGAAAATGAATATGTAGATAAATGCGAGTATGAATGAAAATACGACTACGCACACGAATATGTATACGGACATGGATACATGTATATGTATAGGTGTGTATGCACACGAATCACTCAAGAACGATTATGTATTTGCCAGGTATTTATACTTTGCCAATGAAATCAGTGAGATAGATTTGCAAACCATGTAAGACTTAATATTATTAGTGAGCAGAAAAAAGGATAGACGAGGCTTAAAACTTCGGATGAAAAGATTGGGTATTCTTAGAAGTGTCGGTAATGAAAAGCGTCATGAGATTTGGCAAAAAGGGAAGCTTAGTCCCCGGTACATTGGGCCTTATGAAATTGTGCACAAGGTAGGCAAAGTGGCTTACGGTGGATCTACCTCACAGATTTGAGAGTCGAGTTCACCGGTTTTAGTGTCCGTCCTTCGTAAATATGTTGAAGATCCTACTAGGGCCGTGCCAGTAAATGAGGTTCAAGTAACAGAAAAATTGACATAGAGAGGCACCCATTGCCATATTGGATAGGCAAGTACGGAGGCTTAGAAACAAAGAAGTGGCCTCAGTTAAGATTTTGTGAAGAAATAATAACCGAAAAGAGATGACATGGGAAGTGGAAGAAATTATGAAATCCAAACATCCGCACTAATTTTAGCCTCCGAAAGAAAGTTATGATGAGACATCGAGATTTTGAGGTATGTATGCTTTTCTTTTATGCAAATAGGTCGTGTGTGGCCAATTTATAATGCTATTGTGTTGTGGCCCTGTGAGGCAATGTTATTATGGGTTGTTATGACAGGATGGTAATGCCATGCTACAGCGAAAACTCTGGCAAAATTTTTGTAGAATCCCCGAGTGCTTAACATTCGAGGATGAATGTTCTTAACAGGGGAAGAATGTTACACCTCGGAAAATTTTTCGTTGATGCACAGTGATACGATTCAACCTAGGGAAACTCTAGAAAAACAAAAGAACAAGAAAATCAAAATAAAGGTGGAAGAAGAGTAGAAATGGAAGAGGATAGATGGATAGATACTTGACCCAAGAGCAAGAAATCTATGGACAAGAAAGGGTATATTAAACCCTAACCCTTCCAATCGGATTTACAAACCCTAGAACCTAAAGCAATTCGAATCAACAAACGACTCAAATGATTCCACAAATGAGCAACATTGAATTCGATGGAAATAAGCAATTCACTTCACAACTAGGATGTAACACTTGGTTAACCACCAAACAATCTATATTAATCTACAACTACCATCTATAATATCTCATAAGAGTTTCTTCATTCAACATAATCTAGTGATGAAAATAACTAAGTCTAGTTTTTATACTAAAAGACTTAAGAGCTAGGCTAGTTATTACAAGAATGCCATTAATGAGGCAAGGGCCTTGTTTGGCTAGTTGGATGTTGGCTTGAAATCCAAAAAAAGGCTCCTCTTGCACACATAGCCATCATCCAAGCCTCAAGATTGCAATTGTGAACCTTTTGTATCCATGGCCCTTCTTTGCACGTCTATACATTTGCATTTACGTCAGCGCTGCGACTCACTTTGAGTGTTGGCTTTCTTTTCTTGTAGCTTCTTCTTTCATTTCCCCTCCAGAAAGCTACTTTCCATACTTCATAGGCCTTCCTATGGGGCTTGTGTGCCTCTCCATGGGTCTCAATGCTCCTTTGGTCATCCTCACAGCTTGAATGGATTGGAGTTCCATGCCTTGGATGTGATGTGAGCCTTGAGCGAGAGGTGTGCCTAGTAGGGTCATATCATCCTCCCCCTTGAAAAGGATTCGTCCTCGAATCCGAACTTTACAAAAAGCAAAGGAAGATGGAAGACAACATACTCCTCAAAGATTGAGGGTTAGCACACACAATAATAACCACGTAATCGTACCAAGGATGAACAAATTTGTGGTACAACCACACGTATAGTAATCGTGCATAGAGAGTGCATACATGGGATTTCAACAAGGTGAATTCCCCAAAATTCAAGAAGTAACTCACTCCCCAAGCAAGTTCTACCTTCATTTTGACTAAGTGTAGTCATTTCAACCACAAGCCCAACCACTGCACTAGTCTCCTCAAACAATGGTTTCACTTTACCAAGACATACCAGAAGAAGACACTGCTTTGGGGTCATAAACAAAGATATGCCTCGGATTGTGGTCTACACATCCCTCTTGAAAACCCATCATACACTTAAGCAACAACATACAAAGGGTTTTATAAGCAAAGAGGTCGCCCAAGGAAAGGTATCACACAAGGTATTGCTAGCAATTTGTAGCCAAGTGTTACCTCCTTTTCAAAGTAATTCATTTTAGCAGTCAAGTCACATTCCCTCAAAAGGAGGTTTTCCTCACCAAGAAATGGATCATCATACCATAGTGGAATTTTGGTGACTTTGTGATTCAAAAAGAATGGATTCATTTTCAACATCACAAAACACAAGATCGGGCATTTCACAATCATCACTATATCTCTATCAAGCAATTACCATCCTTGAAAGTATGCCCAATCACAAGATCACATCCAAAATAAGCAAGTTCACTCTCAAAAGGATCAATATCAACCACAAGTGCTACTACTAGATGGACACAATTTACTCTTGCAAGAAGAGCCAATATAGTCATCAAAAGGATCAGCGCAAGTGTGTAAGCACTTTTCACGAGACATCATCAATTAACAAAGGGTCGCTAATTCTATCACAAGGCAAAACTTGACCTCTACTCAATTGTTCATCAAGCACAAAGTGATCCACATTTGCTAAAGTAGAAGGGTTAGCTTTGTTACCTCTTTGTTGAAGCACATCACCTTTGTCAATTTGGTCGAGTTCCTTGTCTTGCCCTCCCCCTCCAAAGGAACTTGGAAAACTTCAGGTCCATGTCCTCTTTGGGGTGATCATCCATAAGTACCTACAAAAGGAACAAGACAACTGAGAAAGGAATAGAAAAGTTAGAGGGGTTAGCTTGACTTGGCACCCAGTCCTTCTCTTCACCACACCTTTCCTCCCTCCTAACATTCCTCTAGCGACCATACACTTCTTACTCTTCCCTTGGGTCGAACCTTGTCCTCCTTGAGCAACTAAGGTCTCTCCTTTTCGCTCACAACCATTTCCTCATTTTCATCTTTTCACGTAACTCCTTCATGACTCTATAATCTGGACTTCTGGTCCCGATGGAGACAAGGACATACTTTTTACCTTTGACCACAAAAGAATACTTGTTGGTCAACCCATATGTTGAGCATCCACATCAAATTGCCAGGTCTCCCAAGCAAATATGGCACGCCGTCACATTAGTACCACGCACATAAAATTTCATCCGAATATCTTGATATGCTTAATTGGATAATCGCTTGCTTGGTCACCCGCATTTCTCCACTTTCATTGAACCATTGTAGCTTGTAGGGGCTAGGGTGTTTTCTTGTGGGAACTTTCATACTTTCAACCAAGAATTGGCTAACCGCATTAGTGCAACTCCCACCATAGTGATTATCAAAGAACAAACCTTGTCAAAAATCTACCTAGCATGAAACAAGTTCTTCCGTTGGTCACTCTTCCCTAGCTAGAGCTTTCATGGATCTTGAGCAACAATAGCATGATTCAAAGCCTCCTCATAATTCAATTCAACTTCACTCTCGAATCACCCTCCACCTACTCTTCTTTCTCCTTATTATCATGACCCCAACCGCCTTCTCATTTCGTCATCGGTTCGATACCGTCCCTCACTATAGTGATAGTCCTCCGGTTGGGACACTCCTTTGCAATATGTCCTCTACCTTGGCATTTGAAACATTGAATGGTAGATGGACGAGGGAAGTTAGGTTTGGCATTGTTACCTCCGCTTTTGAGCTTTCCTCAACCTTGTAATCAAAGCTTAGCTTGAGGTGGGAGTAGTGATCTTGGGTTCTCTCCAAGTGGAATGACTTCTTCTCTTTCCCTTGGTTCGAAGTTGAAGATATTTTGCTTTGTCTTTGTAAGACCTCTCTTCTTTTAGATCCGCTTCAACCTTGGATGCGTCATGGTGCTCTTCCAAGACTATTATAAGTCTTGAGCCTCTTGATTTAGGAAATGTCCCGATTCAAGTTGGCTACAAACCTTATAATAGTGTACTCCTCATGCTCTTCTATCTTGGACTTCATCCATGAGTCTCAAACTCATCAAAAGTACGCTTCCACGCTTTTTAACCCTTGCTTCAACATGTACAACCTTTTGAGTGCATCTTGGTGGTATGTGGATGGAAGCCACCTTGTCTCCAAAAGCTCAATCAAGTCGTTCCAAGTTGGAGATCATAGATGTGTTGTTGAGCTCTTTGTAACTTCTTGGATTCCCTTGAAGTAGACGTATCCCTCGAATTGAGTGACGCTACTTTGCCTTTAAGGCCTCGAAACATTGTTCGTGAGGAAGATGCGCTCACTTTGCAATTTTCGTTCAAGGAATTTCTTCCGGATTGCTACCTCCTTGGAATGTAGGAAGGTTCACCTTGATGGTGTTCAAATTTCGCTCATTATCTTGCCATCTTCCCCGATCTTCATAAACTTGGGCTCCCCACAAGTCTACGCCAACCTTGGAATCCAAGGTCGTAGCCGGAAACCTCTCGAAACTTCACTCTTCCTCCCACATACTGTTATTCATTCCTCCACGCCTTCCTCCTTGTGATTTATCATCCCACCACCTTCCTTGTGGATAGTCATCATACTCACTCTTCATTCATGGGGTATTGGTAGTGACGTTGGTATTGGTTTTGGTTAGAAGGGATCATGTGTTTGGACTTGGGGTGGAGCTTGGGGTGTTTGTTGTAGGGTTGCTTGAGGGATTGCCTCATTCGGGTTGTGTTGGTAAACTTGGGGATAGGTTTGTCGATTGGTGTTTTGGAATGTGGAGTTTTGGGATGCAAAGTTGGTTGTTTGGGGTGGTGGAACTCTTTGGGTGGAGGTGGTTGTGGTGTTGGGATACACTGACAAAATGTCTTTGTCCGGAGTAATAGTTGGAGTGGTATCTTGTGTTTATCCCATCCGCTTCATTCCTAGAACGTGGAGTGCCCATTACACTCGAACCCTCCATTTGAACTTTCTCAATGCTCACCATCCGTTCATCCATAGCCTTCAACTTCCCATTCATTTCTCCTCTCATCTCTTCCTATACCCGTTTGCATGCCCGGAGATTTGATTCATGATCATAGCCAATGAACTTCTTTATGGATGACATATCTACTACGTCTTGCGCTCTATCACCTTGGTTAGACATGATGACCTGCAAAACTAGCAAACAAGATTAGTAATAAAAGCCTCACTTCACTCGTATTGAACTCTCAACCTTACCACACTCCGTGCTCTTTCGAAGTTGTTGATGAATCGCCACCCAATCAAATTCACCACGTTGCTTATCCTTTGCGGTGAATGGATTCTTGTTTAGATGAATGACGGGACATTCAAAAGCAAAACGGACGAGAGCCAATAAAGTTTCGACGAAATAAAACGAAGAAGAGCTTGAAAGAAATTAGCACGAAAGAAATGCGGACACAAGAACTAGTAAACACAAGTAGGAGCAACTACTAAATGGTTACTAGTTGAGGAGAACCACAAAGAAGTTGGAATGCTAAAATCGGAAAATAAATAAAATTTCGAACCCGGGTAGGTGATAATTTGAAAACACGGCCAGTGAAGCCCCAATTGATGTAAGGTATCAGTTTGAAATAATGAAAATTTTTTAAAATTCTATACTTTTTTTTTTTTTTTTTTTTTTTTTTTGCTTACCAAAGGATTAGGGACACAAAATCAACAAAGCAATCGAGAAAATTTTTGGAATTGAAATGAATTAAGATAAGATTTGCACCTTAAATACGTACAATTTTGCCTTGAAGTTTACGGATTGAACTTGATAAAATACGGTCCGTATTTTGGTTTACGGACCGTCCTTCGTGTCGTATTTAGTGATGCCCAAACGGAGAATGTACCTTGCACTTTACGACCCACGAGATACGGGTAGTATTGTGGTTTACGGTTCGTCCTTCGTGGTGTATTTAGTGATCCCAAAAACGAATGTTCCTTGCCTTTACGACTACGAGATACGGGCGTATTGTGATTACGGTCGTATTATGCTTTACGTCGTATTTAAGCGTTCCCACATTGAGCTCTTTATAAACGGTCCCCGAAGTTTACGACCAGTTACGGTCACGTAAAAAGTGATTTACGTCGTAATTTGCAATATTCTCGGCCCGGTGATTTCGTGTTGAACTCGATTGTCTCGAAATTTGGATCGAATTTCTTGGATCTGATGACGTTTCTGGGCCCACTCAACCTATTAATTCCTTTTTTTGGGTAGAAAAACAACTTTTCAATTTTTGACTTGGATTTCTTGGATCTAACTTTCCTTTTTATCTTCTTCTTCACCAAGAACAAAGATGAACAATGAAGAACACTTAAAAACCCAATGTGGTCCAAATCAACTGTTTTTCTCCCAATTTCTAGGTGTAAGCTCATATCACTTAGACAACAAAACTTGATATGAACCAAAGCTCAATTTCACCAAAATCAACCAAACCCGCTTTGAGTTCTTTCAAGCTTTGATGAACCTCACAATGGTGGAAACTTCAATCCTTACCCAAATGGCTTCAAATTTCGTTTCCAGATGTTTTCCACCACAACAAACTCAAATCTAACTTCAAAAACAACAAAATCAAATCACAAAACAATTTTCAATTTTTTTTTTTTTTTTTTTTTTTTTTTTGGGATTTTCGAATTTTTTTTTTTTTTGTGATTTTCAGATTTCGAACCTAGGATTAGAAATTGTGGGAACAATCTCTTAGCCTATGCTTTGATACCAAATGATACGATTCAACCTAGGGAAACTCTAGAAAAACAAAAGAACAAGAAAATCAAAATAAAGGTGGAAGAAGAGTAGAAATGGAAGAGGATAGATGGATAGATACTTGACCCAAGAGCAAGAAATCTATGGACAAGAAAGGGTATATTAAACCCTAACCCTTCCAATAGGATTTACAAACCCTAGAACCTAAGCAATTCGAATCAACAAACGACTCAAATGATTCCACAAATGAGCAACATTGAATTCGATGGAAATAAGCAATTCACTTCACAACTAGGATGTAACACTTGGTTAACCAACCAAACAATCTATATTAATCTACAACTACCATCTATAATATCTCATAAGAGTTTCTTCATTCAACATAATCTAGTGATGAAAATAACTAAGTCTAGTTTTTATACTAAAAGACTTAAGAGCTAGGCTAGTTATTACAAGAATGCCATTAATGAGCAAGGGCCTTGTTTGGCTAGTTGGATGTTGGCTTGAAATCCGAAAAGGCTCCTCTTGCACACATAGCCATCATCCAAGCCTCAAGATTGCAATTGTGAACCCTTTTGTATCCATGGCCCTTCTTTGCACGTCTAGCCACATTTGCATTTTCGTCCCTTTGCGACTCTAGCCACTTTGAGTGTTGGCCTTCTTTCTTGTAGCTTCTTCTTTCATTCCCCTCCAAGATACTTTCCATACTTCATAGGCCTTCCTATGGGGCTTGTGTGCCTCTCCATGGGTCTCCAATGCTCCTTTGTTCATCCTCCTAGCTTGAATGGATTGGAGTTCCATGCCTTGGTCTTCAATGTGAGCCTTCAAGCGAGGTGTGCCTAGTAGGGTCATATCACACAGTGAGTAGGCTAATGAAGAGCACAAAGTGTATGATGTTTCGATAAGTAAGTAATGACTTTTGACGACCCTAAGTAAGATTTTAAAGGCATCCGAAGTTAGAAGAGAAGGCAATGTATGCGATAGGTATCGGAGGAGAATTACAAGTAACAAGTTGATGATGACTTAATGAAGTTTTGGAGAAGAGTTATAACTTCTCTTAAATTGTTAATGAAGTGATAAACAAGTGTTAAGAAGGTTCCATAAAGATTGGAGATCGAACGAGATGACGGGAACAACTTCGGAGAAGCTGTGGGTTTTCACAGCCACTTCCACGGACCGTGAAACCTTGTACGGATCGCGGAATGGTCTGTGGAACTACCAGCAGAGATGGTGGCTGGCTGGTGGTGAATACGACCGAACCACGAGGACAGCATCATGTTCCACGGAAGAGTCCGTGGAACTCGACGTCTTCCAACTCTTCCAAGTTTATAAATGTGATCCCAACTTCATTTATTTCATTCCACACACTTCTTCATCTCTCTCAAGATCTCTAGAAGGTTCCATACACTTCATCCATAAGAAATCAAAGGAAGTTGATGATCAACTTCATCAAACCAACAAGAATCAAGATTGTGAAACACTTCAAAGTCATCTAAACCAAGAAATTCCAAAAGAAGTGAATTAGGGTTTTTGGTGCAAGAAGAGTATTTCACTCAAGACTAATTCAACCATTATCTAAGGTAAGTTTCATGGTATTTTCATGATATTTGAAGTATTGTAAAGTTGAAACACTTGAATTGTAGAAGAATATGTGAAATGGGTCATAAATGTGGGAATAGTGTCATTGTTGAATAGAAGTTTGGATTGAGTTGTGGATATTGATATGTTGAGATTGTAAATACGTTATGAATGACATTTAGAACATGGAATGAGCATTATATGTGAAGAAACATGATGGTGAACTATGATCATGATTTTGGGAGAAATTGAAAGGAAGTTGTGAAATGCGAATAATGTAAACGAATGATGATTGTTGTTTATGATATTGTGATAGTTGTTATTAACGTTTGGGAGTTGATATGGAAATATGGAGGAAGTTGTATAAACAAAGAAAATGCTGCCCAATTTCTCTCTAGCTTTAGTAAGCACGTTCTGTAAATCATTTAGCTAATGTCGATACGAATTCTCTTGAAGGGTGAAGACGTGAGCATTAAAGGAGAACGCAAGCAATATATAGCTAAATGATAAAGGTATGTAAGGCTAGTCCTTTCTTTCTAAGGCATGACTCTATGGTATGAATCCTCCTATCTTTCTATGACTTCTCTACACATATGTATGTATCGAAAATGATGAGTCTACGTTATAAAGAGCTCTCATGAGATGAGTTAAGAGGTATGTATAAATACGATAATGAACCCAAGTCGAGAGATCCTAAAACTTATGATACAAAATTTCTATAAAGCTAATGATCTTCATACGACTCCTTGATATTATTCATTGTTGCTAGACCTATCTTATGATGTTAGTCTCTTTCCCTTCAAGGCATGATTTTCCTCCTTCTCCAGGAATTTCCTAAATACCGAAGAACTAGGAGTCTACGTTCATGAATAGCCATATGAGATAATGATAAGAGATATATTGTGAGCACGATAATGGTGACGATGAGTCTATGACCTTAAGGGGCTATATATGTATAAGGTAAAGAAAGGAGGTGAGACACGAGTATGATAATTGATGTTGATGAGATAAGTCTATAGAATCCAAAGGAGATATGATGCCCACGAAGTCAAAGATTCTAAGTATGGTTCCATTGGTGCTTCTTCTATGTACACTCACCTTAAAATGTTAGTCCCTTGAGGTGAGATACGATGATTTGATTACTCCATAATGTAATCGGGGTTCCACGACCTTATGTCACCCCGACATAGCTATAGTTGCCTACGAGTCCCAATGTATTTTTTGATGATATATATATATAATGTCGCGAAGTTATGATAAAGCCATGATATGCTTATAAGATAATTAATAATCATAAGTCTATGATATGTATGACGTTGTTTAGCTTATAATATACCTATGAAATGTATGATGATGAGTATATGACGATGTGATTCCACCGCACCTAATTGATCGGACACGATCACCATAATGGCTGGGTCGCGTGCGACTACACCGTGCCTAGAGGGTTGATACGACCACCACTAGTGGGTGTGAGAATACATGATGATGAGGATTACCCGGACATATCACCGCCATTGCGTGGTGCTATGATTCCACCGCGCCTAGAAGGCCTGAAACGATCACCACAAGTGGGCTGCGTACGACTATACCGAGCCTGGAGGGCCGGACATGACCACCACTAGTGGGCTGCATATGAGGGTTACTCGGACGCGGGTTAATGATGATGATGTATGTATGATATGATAATGTATACGCTATGGTAACTCATATGATATGCTACATATGATATATGTATAAAATGTATCCATTTGAAGGTTATGTCCTCATCCTATGTCTTATGGCTTCTCTATTATATTCATTTCGCTCATGCCTTACATACTCAGTACAATGTTCGTACTGACGTCCATTTTCTTTGGACGCTGTGTTCATGCCACGAGTAGGCGGGGAGGGAGACGGTGCATTTATGAGCTACCCAGACCTTGATAGCACTCCATTATTCCGCAGGTGCCATTGCTTATTGTTTTGTGTTCATATATTTTGGGCACGACGGAGTTACACCTTGAAAATTCCCCTTAGCGTACAGTGAATAGACTCACGAAGGGCACGATGAATACGAGGGTCAGAATAAGCAAGAGGTAGTAGGTGATGGTCCTAATTAAGTTTTCCAAAGATATCCAAGTTCAGGAAAGAAAGTTGTTAAGGAAAGCGAGTTATAAGTCGAGTATATCGGATAAAAATTTTGAGCATTGAGTTAATGATGTCCTAATGACACCTTGAGGAAGAGCTATAACGTCCCTTATAATGGTACCGAAGTGATGAACAAGTGTGAAGAAGGTTCCATAAGGATCGGAGATCAAACGAGTCGACGAAACAACTCTCGGAAAACTGGGCAAACATACGGCCAGACATACCGCGTATAAAATCTACGGACCGTATGTCCAGCCGTAGATCCATCCCAATGTCATGTTCCACCGGACCAAATATACGGTCCAACATACGGTCGTAGAAATTATACGGACCGTATGTTGGTCCGTATATTCCAACGGACCGATGTGAAATTAATATAAGGACCCTCACTTCATTTTATTTTCATTTCATTCTTCACCTCTCCCATTCAAGAAACCTCTAGAACATTTCCATACACTTCAATCACAAGAAAACCATAGAAATAAAGGATCAACAACAAGAGAATCAAGTGAAAGAAACTCCATCAAAGTCATTCAAATAAAGAAAACCCAAGAGAGATGAAATAGGGTTTTTGTGCAAAGAGTGTATCATCAATCAAGGCCTGTTCCTCCATCATCTAAGGTGAGGTGCATGACCTATTCATGTTATTTGAGGTATTAATAAGTTGAGACACATGGATTGTGAAAGAGTATAGGAAATGGGCCACAAATATGAGGATAGTGTCATTGTTGAATAGTAGTTGAGTTGAATCATGGAAATGGTTATGTTGATGATATAAATACGTTACAAATGATATTTAGAACATGGAATAAGTATTGGATATGAGTGAATGCGATGATGGACTTTTGTCATGATTATGGAGAATTGTAGTGAAATTATGAATTGTGGGCAACGTAATTAGATGATGCATATCGTTTATGATATTGTGATGGTTGTTATGAATGGTGGGAGTTGATATGGAATATGGCGGAAGGTAGTATAAACAAAGGAAATGCTGCCCAATTTTCTATAGCTTCGGTAAGTACGTTTTCATGATTGTTTAGCTAATGACGACACGAATTTCATTGAAGGTGTAAACAAGTGTATTAAAGGAGAACGAGCAAGCGATAGAATAGTTAAATGACAAAGGTATGTGAGGCTAGCCCTTTCTTTCTAAGGCATGAGTCCTATGCATGAATTTCCTTTTTCTTATGAATGTTCCCCCTTCAAGAAGACTATGAGCCCTTGTTCATGAATAGCCATACGAGGTAAGAGATATGCTATGATGATGATAATGATAATGATAAGCTAAAGTCTAGAAACGCTATAGTCTATGACATTACGTTCCTATAAAGCTAGTGAAGTATCCGTTGATATTGATCATTATATACACTCACCTTATGCTTGTCCCTTCAAGGTGAGAAAGAATGCTTATGAATGTCCCATAATGAAGTCGGGGGTCCACGACCTTATGTCACCCGGATAAAGTATGATTATCTATGAGTCTTTATGCATGTATTGCTATAAGTATATTATGACGAGCATACTATGATGAGTTATGATAAGCATATTATGAAAAGTGTACTATGATGAGCATGATATAATGAGTACATGATGATATCACACCGCGCCTATATGGTTTAAAATCGCGCAAGGCGGGCGGTGATATACCATGGCCAAATGGCATGGGCGACACACTAGTGGGCAGATGATGTTACCCGGATGCGGGAGGCCGGACGCAGCTAGAAAGGCTAATGCTAATGTTAATGTTATTGATTATCACACCGTACCTATATGGTCGGGCAGCTTATACATTTATGCATGTATGATATGATGATGAGTATGAAAGTAAGCCAGCATGTATGATTTCCTTTATGATTCAGTCAGTCACAGATTGCTCCTTATTTTATGCCTCCTGCTTTATTGATGCTTCATTATTGTTTATGCCTTACATACTCAGTACAATATTCGTATTGACGTCCTTTTTTCTTCGAACTATTTGTGTTTATGCCCACAGTTGACGGGGAGGCGACCCGGACTCATAGGAGCTAGCGGCGATTCGAGAGCACTCCATTCTCACGGAGGTGCCATTGATTATTCTTTTGGTACATATATGTATATATTCATGATTGGGCACGGCGGGGTCCGTCCGTCCATATGTTTAGTACTTAGTAGAGGCTCGTAGATACGCGACATGGGTGATAGGTTCCCATAGTTTGTATATGTATATATATATATATATATATATATATATATATATATATATATATATATCATTTTGATGCCAAAGGGCTTACATTTATAAAAGTAATTATGTTCCAAATGTTCACAGATTTCTATGATTATGAGCATATAGTATGATTGGGAGTAGATAAGCAGTAATATGAGTGGTGTTCGGTGGTTAGCCCCGGATACCCGTCGTGTCCTGTAGCTCGGTCGTGGCAGTGGTATCGAAAGCAAATTCTCCTGAAGTGTCTACGAGCCGTGTCTAGTAGAGTCTTGTTTATGGTGTGTTACGCGCCACGCTAATAAACAAGAGGCTACGGTGGCATTTAGGAAAAATGACCGTCTTTCTTATGAGATCGTGCGATAGAGCCGCACACAAGCTTTTATCCTCCCTTTAATAGTATGTTGTGATTTCGAGAATCCCGCCAAAAGGAAAAGCTAAAGGCCGTCTTATGGCCAGACTCGACAAACAGGCGGGCAGAAAGAGGGCCACCTATGAATGTAGATGAGGATGAATCACATAATGAGGCTCCATCTAATGCCTCCACTGCTCCGCCTATTACGGAAGAGCAAGAAGGGGCTTCAGCTCCAGTTCCTCCACCGGCTACCTCGGGTCAACAAGTGACCGAGGCTATTAATCTATTGACTCAGTTGGTTGCCGCCCAGGCACAAAGGCAAAATGCGGGCCCAAGTGATCGGTCGGCTAGTACTCGAGCCTGTGACTTCATGAGTCTCAATCCGCCAGAATTCTTTGGGTCAAAGCCGGATGAAGACCCGCAAGGCTTTATTGACGAAATGTTGAGAACGTTGCGGATTATTCATGCTTCTGAGACCGAATCAGTGGAGTTGGCATCATACAGACTCCGAGATGTGGCGGTATTGTGGTATAACAATTGGGTAGCCTCGAGGCAAGAGAATGCGCCTCCTCCCGTGTGGCGAGAATTTGTAGATGCATTCATCCGCTATTACTTACCACCCGAGGTCTGCCGAGCTAGAGCTGATACAAGATTAAGAACGAAAATAGAAATAAAATGCAAG
>NC_081342.1:44945045-44977060 GCF_029784015.1 Lycium ferocissimum | reverse complement strand
AACGTTGTTTTTTCATAATAATTATGCCACGTTGGAGAGCTCTTAACTTATCAAATATTCAAGAAGAACAAGATTTTGAGGAATTTAAGAATTTGAATTTTTTTTTTTTCCTTTAAAAAGGGATGAAGTTTTCCCAGCTCTCTCTTTGGTTTTGTTTTGTTTTTTCTTCTTCTTGAATGTTCTAAGGATAGATATATATAATGGCCTCTCTTAATTAATTAGCCACATATCAATTAAAAGGGCTTCCAAAGGCACATGGCACCCCCCTAGGCAATTTGGGCCTCATTTTTTTCTTATTTTTTGAGCCCGATTTATTGTAAATCTTATTTGAAATTTCCGAAACTAATTTTCAAAAATTCCAATTTAAGCATAGCCTTCTCAGATTTGTCTCCACATCAATATTTCTCATAAATGTCCACACACCTTAACTAAAATCAAAATATTGCCTTATGACATAAGTCACAATTATTTCAAAATTTCCGAATATGCGAAAACAGGATATAACGAATAATAACGGAAGGAGATGACTTGAGAAGCCGAAGAGGAGATGAAGAAGAAATAAGTTGGTAGATGAGAACTGACATGTTATAGTAATAAAAGGGAACCGAGATCCTTATAAGACCTTACGAGTTAGTCAACATTCGAGGACGAATGTTCTAAAGCGGGGGAAGGATGTTATATCCCGTATTTTGTACGTTGGGATAATCAGAGCTAACCATGATAAGTTAAGGACAAGACTAGTTCGGGATATGAGGTCGAGACTTTTGACCTCCGATTTTTATTTTAATACACAATTTTCTTATGAATTTTATTGGTATGGAATATTAAGGGAAATTAGGGGGCTAGAAGTTGAAATAAAAATTTCACGAAAGAGCCAAAGTGGCCGTGTGTTAAGGTGGGACCCACATGTTGGGATTTTATAAAGGACATATGAAGGATATATGGGTGGTACATGTGAAGTTGAGCAAGTCCTAAGAAGGACCCATAAGCTAAAAATGAGTGTAAGCCCTCCAAAAGGGCGATTTAAGAAAACGTCTTCGGGTGATGATTTCGAGGGGCTAAACGTATTATGAGTTTGGAATTCGGGTAAACTCGACAATCAAAGTTGTAGATAATTGAAATATATTTCCAAACATAGGTCGTGGGTTCACGGGCGACATCGGTATAAATATATGGACATTTTAAGGCGAAAAGTCGGTTAGCTGTGCCCAACCCGAGCCCAACGGGTCGGCCCATTACCCACACCTTTAAATGAAGTATCAGCCTTTTCTTCTCATTTTTCATACCAAAACACCCATAAATTTCTGGAGAAAAGAGAGGAAGCCTAGAGAAAAACTAATTTTGACCAAAATCAGCGCCTAGAATTCCGAAGCCCATGAAGAGAAAAGTGTCGTGCGTGTTGCCTTCAATTTGAGCTAAAAATCAACCAAGAAGAAGAGGGTGGACGTGGTGGCTGCATACTTAAGCAAGATTAAGGTTCATTTTCATTGTTAACAAGTTTATTCAGAGTTTTAACGGATTAGAACGGAGAATAAATGTAGAAATGGATGAAATTAACGAAACTTTATGTTGATGTTTGAGCCACGCAGTGGGCTTTTTGTGATAAGAATGAACTAAATTTTATTTAGTATTTTTGGTTGTTGTGTTGTGGATTCTATGATGTAAATAAAGGTTTAATGAATTAAGTTGAAGATAAAATCGTGTGTGGGCTGTTTTGGAAGCTAATGTGAATTAAATATAGTTTCTTGTATTTATGAAGATAATGTTGCTAAAGTGTGGATTGTTGGTGTAGTTGATGAATTTGAAAGAAAGAAATGTGTTGTTGTTGTTCCTATTGGAATTGGGAAGTTTCGGGTGAGGTAGTATAATGGTTGGGTTGTTGGAATATTGTGCGGATTGTTTGAAACGTTCTTGAAACTTGTTTGAATGGTTTCGGATTAGTACTTGAATGTGTGAACGTTGATGTTGGCTTGAATGTATGTAGTTGAATTGAATGTAATGGAATGTCGTCAAATCATATGGAAAAGGATTACTAATGTTAGAATGCGTTTGAATTACTCGTTGATGTTGTTAGTATGGTTGCTGGTATTGTTGTTGATGATTTGGCCGAGTTGAATTCTCGGGGTTGTTGAATTTATAGGGGAAATGCTGCCCAAATTTCTGTAAATGAAGTGCTAGCTTAGAATGGATTATAAGCGCTTATGACTAATGTTTGGCATTTAGCGATGTTGTTGTAGATTTTGGGAAGCCGAGACTTAAATTCGGATTAGCTTAGGAAAGCGGACGGGTATGTTTATCTTTTCTTTCTTTTGGCATGTCTTAGTTGTAAATAGGCTATGATGCGAGGTCTAGGCAACTCCATTCTTAAGATTCGAGCACGTATGCGATTAACTTATTCACTCCTTGAGGTTAACGTTCTTAATATGGTCAAATTATGGTTCTTAAGTCTTTTGTATGGTTGGATTTCAAACGTTGCATAAAGAATGTCTTTTTAAAGGATTCTGTAACTACGAACAACCGTAACTTTCCTAGACGAGCTCGGATCGCTTTGAAACATTCGTAGGAGATTCTATAATGAATGAGGTCTCCAACTTTTATAGATAGACTCGGATTGGTTTGATACTCGTCCGTGGGCCCCGAGGATTTCCTTTGTGTAATGCTAACGACTTTTGAAGGGATTTAGTGCGACTATTGTCTTAACTCTCGAGCGTCGATTATTTACTTCTCTATCGAGTTTGTAATGACGATTATGCCCCTAATTTCCAAAAGCTATTTCATATGGTTTGATACGTATCTATGAGTCCTAAAGTTCTGTTTGATATATCTTCGAACGACATTCGGAAGAAACTTGTTTTGACTATCGCCTTGGTTCTAAAATGATGGTTCACTTTGATTATTCTATCGAGTCTTTGAAAATATTTTAAACTGCATATAGTTGCTCACGACTCTGCTTATGCATATGGTTGTTACCTCTTTCGCCGAGTCCCGGGCCGGTTATGTATCGTGCGCACTATGTTATATTCCGGTGTGATGCTGTGTTACGCCTCGAAAATTTCCCGTACTTGGCCGACGAGGCAGTAATCCAAGCGAAGGTCGAGTGTATGGTGTTTTGATAGGTCGGGGATGGCTAAATATGAACTTTGGAAATTATAAAGTTACGAGAGAGTTTTTCAACAAGAAATCGTATATGGCACTATACGACCCGTGAAATGATTTACGGACCGTATAGTAATCGTCCTCCACCTTTGTTGAAAATCTCAACTTTCTGTTAAAGTTTGAAATGATTAAAAATGACCTGGAGGATGGCCCGTAAACTGGTTTACGGATCGTAAATCTGGTCGTAAAGTACCATGTCCCTCAGCCAAGCTTCTGTTTTTTTAAAATGCTTAAACACGACCTGGAGGACGGGCCGTAAACCATAATACGGTCCGTGAATTGTGGTTTACGACCACTGTTCACCCGACGGGAATTCATTAAACATCAACGTTTGAGTTATTAAAAGGGGACACAGGCATCTTTTTAATTCATTCTCCATTCAAACAACACAAGAACACTCTAGAACTCTCCAAAATATTCCTTCCATAAGAATCAAAGAGAATCAAGAGAAAATCAAGATTTACACCACCAAATTCGCGAAATCAAGTGTAAGAATACTACAAGGGAGTATCTAAGTGAAGAAATTCCAAGAAAGTGGAACTAGGGTTTTGGCTAAGCGAAGTATTTCAACTTAAGGATTGCTCAACCACCAACCAAGGTAAGTTTTATAATCATTCTACGTTGTTTGAAGTATTGAAAGCTTAGACACTTGAAATATAAGAGAATATAGGAATGGGTCATTGTTGAGTGAATAGTGACACAATGAGCGATGGTTGACTTGAGTTATGAATGTTGAAGTGTTAGAATACAAATACGTTATAAATGATGTTTTATATCATGAAACGAGCATTAAACGCATGAAAACGTTAGGATGAGCTAGAAGTAGAAATAAAGGGAAATCGAGGAAAAATGGTGAATTTTGATGAATGTACGTGAATGACGACTTTTTGATGTCGATATCGTGAATAATGTTATGCGAATGTTGGGAGTTGATATAGAACACGGGAAAAGTAGTATAGACGAAGGAAGCGCTGCCCAACTTTTCTAGAATTAGAAATGCGTTCTTGTCGCTAGTTTACTAATGATCAATACAAATTCTCTTATGAAGGTAACGACGCGGTATTGAAGAAGAGCAAGTGAGCGATAACCTAACTAAGCGACCAAGGTATGTGAGGCATTTCCCTTCCTTCTAAGGCATGAATCTTATGCATGATTTTTCCTCTTCCTTCATGAATCTCCTACGTTCTAGAGATGAAAATCTAAGTTCATGAATGACGAGACGGGACAAGAAATATGTCATGAATGCGATAACGACTCTAGAGACCAAGATATGATGTTCTTACGAAATCAATAACGATGATCATCCATTGGCATTCCTTCTTTATATGTACTCACCTTAAATTGTAAATCCCTCCTAAAGGTGAGATATGATGCTTATGCTTATTCCATAACATGACCGGGGGTTTACGACCTTATGTCACCCCGACCTAAACATAGCCGCTTTTAAGCTTAACGTATGTATATGTATACGTAACTAGGAATGCTAAACTATGGTAATATTGTGATAAGCCTCGATATGTCTATGAAATGAATGTTAATGATGACAAGTATATGAATTGCATGGTATGTGTGATAATATATGATTCCACCGCGCCTAATTGGTCTTGGACATGTCACCGCTTACGGCGGGTCGCTACGATTCTACCGCACCGAGAAAAGTGGCGGACATGTCACCACTAGCTGGCTGCATGGGAGGGTTACCCGACGCGGTAACGATGTGATGATGCATGATTGATGTGGCGATGCTTGCATGTTATGATAATGCATGTGATGTATGTATATATAGATATGATGTACGTACATGAAACCGGTTCCTATGAAAAAAAAAGTGTACAAAAGCTATACCCTCATCTCTCGGATTATGATCTCCCGATTATGTTGTTTCACTCCTGCCTTACATACTCAGTACAATGTTCGTACCGACGTCCTTTATTCGGACGCCGTGTTCATGCCCACGTGTAGGTGACGGGGGAGACGGCACGATCCCCCAGAGTTCGCAGAGTCGAGGTTGCGAGCACTCCATCATCCGAGGTGCTATTGATTATTCTTTTCGTACATATTTGTATATTCATATCTTGGGCATGACGGGGTCCCTGTCCCCGTCCATATGTCTAGTACTTCTAGTAGAGGCTCGTAGATACTGCGTGTGGGTCTTATGGTCTTACGGTTTGCATGTATAAGTATGTATGTGTATATTTGTATTATTTTGATAGCCGTCGAGCTTATGATTATAAAAGTAAAGATGTTTCCAATGATGTTATATTTTCAAAGTTTCAAGCAAATGTTATGAATAAGAGCACATGGGTACTAGGGCGAGTGGTGTTCGGTTAGCCCCGGACGCCCCGCTGGCCCGTAGGTCGGTCGTGACATCCGTGTTACGGTTCACCGAGCTCCTCGCTAGAGGGCCGGGTTCCGTTTATATTTGGTGTTATCTGTGTTATGGCGTTATGATGTGTGTATGCCGTGTGACGGGGATACGAGATATGAAACCTTCGGTGTGATGTTGTGTTGTACGCGCCAACGACGGGGCGGGCGACCATATTCTAAGAGCCCCATGCATGATTTGTGTTTTTAATAAGTAAGCATTTTGGTATTCTGAATATTGCATTTACTTTCTGTACTTCCGATTTTGATTATGATCCTGTTTACTATATTTCATGCTTTGCATATTCAGTACATATTCCGTACTGACTCCCTTTCTTCGGGGGCTGCGTTTCATGCCGCGCAGGTACAGGTACTTGTTTGGATGATCCACCAGCTTAGGATTTCCTGTTCAGCTGTCTTGGAGCGCTCCCTTGTTTCGGAGCGTATACTTTGGTCCAGATTCTGTTTTTGTACATATGTATATGATATGTGTTTATTCAGGGGTACGGCGGGGCCCTGTCCCGTCATATGATTTTGTTATGACTCTTAGGGGGTCCGTAGACATATATGTGTGGGTTATGGGTAGTTACTTTGACGCCTGTGTCCGTGTGATTTGTGTGCCGGACGTCCCCCCGCATTATGATGCCTCACCCGCTTACGGGTGATATCGTCTCGTCGAAAAAGATGTGATTATGATCTGTATACATTTGTGACAGCTTTGGGGCGACGCTTCACCTTTCTGTATGTATATGTTATTTGTATACTGTATAAGTTATTCGTATGCTATTTCCGATTAATGGGTGTGTACGGGTGCCCAGTTCGGGCACTAGTCGCGGCCTACGGGGTTGGGTCGTGACATGAAGGCCCTCCAATGGCTCCATTTAAATGCTCCCAAAGCTTCATCTTCCATGATTCCGCTTCCAACACAAATCCTTGGAGAAGTTTGAGTAGTTGAGTCATTTGTGCCATTTAGGATCATATCATCCTCCCCTTCTTCAAAAGGATTCGTCCTCGAATCCGTACCTTGCAAAATATGGAAGAGAATGGGTACAAACCCTTTCACAAAACAAGCAAGGTAGTCATCATAAGGCCATAATAATACCAAAGTAAGCAAAGTACGCAACCAACATACTAAATTGCTCACTTTTATGATATAACCAATCATCAAATAGATCTAGAAAGAACATGTATCCAAATAATGCCAAAGACACTTGGCTATTCAAGTCATTTTGACTAAAGGATAAATCAAAGAACCTAATGCAAATAGAAATCCCAACATGCAAATCTACATTGGTCCTAGCAATTAAGAAGCATACATCTCCCCTTAAGTCAAGAAACAAGTGAAATCCCTCATGACTAAGTGTAATATCACCAATAAGCCCAACCCAAGTCAAGGGTCCAATCATCACACTAGCCCACCTAAAGTAAGGAATCACTCCTAAATCATCACCGGGGTCAAATACAAAGGTATCACCCACACTAATGTCACGACCCGACTAGGGGCCATGACTGGTACCCGGGGCTAACCACCGAGCACCACTCGTTCTATTACTTATCTGCCTTCATTCATAATATATGCTCATGATCATAGAAAAATATTATAATTTGAAACATATTTACTTTATATACATAAGCCCTTCGGCTATCAAAATAATATATATACATGCATATACATGAAAGATTGTGAGACCATACTACCCACACATACGTATCTACGAGCCTCTACTAGAGTACTAGACATATGGACGGGACAGGACCCCTGTCACGACCCGAGCTACGGGCCATGACGGGTATCCGGGGCTAACCATCGAACACCACTCATATTACTGCTTATCTACTCCCAATCATACTATATGCTTATAATCATAGAAATCTATGAAAATTTGGAACATAATTACTTTTATAAATGTAAGCCCTTTGGCCATCAAAATGATATATATATATATATATATATATATATATATATATATATATATATATATATATATATATATATATATATATATATATATACATATACATACAAACTATGGGAACCTATCACCCATACTGCGTATCTACGAGCCTCTACTAGAGTACTAGACATATGGATGGGACAGGACCCCGCCGTGCCCAATCATGAATATATACATATATGTACCAAAAGAATAATCAATGGCACCTCCGGAGAATGGAGTGCTCTCAAATCAGCCGCTAGCTCCTATGAGTCTGGGTCACCTCCCTGTCTACCTGTGGGCATGAACACAGCGTCCGAAGAAAAGGACGTCAGTACGAATATTGTACTGAGTATGTAAGGCATAAACAATAATGAAGCATCAATAAACTGAGGAGGCATAAAATAAGGAGCAATCTGTGACTGACTGAATCATAAAGGAAATCATACATGCTGGCTTACTTTCATACTCATCATCATATCATATATGCATAAATGTATAAGCTGCCTGACCATATAGGTACGGTGTGATAATCAATAACATTAACATAATGCATTAGCCTTAGCCTGCGTCCAGGCCTCCCGCGTCCGGGGTAACATCTCATGCCGCCCACTAGTGGTGTCTGCCCATGCCATTTGGCCATGGTGTATACGCTGCCCGCCTTGGCGGTGACTGCCCGGCCATATAGGCGCGGTGTGATATCATCATGTACTCATTATATCATGCTCATCATAGTACAATTTTCATAATATGCTTATCATAACTCATCATAGTATGCTCGTCATAATATACTTATAGAAATACATGCATAAAAAGACTCATAGATAATCATACTTTATCGGGGTGACATAAGGTCGCGGACCCCCGACTTCATTATGGGACATTCATAAGCATTCTTCCTCACCTTGAAGGGACAAGCATAAGGTGAGTGTATATAATGATCAACATCAACGGATACTTCACTAGCTTTATAGGAACGTAATGTCATAGACTATAGCGTTTCTAGACTTTAGCTTATCATTATCATTATCATCATCGTAGCATATCTCTTATCTCGTATGGCTATTCATGAACAAGGGCTCATAGTCTTCTTAAAGGGGGAACATTCATAAGAAAGAGGAAATTCATGCATAGGACTCATGCCTTAGAAAGAAAGGGCTAGCTGTTACACCTCGAAAAATTTCCCGTTGGTACGCAAGTGGACGAACTAGTGATGAGTGCGAGGAGTGCGAGTGTATAGTGTTTCATGGGCAATGTATGTAAATGGATGGGAATGAATAGAATAAAAAGTCTATAAATGTGGAAAGTTAAAAGTTGACAAAACTGCCCAGTAGTCGTGAAGTCCAAATACGGACCGTAAAGTGGAATACGGTCCGTAACCTGGCAGTCGTAAACTGCCATGCAAGGCTTCGAGTTTCTGCCAGCCGAGAGAATGGTTAAAAACGACCTGGTGGACGGACCGTAAAGTGAAATACGGCCCGTAAACCATGGTCGTAAATCACCATGCATGCTGCCAAAGTTTCTGGTTCTGCTTAAGGTTAAAGACGACCACGAGGGACGGTCCGTAAAGTGGAATACGGACCGTAAACCTCCATGGACGACCACTGTTCACCTCAGCACAGGTTTTTCAAGTCATTAAATATGAGGACCAAGACTTGTTTTATTTCATTTTCTACATTACACCACTTCTCTCTAGAATCTCTCTCTACATTTATTACACAAGTTTTCAAGGATATTTGAGGATCAACAACATTAAATAAGTGAATCAAGAGTAAAGGAAATCATCAAAGATCATCCAAGTCAAGAAATCCAAATGGAGAAAAACTAGGGTTTTGCTCAAAGAGGAGTATTAGCAACCAAGGCTTGTTCCTAAAACATCTAAGGTAAGATTCATGATCTTTACATGTTGTTTAAGTTATTTGGGAGTTGAAATACTTGGTCATTAAAAGAGAATAGCAAAAGGGGTTATGAATGATGAATAGTGACGTTTTGAGACATAGTTGGAATTGAATCATGAATGTTGTTGGGTTGTGATATAAATGTGTTATAAATGGTATTAAGAACATGAACTAGACACTTTAGACAAATGGACGAAGTTGGGTATTATGACCATGAAAATGGGTGAATTAGAAGCAAATTGAGAAAAATAGATAAGGTGTATAATGTGAATGACTAATGCCCATTGTTACGATATTAATGAAGGTTTAAACGCTATCATTGGAAGGAGTCGTACAAGCATAGAATAGTGTGACAAAAAGGTATGTGAGGCTAACCCTTCTTTCATAAGGCATGGTTCTTGGCCGATTTTCTAATTCCTCTATATGAGTATGTTGTTTCCAAATGATTGATATTCCGAGCTCATAAGCTCACGATCCTTGATATGTACTACGATTGTACTACGCACCTCATGCGACGAGTAAGCCTATAATGATGACGTTAATAATAATGATGGAAAAGATGCCTACGGGCTATTAGGCGTATGTGTGCCTATGAAGGGCTATAATGAAACCTCGGGCCTATGGTGCCGAGTAGAGTATATGTTTATATATATATATATGTATGAATATGTATAGAGTATGCATACGACGGCGTAACGCGCGCGCACCTCTGTAGAAGGTACGGATAACACTGAGCCTTGGTAGGGCCAGGTACGGATAACACTGAGCCTTGGTAGGGCCAGACACGTATAACCTTGAGCCTTGGTTGGCCAATTATGTATAAAACACCGAACCTTGTGGTCGGGTACGCCATGTATGTATATATGTGTACGTGTTATGTATATGATGTAACTATGTATATAATCTGAATATGAATGTGATAAGACTATGTATATGAACACGAATATGAGCACAATTATGGTACGAGTACTATTATGGACTATGGATGATGACATGTGCGTACAAATATATATGAGTAAGGGAAAGTCCCTATGAAAAGCAAGTAAGTGTCATGATGATGGTATTGTCGTCTTCCCTTCTATGTTGCTGCATATGTGGTCTACTATGCTTTTATATTGATGTTGATCATGCTTTACATACTCAGTACATTCTTCGTACTGACGTCCTTTTGTTTGTGGACGCTGCGTCATGCCCGCAGTGCACGGTGAGAGAATTACTCACCCATTGTATATATCCCGTATTTTGAACAACGGACAATTTGAGTGAATTATGAGAAGATAGGGTCAAGAATATCCCGAGAGACTTCTGTGTGTCTTAAAGACTTGAGTTGTGTATGATTTTAGTGTCATGTAAATGTTAAGGAAGCATTTGGAGGCAATTTCCATTTTTAGTAAGTGTGCTAATTTTGGAAAATTGGAAATAATTTTGGTTTGTAAGAAATAAGGTAATGATTGATTTTATTTAGTACATGAGTTGTTTATGGAAGAATATTAATGTGGAAGTGTCGAGGAAGGCTAAGGGCAAAATGGGAATTTTGGAGATTAGTTTCGGGAATTCTAAAATGTGACCAATAAGTCATTGGGCTAAAAAAAAAAATGATGAAAATTTAGGCCCAACACCAAGGGGTGGCCGGCCAAGAGGCTTATGGCCCAAGCCCATTTAATTATTTCACATGAACAAAATAAATAAGGGACCATTTGTTCATCTAGAGAATTCAAGAGAGAAACAAAAGAAACTAGAGCAAAAAAAAAAAGAAGGCCTTCGGCCATAGAGAAAAGAGAGGAGAAAAGAAAAGAAAAAAATTCCTAGCCTTCAATCTTGGTCCAAAAATTGTAATTCTCTTGTATTCTTATTAAGCTCATGATCCTCTTCAAGATGACATAAATTTTGAGGCAAGAAAGTGCTTCTTTTGGCAATTGGGAAAAATTTGGAAAAGGTAAGAATTGTATGTTTTTATGATGTTATGAAGGTTTGTTTGTGTTGTAGTATATAGCAATGAGTAGAAACTATGGAAATATGGAAGTTTGCAAGGTGGGTGTATATATATATAGGTGGCCGTGTATGTATATTATTGTATACCTATGATGAGTTGAATTTTATGTCATGTTCTAGTGGTAGTGGTGATGGACTCTATATTGAAAAAATGAAAGTTGAATGAATTTAGTTGAGGTTGGCATTGAAATGGAATGTAGAAGATTATGACATATTAGTATGGATTTATGATATTATGGAAACGAAGTGGTTAAGGTGCAAATATGATTAGTGTTATTGATGAAATGGAATGTGGGAATATGTTATAAATATGTATGTTGAAGATTAGAAGTTTCGAATGAATTATGGTTTCGGTGGGATTCTTGTATATTTTGTAAATATTTTGTGGAATGATATTAAACGCTTCCTAATCATATTGGAATGATCTTGGCTAATATAGAAATATGAAAATATTGACCTTGATTTGAAAATACAAAGTTAGATTGGGAGATGTTGCGTTATTTGGAAAAGAAGACAATTTATGTTAGAATGTGTTTCAATTCAATTGTTGACGTTATTGGCGTTGTTGTTAGTTTGGTTGTTGATATTTGGGCCGAGTTGAATCTCGGGGATGTTGTATGTATAGGGGGAAATGCTGCCCAAATTTCCGTAGCCAAGTATTGGTTAAAATTGGAATTGTAAGCCTTATGAATAGTAATTGGCAAATGTGACCATTTGTAGGTTTTGAACGAAACGGGATTTGACTTTTGGCGAGCGAAAAGGGCAAGAAAGGTATGTAAAGCTTCACCTTTTGTTCTCTTGGCATGTCCTAGGCATAATAGGTTTTGACACGAGCCTCGGGGATGACTCTACTCCTAGGAATCCGAGCTTAGATTTGCCCCTTTTTCATTCAGTAGAATTGAATTGAATATGATATAAATAGTGGGAACAATTGCCTAACGTCTAGAACTTGTATAAGCAAGATCCGACTACCCTAAAACTCTCACCAGTGACATCATGAAATGTAATGTACGTAAACTTGTGTACGCCACCTCATTTGACCCGAGGTGGGCCCACTTCCTCGGATTTTTCTGATTTGTTCCGTTAGGCTCACTTTGGAATAAAGTTCAAAGAAAAACTCTTGGCTACTCTCCTAACTACTATATGACATTCATTTGAATTATTTTGATAAGTCCCATAATATATTTTGAAACATGAAAATGATTACAAAAGCTTATTGTGACATATGTTATTGTGATATCCGAAATGCATACACTATGATTACTGCTCCGCTTCTGTCATATGGTTGTCATCTGAATTATGCTACGGAATCTCTGCAAATGTGCTATATTTTATTTTGCATATGGTTTTCTCACTACTCGCTCGTGCGAACGGTTATGACATCTTTCACCGCGTCCGGGCCGGGGGCATGTATTCGTGCAATTTACACGCATTGTTCACCGCGTCCCTCACTAGAGGGCGGGGCATGTTTTATATATATATATATATATATATATATATATATATATATATATGTGTGTGTGTGTGTGTGTGTGTGTGTGTGATGATGTGATGACGGGGAAGTGGCCGGATGGCATATGATGATTCCTTTTACCGCGCCCTCACTAGAGGGCGGGGCATGTTACATGTATAGGCATGATGATTTTACTTACCGCGTCCCCCATTAGAGGGCCGGGGCATGTTATGTAAGCATATGTTCATGATGATTTCTTTAATTATGATACTCAGTCCATTAACGATTTTGAAAAAAACATGATTTATGTTCAAGGTAAGTTTTATAAGATCCGGTTATTGTACTACTTTCCTGCCTTCTTTATTTCCGTATGACTCAGTTATTGTGTTTACTGCTTTACATACTCAGTACATATTTCGTACTGACCCCCTGTCTTCGGGGGGTCGCGTTTCATGCCGCGTGTACGGATACACGTTTGAGTGAGCCGCCGCTTAGGGTCCCTGTTCGGCTATCTTGAAGAGCTCCCTTGTCCCGAGCCCGCATTTTGGTACGGTCTTTTGTTACATTCGTGTATATATTTATTCGGGGGTACGGCGGGGCCCGTCCCGTCATATGATTTTGTTACTCCGTGTGAGGTACGTAGACATGTCTGTGGGTGTGGCTATATCTGTACAGCTATATGCACGTATTGTATGTTTGGGCGGTTTATTCACCGCGGCAGCCTCGTCGGCTCGCCTATGTATGTGTATATGGATATGTTGGCCCTGTGTGGCCTTTGTTGGTATTTTTTTACGTGTGCGAGTAAATTTTGGCTAGTAAGAAAAACAGAGGAAACTCTGCCCAAATTCTTCTAAATGCCTGAGTTACTATTTTTGGCTTTTGGTACGTACGGGTGCCCAGCTCGGGCGCTAGTCATGGCCTACGGGGTTGGGTCGTGACAAAGTGGTATCAGAGCTGTTAGTCCTTGGAGTGTCTACAGGCCGTGTCTAGTAGAGTCTTGTTTATCGGTGTGTTGTGCATCACATCTATAAACAGGGGGCTACAGGACATGTAGGATGTTACCTTTCCTTCTGATCTTAGATCGTGCGATAGAGCGGTATTATCAGGATGACTCCCTCCTAACGAAAGGCCGTTATGTTTTCGAGCGATGCCACCGAGAAAGGCGACGGGCCTGGAGGGGCAAGTCATTTTTCATGGAGAGAGAGTAGGGGCCGAGAGAGTGACCAGGCCCATGCTCGGCCCGAGCCGGATATTGTGCCTCGGTCGGCGAGTTCTCGCCACCCCGTCACCGTCGAACAAGAGGGGCAGAGGCGGCCATTCGGCCAAAAAAAAAGGAGAGATGAGAGAAGCTCCACCGCCCGCCCCCGAGATTCGAGTGCACAGCCAAGCCCTTATATTCATCGGCCCAACTTGGGCGGAGGATAGGGCTATGAGGGACGCCGTCCGTATGTTACTGTGTTGGTAGCGGTGGCGGTGCGCGAGATACGGAGTAGGGTGATGACCGGCGGATACACGTGTGTGTGTGAGGGCTCGTTACTTCTTGACTCGTAATCCGCCGTAGTTCTTCGGGTCAAACCCCGAGAAGGACCCTCGAGTTTATTAGAGAGATGCGGCGTGATGCGCGACTTATTAGGGCCTCCGAGACCGAGTCGGTGGAGTGGTTGTCGTGTGTAGGCATCGGCCGCACGATTGTTGGAATATTATGCACCCAATTGGTATGAGTCATGGGAGCTATCCGGGGGGCGGGTGCCCCTCGGCGATATGAAGATGGGATGAGTTCACCGAGGCTTTCCTTGCCCATTTTCTACCTCCCGAGACCCGTACGCGCCGGGATTCATAGGTTTATACATCCGAGCGGGAGGTAGGAGCGTCCGGGCGTACGGTGGTATGGAGTTCGATTCCTTGGCCGTCCTAGTTACGCTCCTCATATTGTGGTATATGGCCGACGAGTACATCGGTATGTTAACTGGGGCCGGATGATTATTTGATTGACGGTATGTCTTGCGATCGTATGTCGATGGTCGTGTTTTTATGTTTGTCACCGGCATGGACATTGCACGAGTACGAGCATATGCCCGGGGTATGGAGGAGCGACATAGGGGGCATCGGCCGACGAGAGATTACGACGGGGGCCGGCCAAGAGGGCTAGATCGGGCCGGGCATATCGGAGAGTTTCGAGGGGCGGCCTCGGCGGCCACGTGTACGGGGTATTCGTCCCAGCCAGCACAGAGTGCACCCCCACGGTTCCCGGGCAGGAGGTTTGACAGTACAGGGTATTCGGGAGCCGGTCCGAGTTCCAGAGCTTCGGGGTCACACTTGATAACAACACGGTTAGCGGAAGACTTTAGAATTGAAAATTTGAAAGGGGGAAGGTTTGATTCTTGAGAAAAAAGAACACAAGTTCAAGTATTTGATACTTAAAACGTTGTTTAATAGTGAAAGAAGGAGTTGAATCAATTAAGAAGAAGAAGAAGAAATGGAGGGAGGGAACTCAAACAAGGAATCTTACCATCGAAGAATCCGAGTTGCGGTTCAAAGTAGAACAAAAAGGGCATAACCCAAAAGAGAACCTCGAAGGTCTCCACAAGCACAAGGCTAATATTATTAATATTCAAACTTAGTTACACAATAAGAAGAAAACACTCCTTTATATAGGAGCCAAGAAATGGGCTGCCATCCCCTTGAAATTATCAATGGGGTAGTCAAACTAATTTAATAAAGTGCATTTTCCTAGGTGCAACTTCCTAGGTGCATAGAAGACTCATCACCTTGTTCAAACTAAATTAATAAAGTGCAACTTCCTAGGTGCACAGAAGACTACAAATACTTTGTCCAATAAACCATTAAAAGCAGTCAACATAGCATTAAATAGCTTCTAGAACACTAAATTGGGCTGCTGGACTTGCTCCTTCATTGGACAGATTTTTGGGCCACAACCCAACTCGTCTTGGTCTTCAATTTGGGTCTCCAAACAGTTGTAAGACTCAACCCAAAAGATCTACTTTGGGCTGGAGCTCTTCTTCCAAATATAGACACATGCATTACTAATTGAAGCCCAATAAAGCATATTGATATTTCCTGGTCTTCAATTGAGTTAAGCTTTCATGGATGCTATCATTCTCCCCCTCTTAAAGAAGATTCGTCCTCGAATCTTGATATTAACTGTAGATTCTCCTTCAATGGATTTGAGCTTACATGGTCGCTATCATTCTCTCCCCTTTTAAAGAGGATTCATCCTTGAATCTGGTCATTGATCTGCAACCAATAATCACAATAAGTAGGAAAAGACAACAACCACTTGGTAAAAATAACACAAGGTAGTGACCATGCAACCATATAACCCACTTGGTTCTTTTATGCACAAATACTCCTTTTAAATCTCCAAGCTCATCATCTAATAGAAAAATGTGATCACCAACACAACCACTAAGAACACAATTCATAAGCTCTTTAAACAGTAGAGGGTCTTTGCCTAGATCAAAAGCATATGAATACCAAGAAAACATACCATATTTGCTCTTTCTAAATAACTTAACCTCACCATTGGATACACCATGATCAAGCTATGGATCAAAAGTAATTTCCTCAAGAATTGACTGGGAATGAGGCTGCAAAAAAAGATCTACAAAACAAGATAAAGATATTGTGCAGTTAGCAACATGTGAGCACTTATCCTTTTCCACACTTGAGCCACTACATTCTCATTTAGCTCAACTTCCTCGGATCTATGACATCAAAAGCTTTATGTGTCTCATTATCTTCATGGAGAACTTCATCACCGTTGCTTCTTTCATTGGAATCCCAAAGTGGACAAAAATATCTTGCAAACTCTTCATCCCACAATAATGGTTATCATACACTTTAAAACCTTGACCAATGAGATTTTCTTCTTCAAGTGAGGTGTCATCATCCTTTACACAAAGTTCATCCTCAATTTTCCGCATGAAAGGAGATGTAATACTAAAACAAGAAAGAGTTAGTTGATTGGCATATGAACAAGATTCATCCTCTCTCAAATTTCCTTGGATTTGTTCACTCAACTTATCTCGTTCCTCACTTTGATCAAATTGTGGCATATTATTCTCATAAGAAGAATAGTCAACAAAGTCATGTTCACTCCAAATCTGAGTTACACCTTCACTAACTTTGGCCTCGTCAAATTGTGGCACAAGTTCAGATTTTGCATCTAAAAATAGATCATTGATCGAGTCATACCACGTAGATCATCAAGCTCAACTTTTTCTTCCACTTGATGTTGCTTCCACATCATCGGCCTTTTCACCTTTCAAATCTTCTTTGAAAATAGATTCTACCTCAAATTGTTGTTCCAATTCATCAATGGTTTCTTCTTCAATAACACCGGAGAAAGGCTAGCACATTTGGAACACAAACACTAGAAAAAGAATGAGTTAAAAGGTTAGAGCTTGAACAAGATCCTTTCACACTTATGCACTCTTTTCTTTTAAGCACTTCTTTTCTATCATCTCTCAAGTGCTTTTGTTCACCCTCTATTTTACCTCCCAAACACACTTCATATCGATATATATATATATACTCATTTCCGAGTTCTTGACAACTTACTCTCTTCATATCACTTCCTCTCCTTTTCCTCTCTTGAGTTGTCAAGTTTCTCACCCTTACATCTCTCTTTCTTTTGTCGCTCATCCTCACTTTTGTTTGAATTGAAAAAGGATCCAACCGTGATGAAGAAACACTCCCTTGCTTTCCTTGTGAAGAATATGTTATTTGAAGTATCATAAGCACCCACATACTTGCCAAAAGAATTCCTCTACTATCTTTTGGAGGACTTCTAACATCAACTCTGATTTTTGGTTTTCTACAAGCACTTGATGTGTCCCTTTGGTCCTTCTTTTCATACGCCTTGCACTTCAACTCCCCCTCATTAGATGAAGGATAGTTTGAAGATGTTTTTTTGGAATTATGTTGTTTCTTCTTTCTTTCTTTCATCCCACTCATCATTTGCTTTCTTCATTGCTTCATAGAGTTTTCGTAACCAGTAAAAGTCATTTTCATCTCTTTCTTTTAATATTTTATCTTCTTCCTTTCTTTTGGTATCCATGGATGTAGCCATAACCTCCAAAGACCTGCAAATTGCTTAATTACAAACAAAAAATTGTTAGAAGCAAAAGGATCTCACCAAAAGAATCGCACCCTTACATTTATCACTCAAGTAGTGGCTCTCTCCAACACTCGTGTATCACACAAGTAGGCTTTTACCCTCAAAGAATCTCACCACTCTCGCCTTTTACCACTCAAGGGCTACTCCTCCATTAGTTCTTCAATAAACTTGTTATAATTCAAACACCTCAAAGTAAGTTCCAAAGCTTGGTTCAAGAATGGAGTTTATATCAAACAAAGAAAAGGACAACAAAAACTTAAACGGACAGGAAACAAGAAATACACAATGAAAATAAAGAGAAAAAAAAAACACGGAACAAATTGGCACGAAACAAAGAAATAGACACAAAATTACTAGACAACTCTAAGTATGGACAAATACTTCAAGTATCTAGTAAGAGAACATAAAGAAAACTAAACGCAAGAAATAAACACTTTCAAGAAAAGATTTAGAACATATCAATGAGTTTGGATACCAATGTGTTGTAATGACCTTTGCATTCCTCAAAGTGACTCTTGAGTTCCTTGATGAGCAAAAGTCAAAGAACCATTAAAACTAATGGGATTTTCAAGAGATAACAACCACAATGGATTTCCCAATAATTTAAAGTCACCAAATCACAAGATAAAGCTTTGAACAAACCAAGAACAAGCGAAGATAACTAGAAGTTCTTGGCACGTCACTTGTTCACTCGAGTCACATTTCTTTATCTTTTTTAAAATTTTGGGTACTGTTCACGCTACAGTAATTTTTTCATTTTTTTTTTTTTGGTGTGTTCAAATCAATAGATCGGGTGAGTATAAGAATACCCAACCATCCAAAGCTCTGATACCACTTGATAACAACACGGATAGCGGAAGACTTTGGAATTGAAAATTAGAAAGGGGGAAGGTTTGTTCTTGAGAAAGAAGAACACAAGTTCAAGTATTTGATACTTAAAACGTTGTTTAATAGTGAAAGAAGGAGTTGAATCAATTAAGAAGAAGAAGAAATGGAGGAGGGAACTCGAACAAGGAATCTTACCATCGAAGAATCCGAGTTGCGGTTCAAAGTAGAACAAAAGGGCATAACCCAAAAGAGAACCTCGAAGGTCTCCACAAGCACAAGGCTAATATTATTAATATTCAAACTTAGTTACACAATAAGAAGAAAACACTCCTTTATATAGGAGCCGAAGAAATGGCCGCCATCCCTTGAAATTATCAATGGGGTAGTCAAACTAATTTAATAAAGTGCATTTTCCTAGGTGCAACTTCCTAGGTGCATAGAAGACTCATCACCTTGTTTAAGCTAAATTAATAAAGTGCAACTTCCTAGGTGCACGAGAAGACTACAAATACTTTGTCCAATAAACCATTAAAAAGCGATCAACATAGCATTAAATAGCTTCTAGAACACTAAATTGAGTGCATGGACTTGCTCCTTCATTGGATAGATTTTTGGGCCACAACCCAACTCGTCTTGGTCTTCAATTTGGGTCTCCAAACAGGTTGTAAGACTCAACCCAAAAGATCTACTTTGGGCTGGAGCTCTTCTTCCAAATATAGACACATGCATTACTAATTGAAGCCCAATAAAGCATATTGATATTTCCTGGTCTTCAATTGAGTTAAGCTTTCATGGATGCTATCAGTCGAGTAGGGGTCCGAGTCAGACAAGGCCATCTATGCCCCAGTGCCCTCAGTGCGGCCGGCGCCACTTGGGGTGCGTCGCGTCACGGGCGCTTGCTTTACATGCGGCCGTTACGGCCATGTTATGAGGGATTGCCCGCATCGGGGTGGTTCAGGTGGTGCAGCCCAGCCTACTGGGTCGGTCGCTGGTTCGTCCTCATCAGCAGCTATGCGCCCTACGGGGCAGGGTATGCCGGCACCAACAGGCCGTGGTAGAGGCCGCGGCGGAGTCCCGAGTTCCAGCGGTCCTTCGAACCGCGTATTTGCTTTGACGAGGAGGCAGGATCAGGAGGCACCACCGGATGCGGCTACAGGTACATGAATCCTCACTAGAATTTATGTTCTTATATGTGCGTATCTGTGATATAATTGTTGCGTAATAGCGGTAGATGGAAAACCTGAGGGTTAGTAACCTAGTATTTATAAACAACGGTAGTTAAGGTGTGTATATTGTTATTACAGACCCGGAAGTCTAGGATGAAAAGTGGTAATATCCATAAGTGACCGTGAATAGGTAAAAGCAAGAGAGGGGCAAAATGGTAATTGTGCTACGAGGGCGTCCGGAAATCTGTCAAGACTTTATTTTACTCCAAAGTGCGTGGCGAGGGTCCAGTCGTTAGCTGAACGCGATTATGCTAACGTTAGAGCACTGTATTTCGTTGTAGTCCCGAAGTTAAGCGTGCTTGAATAAGGGAAATCCTAGGATGGGTGACCCCCCCTGGGAAGTTCTGAAAGTTTCACAACTTTAGTCATAAGAAGCAATGGAAAGTTAGAGTAGTCTAAAGGGATCTAGGATATCCTGAGTAGGCGGAAATCCGAGGAGGTCGCGTAGGCCGGAGCGGGTTGTATCGGGTAAAGAAAAAGAAGGTGCCTCACGGCACTAGAGTTAGGGCCAGTTTGAGTAATGTTTAGGGGATCTTTTGTGAGTGAGATGTTGACAGATATATATGTGTACTGAAAGCGTGTGATACTCCGCACATGACTATGTTAGCGAGTGAATGTATTCCGGTAATTAACGTGACAGTGTACGGGAGGCATTAATCGGACAGAATAACAGAGTTCAAGTGAAAAGAAAAACGAATGGCACGAATGTCATCAGGCAATTTGATATCGTTTTCGCTATAGGGCAGACTTGGGAAGTACTAGCATAGTGATATTGGAAAGAGAAAAGTAGTGAGCAGATAAATAGTAAAAGGAAATCGGAATGTCGAAACAGAAGTGCAGTCCGACCGGGAGTGAAAATGCAGGCGTGAGGTGAATACGATCAGGTAATAATATAAGTGCACCCCTAAAGGGGGGAAGCAGGTGCGAGAAGTCCAAGTGTCAGATAGAGATAGTTAACACCACAAATACGAGATACGAATACTCGGGCTATAAGTAAGATTCCTCGCCGAGACAAGACAGAAAAATCTAGAAGCTAAGATGGTAATTGAGATAGTGCTGGGAATTGATTGTAGAGGTCTTAAACGACATGACACTGGAAAGTGGGATTAGAGAACAATACGACAAAAGAACGATAATGAGTAACCTATAGTGGTGTTGTGAGGAAAAATACGGTGTGTGGGACCAAAGGTTGAGATGTGGTCAATAAGGCTCTTCGTTAATAATGTTACGCCTTATGAAAAGTACGAGGGAAGACTAGAAAAAGCCGTCAATAGTAGAAGGTGAGCATAGTAGATGAACAAGTAAAGAAAGAAAGAGAGTACAGGAAGATGTAGACGAGTGAGCCAGGCATAGGGATTAATGAGGCTGTGTAAAGCACTTCAGGTTAAATTGAGCCCCTTCGCTTACTTTTGTAAAGGTTGCGATATAATGTACGGCCGAAAAGTTAAGAGCAAGACCGGAGCAAAAGGACAATAAAACGGTTGAAGTAAAGATAAAGAGAACCCGGGGTCACGTGGTTAGGGTATTGCAAGTTGCGGATAAGACGGGTTGAGTAAGATGATCGGAGCTAGCTGGCTACCAAAAGAGGCCGAACCTATGTGTTCCACGAAGGGTGTAATAAGATTCGGCAAGGAGGCGAAATCTAACTCAAGATATGCTTTGGACCTTGTTATACTGTTGTAAGGCAAGAATGTTGCGTAGTACAAAACATGGCTGTATTAAGGTATTGTGACGAAGTAATAATCGAAAGGACATGACTCGAGGACTTGAAAAAAATGAAATGAATGAAAATGATGGGAAAAAGAAAGAAAATCAATAGGTGGAACTGCATGTCACGGGGATAAGGGAAACCCCCGAGATCCTTATAAGACCCTACGGGACTAGTTGAACATTCGAGGACGAATGTTCTAAAGGGGGGAAGGATGTTATATCCCGTATTTTGAACAACGGGACAATTTGAGTGAATTATGAGAAGATAGGGTCAAGAATATCCCGAGAGACTTCTGTGTGTCTTAAAGACTTGAGTTGTGTATGATTTTAGTGTCATGTAAATGTTAAGGAAGCATTTGGAGGCAATTTCCATTTTTAGTAAGTGTGCTAATTTTGGAAATTGGAAATAATTTTGGTTTGTAAGAAATAAGGTAATGATTGATTTTATTTAGTACATGAGTTGTTTATGGAAGAATATTAATGTGGAAGTGTCGAGGAAGGCTAAGGGCAAAATGGGAATTTTGGAGATTAGTTTCGGGAATTCTAAAATGTGACCAATAAGTCATTGGGCTAAAAAAAAATGATGAAAATTTAGGCCCAACACCAAGGGGTGGCCGGCCAAGAGGCTTATGGCCCAAGCCCATTTAATTATTTCACATGAACAAAATAAATAAGGGACCATTTGTTCATCTAGAGAATTCAAGAGAGAAACAAAAGAAACTAGAGCAAAAAAAAAAGAAGGCCTTCGGCCATAGAGAAAAGAGAGGAGAAAAGAAAAGAAAAAAATTCCTAGCCTTCAATCTTGGTCCAAAAATTGTAATTCTCTTGTATTCTTATTAAGCTCATGATCCTCTTCAAGATGACATAAATTTTGAGGCAAGAAAGTGCTTCTTTTGGCAATTGGAAAAATTTGGAAAAGGTAAGAATTGTATGTTTTTATGATGTTATGAAGGTTTGTTTGTGTTGTAGTATATAGCAATGAGTAGAAACTATGGAAATATGGAAGTTTGCAAGGTGGGTGTATATATATATAGGTGGCCGTGTATGTATATTATTGTATACCTATGATGAGTTGAATTTTATGTCATGTTCTAGTGGTAGTGGTGATGGACTCTATATTGAAAAAATGAAAGTTGAATGAATTTAGTTGAGTGTTTAATATGTTAGTTGTGTTGCATTGAAATGGAATGTAGAAGATTATGACATATTAGTATGGATTTATGATATTATGGAAACGAAGTGGTTAAGGTGCAAATATGATTAGTGTTATTGATGAAATGGAATGTGGGAATATGTTATAAATATGTATGTTGAAGATTAGAAGTTTCGAATGAATTATGGTTTCGGTGGGATTCTTGTATATTTTGTAAATATTTTGTGGAATGATATTAAACGCTTCCTAATCATATTGGAATGATCTTGGCTAATATAGAAATATGAAAATATTGACCTTGATTTGAAAATACAAAGTTAGATTGGGAGATGTTGCGTTATTTGGAAAAGAAGACAATTTATGTTAGAATGTGTTTCAATTCAATTGTTGACGTTATTGGCGTTGTTGTTAGTTTGGTTGTTGATATTTGGGCCGAGTTGAATCTCGGGGATGTTGTATGTATAGGGGAAATGCTGCCCAAATTTCCGTAGCCAAGTATTGGTTAAAATTGGAATTGTAAGCCTTATGAATAGTAATTGGCAAATGTGACCATTTGTAGGTTTCGAACGAAACGGGATTTGACTTTTGGCGAGCGAAAAGGGCAAGAAAGGTATGTAAAGCTTCACCTTTTGTTCTCTTGGCATGTCCTAGGCATAATAGGTTTTGACACGAGCCTCGGGGATGACTCTACTCCTAGGAATCCGAGCTTAGATTTGCCCCTTTTTCATTCGGTAGAAATTGAATTGAATATGATATAAATAGTGGGAACAATTGCCTAACGTCTAGAACTTGTATAAGCAAGATCCGACTACCCTAAAACTCTCACAAGTGACATCATGAAATGTAATGTACGTAAACTTGTGTACGCCACCTCATTTGACCCGAGGTGGGCCCACTTCCTCGGATTTTTTCTGATTTGTTCCGTTAGGCTCACTTTGGAATAAAGTTCAAAGGAAAACTCTTGGCTACTCTCCTAACTACTATATGACATTCATTTGAATTATTCTGATAAGTCCCATAATATATTTTGAAACATGAAAATGATTACAAAAAGCTTATTGTGACATATGTTATTGTGATATCCGAAATGCATACACTATGATTACTGCTCCGCTTCTGTCATATGGTTGTCATCTGAATTATGCTACGGAATCTCTGCAAATGTGCTATATTTTATTTTGCATATGGTTTTCTCACTACTCTGTTCGTGCGAACGGTTATGACATCTTTCATCGCGTCCGGGCCGGGGCATGTATTCGTGCAATTTCCTTTGCATTGTTCACCGCGTCCCTCACTAGAGGGCCGGGGCATGTTATATATATATATATATATATATATATGTGTGTGTGTGTGTGTGTGTGTGTGTGTGTGTGTGTGTGTGTGTGTGTGTGTATGATGATGATGTGATGACGGGGAAGTGGCCAGGATGGCATATGATGATTCCTTTTACCGCGCCCTCACTAGAGGGCCGGGGCATGTTACATGTATAGGCATGATGATTTTACTTACCGCGTCCCCCATTAGAGGGCGGGGCATGTTATGTAAGCATATGTTCATGATGATTTCTTTAATTATGATACTCGGTCCATTAACGATTTTGAAAAAAACATGATTTACGTTCAAGGTAAGTTTTATAAGATCCGGTTACTGTACTACTTTCCTGTCTTCTTTATTTCCGTATGATTCAGTTATTGTGTTTACTGCTTTACATACTCAGTACATATTTCGTACTGACCCCCTGTCTTCGGGGGCTGCGTTTCATGCCGCGCAGACGGATACACGTTTGAGTGAGCCGCCGGCTTAGGGTCCTGTTCGGCTATCTTGAAGAGCTCCCTTGTCCTGGGCCCGGATTTTGGTACGATCTTTTGTTACATTCGTGTATATATTTATTCGGGGGGTACGGCGGGGCCCCGTCCCGTCATATGATTTTGTTACTACGTGTAGAGGTCCGTAGACATGTACGTGGGTTATGGCTATATACGTACGGTATATGTATGTGCTGTATGTTTGGGCGGTTTATTCACCGCGGCAGCCTCGTCGGCTCGCCTATGTATGTGTATATGGATATGTTGGCCCTGTGTGGCCTTTGTTGGTATTTTCTGTGTGCAGGTAAATTTTGGCTAGTAAGAAAAACAGAGGAAACTCTGCCCAAATTCTTCTAAATGCCTGAGTTACTATTTTGGCTTTTGGTACGTACGGGTGCCCAGCTCGGGCGCTAGTCATGGCCTACGGGGTTGGGTCGTGACACCCATAGCTGCTTATTCAGAGGTCGCACAACAGAGCTCCATTTCTTCGGAGCCGTAACTTTTGGTACTCATTCTTTTGTGTACATAATTATGGGCATAGCGGGGTCCTGTCCCGCTCATATGATATGTCATACTCTTAGAGGCTCGTAGTCACGTGTATGGGGATAGGCGTGTCTTGCCTTGTCCGCCTATATTTTTTTTTTGTATATCATCTTGCTGGCCTCGTCGGCCCATGTACGATGTTGTGGCACAGACGCCTGTGATATGATATATGATGATTGTCGTCCAATAGGACTATTATGGTGTATGATTAGAATGCATGAAATGACATGGCTCACCTAGATGTTATGTAAATGTATGCGAAGTGGTGCCCGGGTGGGGTAGCACCGGGTGCCCGTCGCGGCCCCCCAGTCAGGTCGTGACACTAGCCTCACATACATTTGTCGTTTAACTATTCTATCACTTGCTCGTTCTCCTTTAATGCACTTGTTTACACCTTCAATGGAATTCGTGTCGTCATTAGCTAAACAATCATGAAAACGTACTTACCGAAGCTATAGAAAATTGGGCAGCATTTCCTTTTTTTATACTACCTTCCGCCATATTCCATATCAACTCCCAACATTCATAACAACCATCACAATATCATAAACGATAGGCATCATCTAATTACGTTGCCCACAATTCATAATTTCACTACAATTCTCCATAATCATGACAAAAGTCCATCATCGCATTCACTCATATCCAATACTTATTTCATGTTCTAAATATCATTTGTAACGTATTTATATCATCAACATAACCATTTCCATGATTCAACTCAACTACTATTCAACAATGACACTATCCTCATATTTGCGTCCCATTTCCTATACTCTTTCACAATCCATGTGTCTCAACTTATTAATACCTCAAATAACATGAATAGGTCATGAAACTCACCTTAGATGATGGAGGAACAGGCCTTGATTGATGATACACTCTTTGCACAAAAACCCTATTTCATCTCTCTTGGGTGTTCTTGATTTGAATGACTTTGATGGAGTTTCTTTCACTTGATTCTCTTGTTGTTGATCCTTGATTTCTATGGTTTTCTTGTGATTGAAGTGTATGGAAATGTTCTAGAGGTTCCTTGAATGGGAGAGGTGAAGAATGAAATGAAAATAAAATGAAGTGAGGTCCCTTATATTAATTTCACATCAGTCCCGATTGGAATATACGGACCAACATACGGTCCGTATAATTTCTACTGACCGTATGTTGGACCGTATATTTGGTCCAGTGGAACATGACATTCCGGATCTACGGCTGGACATACGGTCCGTAGATTTTATACGGCATGTCCGGCGTATGTTTGCCCAGTTTTCCGAGAGTTGTTTCGTCGACTCGTTTGATCTCCGATCCTTATGGAACCTTCTTAACACTTGTTCATCACTTCGGTACCATTCTAAGGGACGTTATAGCTCTTCCTCAAGGTGTCATTAGGACATCATTAACTCAATGCTCGAAATATTTATCCGATATACTCAACTTATAACTCGCTTTCCTTAACTTGGATATCTTTGGAAAACTTAATTAGTACCATCACCTACTATCTCTTGCTTATTCCGACCCTCATATTCATCGTTCCCTTTGTGATTCTATTCACTGTACGCTAAGGGGAATTTTCAAGGTGTAACATTCTTCCCCCCTTTTGGAACATTCGTCCTCGAATGTTAAATCGTCGGGGAATTCTAGAAAAATTTCGCCAGAGTTTCCCCTATAATATAGCCATACCATCCTGTCACAACAACCCATAATATCATTGCCTCACAGGGCCGCAACACAATAGCAATATAGATTGGCCACACACGACCCATATACATAAAAGTAAAGCATACATACCTCAAAATCTCGATGTCTCATCATAGTTCTCTTCTGGGGACTGGATTTAATGCGAATATGCGGATTTCATCTTCTCTTCCGTTTCCCAAGTCATTTCTTCCTGATTGTCATTTCGCCATAAGACTTTAACTGAAGCTATTTCCTTATTCCGAAGTCTTCGTACTTGCCTGTCTAGTATGGCAATAGGCACTTCTTCATAAGCTAGCTTTTCTGTGATTTGAACATCATCTCTTTGCACAATCTTTGTGGGATCTCCACACATTTGCGAGCATTGAAACATGGAATACCGGATGAACTAATTCAAGCTCTGAAGGCAAGTCTAATTCATACGCTACTTGACCCACTTTGCGGATGATTTTGTAGGGTCCAATGTATCGAGGACTCAACTTTCCTTTCTTGCCAAATCTCATCACTCCTTTCATCGGTGATACCTTCAAGAACACCCTGTCATTGATTTGAAATTCTAGATCTCGCCGGCGGTTGTCCGCATAGGATTTTTGGCGATTTTGGGCTGTCAATAATCGATCTCGGATCACCTTGACTTTTTCCACAGCTTGTTGAATCAACTCGGGGCCTATTAATCGCATTTCTCCGACATCAAACCATCCAATTGGAGATCTACATTTCCTTCCATATAAAGCTTCATACGGAGCCATCTGGATACTGGAATGATAGCTATTGTTGTAGGAAAATTCGATTAGGGGTAAGTGGTCATCCCAACTACCACCAAAATATAAAACACACGCTCTTAGCATATCCTCCAAGGTCTGTATAGTACGCTCGGCTTGTCCGTCAGTTTGCGGATGAAATGCCGTACTAAGCCTTACTTGAGTGCCTAGACCCTCTTGGAAGGATTTCCAGAACTTAGCTGTAAATTGTGCTCCTCTGTCTGTGATAATAGATATTGGAATCCCATGAAGTCTCACAATCTCCTTGATATACAACCTCGCATAGTCTTCTGCTGAGTAAGTGGTTCTGACTGGGAGAAAATGAGTTGCCTTTGAAGTCTGTCCACGATCACCCATATGGAATCATACTTTCCTCGGGAACGGGGTAATCCTACAATGAAGTCCATATTGATCACTTCCCATTTCCACGTAGGAATTTCTATTGCTTGCAATAGTCCCCCTAGCTTTTGATGTTCTACCTTCACTTGTTAGCAATTCGGACATTGGGCTACAAATTCTGCTATGTCTCTTTTCATGCCATCTCACCAATACATCAACTTAAGATCATGATACATTTTCGTGGCTCCCGGATGAATGGAATACCGAGAGTAATGAGCTTCTTCTAGAATTCGGCGGCGTAATTCTGCCACATCCGGAACACATAACCTATTCTGGTACCTGAGAACCCCATCTGCCGAAACTTCAAATGGTGACTTTTCTTTTGGAAATTTCACACCTTTATAATACTTCAATTTGGGATCATCGTATTGGCGCTCTTTTATTTCTGCGTCCAAGGATGAAACTGTGGGATTGTTAACACTAACTCCAGCATCGCCTGAATCAATTATACGTACTCCAAGATTCGCTAGTTGATGGAGTTCATGAATCATTTCTTTCTTCTCCAAAGGCACTTCACATAGGCTACCCATAGATCGGCGACTAAGCGCGTCCGCTACTACATTTGCTTTTCCGGGGTGGTACAAAATATTCACATCATAATCTTTCAATAATTCCAACCACCGCCGCTGTCGCAGATTCAACTCCTTTTGTTTGAAGATATATTGAAGACTCTTGTGATCTGTATAGATATCAACATGTACGCTATACAAATAATGTCTCCACATTTTTAATGCATGAATTACTGCAACCAATTCAAGATCATGAGTTGGGTAATTCTTTTCATGTTTTCGCAACTGTCTCGAAGCATAAGCAATGACTTTTCCATGCTGCATTAGTACACATCCTAACCCAACACCGGAAGCATCACAATACACAACATAGCCATCCAGCCCTTCTGGAAGCGTTAGAACTGGGGCTGAGGTTAGTCTATTCTTCAACTCCTGGAAGCTGCGCTCACACGCATCATTCCATTGAAATTTTACTGACTTCTGGGTTAACTTCGTCAATGGGGCTGAGATGGATGAAAATATCTCCACGAATCTCCTGTAATAACCTGCCAAACCCAGGAAACTACGAACTTCCGTAGGCGTCGTAGGCCTTGGCCAAGTCTTCACAGCCTCAATCTTCTGAGTGTCAACTCTAATGCCATCATCTGAAATAACATGGCCTAAGAATGTCACGGAATTTAGCCAAAACTCGCACTTTGAAAATTTTGCATACAACTCCGGAGTACGGAGAATTCCAAGAACAATACGTAGATGATCTGCATGTTCTGATTCTGTGCGAGAATACATTAAAATATCATCAATGAATACTATCACGAACGGATCTAAGAGAGGCCTGAATACATTATTCATTAAATTCATAAATACCGCCGAGCATTAGTTAGCCCAAACGACATTACTCGGAATTCATAATGGCCATATCTTGTCCTGAAAGCTGTCTTGGGAATATCTTCTTCTCTGACTCTCACTTGATGATAACTCGACCTCAGATCTATTTTGGAGAACCACTTGGCACCTTGTAGTCGATCAAATAAATCATCAATTCTTGGAAGAGGATACCGTTCTTTATCGTCACTTTATTCAAATTGTCTATAATCAATACACATTCGTAGGGAGCCATCTTTCTTTCTCACAAATAATACTGGTGCTCCCCACGGTGATGAACTGGGTCGAATAAACCCCTTTTCAAGCAAATCTTTCAACTGGGCCTTTAACTCTTTCAATTCTGCCGGAGCCATTCGATAAGGAGGAATAGAAATGGGCTTAATATCCGGCAACACATCAATGGCGAAGTCAATCTCTCTTTCTGGAGGAAGGCCTGGAAGTTTATCTGGAAATACATCTGGAAATTCATTCATTACCGGAACAGATTGGAATGTTGGTGACTTTGCTTCCGTGTCATAAACTCGGGCTAAGTGATAAATATAGCCCTTAGCTATCATCTTTCTCGCCTTAAGGTAGGAAATAAACCTACCCCTTGGAGCTGCCGTATTACCTTTCCATTCAAGCACGGGCTCTCCCGAAAATTGAAATCGGACTACTTTCAGTCGACAATCAACATTAGCATAGCATGAGGCCAACCAATCCATACCCATAATCACATCAAAATCTAGCATTTCTAGCTCAACTAAATCAGCTTTGGTTTGACGATCACATATCACAATTATACAATCTTTATACACTTGCTTTGCTATCACGGATCACCAACCTGGAGTACACCTCAAAAGGTTTGATTGGCTCGAATTTCACCCCAATACGATTAGCAACATATGGAGTAATATATGATAATGTGGAACCCGGATCTATTAATGCATACACATCATGAGAGAACACAGACAATGTACCTGTAACCACATCTGGGGACGACTCAAGATCTTGCCGTCCGGCTAATGTATACAAGTGGGGCGGTGTGGCTCCCCGCAGACACTCCCCCCTCGGCCTCTACCTCGCCCCTCGCCGGAATGGGGGAGCCTGCCCTGTAGGACGCACTGATGAAGAACCGGCCGCTGATTCTGTGGGATGGGTCCTAACTCTGCCGCTTGTCGACGGGCAATCTCTCATCATATGCCCCACCTGACCACAAGCATAACAAGCATCCGAACCGGCGGCACCGGGCTCGTAATGTGCACCCATCTACCGCACCGGCCGCATCGCGGCATCGGAGGTCTCCTCCGACCGTAATCTTCCCCAAACTGTGGACCTGGGGCCCTTAAACTCTGGCCCTGCCCTGAATGGAAAGAGCGATCAGATCTCCTGCCTGTAAATCGGGGAGGTGCACTCGTCACTGACTGAACTGAGTGTCTAGAAAATGTCTGCCTTGATCCCCCTCTATACTCACTGCCTGCGCCGATAGATCTAGCCCTCTTGCTTTGCTCTCTATCAATATCACGATCACCCCTTTGCGGAGGTTGTTGTCCTTCAAGATTTTGGGCATGGGCTTGAATGCGGGAAATATCTATCCCATCTTGTAATGAAACCGTCAAGCAATCCTTAAACAAATGTGGCCCTAAGCCACTCACAAATCTATGCACTCTATCGCCCGTGTCGGCTACCATAGTAGGAGCATATCTAGCCAAAGAATTAAATTGAAGGCTATACTCCCGAGCACTCATGTTCCCTTGCTTCAAGTTTAGAAATCTATCCGCTCTTGATGCAAGCCCACTTGCCTCAAGGCCATTTACAAGGAGCCAAGCCCGGGAACTACAACACTTGCAAAGCCTATTCATGAAGCGGGAGGCTCTTGAGTATACTTTTGATGAGCACCTTGGATCCCAAGTCCATTTGTTGATGAAGATTGCTTGGGGAGAAGAAGAGGAAATGGAAGTTACCACAATGGCTAAAAGATGAAGAGTTGGCTATTCTTGCAAAGGAGATTTCAAGATTTTGAAGAAAGAAGAATAGCCAAACAAGGCCCTTGTTTCATTAAGGGTGTTTATGTCATTTTGCTTTCTTTTATTTCTAGCATAGTATAAATAGTTCTCTTCTTCTTCATGGAAGACTTAGACTATTTTGGATATTGATATTTTGAGAATTGTAAACTCTTTTGAGTGTTGAGGGCTTGCTAAGCTTGAGATTGTGAAATTGTTGAGAGGATTGGTTCTTAGGGTGTCAAATCCCTATTGGTCATCCTAAGAGTTTGGTGCTCTTTAGTTCCTAAATTAGAGGTCAAGTTAATCTAAGAACTTTGGTTGCTAATTTGGGTCTTTAGTTGTGTCAAATTATCTATCCTTTTCTTTTCTTGCATTTTATTTCTATTTTCGTTCTTAATCTTGTATCAATTGGTATCAGAGCCTAAATTAGGTTTGTTTCAACAAATCTAGCTTGGGATTTGATTCTACAAAAAATCAAAAAAAAAAAAAAATTCGAAATCAGAAAACCCCAAAAATATTTTGTTTGTTTTGTTGTTTTGTTATTAGATTCTTATTCCTTAGTACGTTAGGTTTCAAATCTTCAAA
>NC_081342.1:44920123-44944945 GCF_029784015.1 Lycium ferocissimum | reverse complement strand
TTGTGGTGTTCTTCAACTTCTAATTTTTCTAAGTGTTGTGAATGATAGAAGATGACTTAGAAGTCATCTTTTAAGTCTCCACAATAGTTGCACGTATTACGTGTCATGGCCCACACTAATGTGTTGGAGCAATTAAAATTGAACACAAAATGGGTGGGCCAACCACCACACTTACACGGCTACAACATGGAAAAATGGATGATTTCCAACTTTCAATTATATCACTTTTTGTCCCAAATTTTCCTAATTGTTCCATGCCAACAAATTCATGCACAACTTATGTCCAAAAATAAAATCGAAGGTCAAGAGTCTCGACTTTGTATCCCGGAATAGTTTTGTCCTTAACTTATCATAATTAATCCGGATTGTTCCAATGTACAAAAATGCGGGATATAACAGGTATGACCTCGCTATCAATCTCATTGAGCGAGCCCCATAACGAGGTCACCCCTCGCTTTGGAGATCGCTAAGTGAGCCAGGTAGTCCATAATGCCCCGTCCTATAAATTCAACACGTAACTCAAAATTTCATATATCAGGCATTCCAACTTCGTAGAAAACCCTTAAGGGATGATTTTTCTCTCATCTCAATCCCCCATATCATGGTAAGAACATCTCTAGATTTTTAATTAATCCTAGCACTAAATACATGATACTTAAACAAAAACATAGGATTTCCAAGTCCTTCTCAAATGATTCAAGCTAGGGTTTGGGTGTTCTTCGTCAGAGAAGCAAACTAGTTCATTGCGTTGGAGCGTTCACATGTATGTAGAGCTTCTATATACGTGTGGGAACATTCTTGATCTTCATCACGCCACGTTCGTTCAAGTTTTCCACGAATTTCTCATCCTTATGAGTATTCTGCCCTAGTTTCATGAAAAGCTTAAATGTTCTTATAACTTAAATAACAAAACTTCGTATTTCGTTCATATATATCATTCTGAGCATCATGAACTCATTACATAATCCATGAATATTCATACCTTGATTACCATGAGTTGTCAAACATGTAACACGAAAAGCTATATGAACTACTATTGCTATATTCCATGAATCCTCCATGAACCTCATGTCTCATGAAAACTATATTATGTATACATGTTATGAACTATATTTTAAATTATGTTTTGAAAACCATGGGCTCAGATGACACCTATTAATCGTTTTCATGTTTTGGGAGTAGTACGGATTGCCGAGAAGGCTCAGACAGCCTGAAACTACCTATGTCAGCGTCGGATAAGTATCACTCCGCCCAGTTAGGATAATTCCTTCATGTTATCCATTACGGGTTATTGTATGGATCCATTCATGTCATGTTCATGTCATACCCCGACAAGGTATGAGATGGCTCAACTAGTCAGGTTAGAGGCCAGACGCCACGTACTCACGTGGTGGATTATATGTTGGTTTTACTAATGTGTGTGTATATATATTACTTAGAAAATGTATTAGTTATGTTACAGCTCGAACATGTTGATCATGGTTATGTCCAGGTTTCAGTTACAGTTACAGCTTTACAATATTCAGTTACAGTTTACAACTTACAGTTTCAGTTTCAGATTACTTATGTTTCCATGTTATTGATTTGGGCTGCCCATTCCCCGAGCACCCCACTTGCAGTTCTTTCATTCAGCTGCTTTACATAGAAGTACAATTCTAGTGTACGTATGTCCCTTTTGCCCGGGGCCTGCATTTGGTGCTGATTTTCAGGACGACGGATATGCTCGCTAGGACTCCGTTGTATTAACCAGTTGGTGAGCCCCACTTACTTCAGGGCCTTATCATTTATTTTTTAATAATCATGTTATGTCAGACAGTCAGGTATGCTGGGGGCCTTGTCCCAGCAACATTTCAGTATTTTCAGACTTATGTCAAAAGTTTCATAGACTAGTTAGTATGTCATGTTCAGTATTTAGTTATGTTTAGCCTTGTGGGCTACACAATTATGTTTTCAGACTATTTTATGCACTTATGTTAAAAAAACAGTATTTTAGTATTATTATGATGTCACATGTTTTATTCAGATTATTCACGTTTTAACTTATATTCTGCATCAGTTCATGTCCCATGTTAATTCAAAGAAGCCATGTGATTCGTTCAAAATACATTAACTCTCAGTATCGAGTGTCGTGAGTGTCGTGCCTGCACCGGACATTGGAGGCGTGACAAAATTACTGTGATTCTCTCACTCTTAACCAGATATCTTGAATTTAAGTCTTTGGAAAGAGTAACACTTCGAGCAAGCAGCGATTTACTCCTCCCGCCTCCCCATGTTAATATTTTTCTATGATTTTCATTATACAGGGTATTAAGTATTTGGTTGCTGATTACGAGTATAGCTATAATTGAACCAATATTATAGAAATGCCCAGTGTTATTTACCTAACAAAAGAAGTGCCCAATAGGAAATATGCACTCAGATTGCATTAATAAATAGTAAGCATTCAATATTCTTACAATTTCAACACAAAATGGGTGCACTTTCATAATCCAGCATCAAAAGGACGATTTGTTATCAAAGGACATCAAGTTCGAGTTGATCAGAATACTCTGTGGTTGAAATTTAAACAAATATCATAAGCTTTACATCAGTTCTCTCAGAATCAGCCAAAATACATGATATTCATCACGAAACCCGTCATAATGTTTACCATTTTCATACAGGAAGGAATGCATGTGGAGCAAACTAGAAGGGAGCCGTGAATTAAGATGTGATATATCACAATCTTATATGAGGGTACCTATGGGCTTCAAAAGGTGGCCGAGAATGTTGTCGAAACTGAAAACTTATTCATGTTGTTAAACTTTCTGTGCACCTTCAAACCATAGGAATCCCAAAAGATTATCAATGATGAGAGCCTGATTGATTCATTTCTGAGGACTCTGAATTGGAAATAGATACTTGATTTGGAATTTGCAGCACAAAGATTGACCACAAGAAGATGTAATTTCACCCTTCACCTGTCTTCTTAATTTATGATTTACTAATGGCCAGCATCAACTTTATCTACTCAACCCAAGATGCACCCAAGACCTTAGCCATGAAGGCATATCTGTCTACGGCTTCATCAATCTGCAATACAGATATTACATTCAATAGTGAGACTGTCAATTGAAGCAGGCCCAAAATGATAACTAGTGAGGAACTTACCACTTTTTGTGTCGGTCGTCCAGCTCCATGACCAGCCTTGCGTTCGATCCTACCAATGATGGGATTGGTCTGGGGATTCTTGTCCAAGCTTGTGCATAGGACATATTGCATGGTCTAAAGACACCATAATTAGCAAAATGGTTCGCAAGAGAAGAAGAAAACAAAATGTAAATCCACGAAATTAGCAGTAATGGAACTTTCTTTTTTGAAAAAAAAAAAAAAAAAAAAAAAAGGTTTCACCACTGCTTAACTATGGATCACACAGGTCCATTAATTTATGTTTCACATAAAAAGACCCTCATTTGGGATAACAATAGGGATAGATCATAGCCGCACCGAGATTTTAGTTGCAAAGGTTGTGATAGAACCCATTTTCAAAGATCTTTGGCAAGTGGCAACATATAACCCGATTTTGGCAACAGTCCCTCTTCAGCTGGAAGCCAACAAAGGGAAATCGCCTACACGAAAACCTTTTTCCAAAAGAGAATTACAGTGTTTGAAGTAAATTCGACCAGTAGCGCCAGCCTCAACTTTATTACGTTATGATCATGTATTAGATGTAGTACTCGTACTTTACATAACTTTGAACTTTACAACATTGAAGATTTTCAAAGCGGAACAGCCCAACAAGAAAGTGGCTGTATATATGAAGTTGAGCCACAATATACTAACCAAAACATGTTCATACCCCGGTGCAGGCAACAAAAGAGAATTTATATTATTCCTCTTTCATTTTCATGTGCTTAGACCAACCAGAACTCAGTCCCAAGATTTACAATTTAAAATGATACACACTGAAATATTATTCCAACTGACAGGAAAAGAAAAAAAGAATTTACCAACTATAATATGTATGCCAATCTAAATCGAGGAAAAAAGCTATATCTGGATGCAGATGCAATGGCAATAAAAGGCTCATAGTTGTCTTTGAAGAGGCAGAAGAAGAAGAAGCAGGACTCTATTCAGTTAGTAACCTACCGCCAATAATTTCAAAGAGTGCAGTGGCACCACTCGATCGTCATGATCTGCTGTCAATAGCATAGTGGATGGATATTGAGATTCTTGATCGGGAGATTGTTCCCATGGCCTTTTGACATTATGCAGCGGTGAGTAACTGAACACATTTGAACAAGGGGATTGAGTGAGAATGACAAGCCAAGTAAATTTTATGTCACAGCAGGAAAAAGGATAAGAAAATGTTAGGTCAGTCAACAGAACACTGAGTGTCAATTAGATGCAGATACGGAAAGGCAAGAAAAAGAAGGGGAGGAAGCAAGAAGAAGTATCATATGTATGGTTGACTGGCACAGTTCCTCAGGCTGTCTTTATCTCATTCTCTTGTATGCGGAATATTGCAAATGGGGCTTCCTCCAAAAGCAATCTATCACCATACTGCTAGCTTTTCACCCTAGGAACAGCTGTCATATTTCTTTTTACTTTTCGTGACATGCATGCATGAGAACCATATTAAGAGTATGCCAAGGGATGTGTCAATGAGAGTTTGAAAACTCACTTGATTAGCCACTGAAACTCTTCTTCCTTCTCCGAGCAGCCATAATCAGAGGTCCAGGCATGACCTAATGAGAAAGAGATATAACTTGTAAAGAGAAACTAATATGTAACACTGAAGGTGAGAATTCAGTCTACGATACACTACCTATGGTGAATTTGTGAAACCTAAGCATATCCATAACACCAACGTGTGCAAGAGCACAGCCAAAGAGATCAGGTCTCTGCAATTATGAAGCTTCCACAGTCAATCACTGATTTATCAGCAGAAGTAAGATAGTCATATTAAAGAAGAAGTTCAAGTACCTGATTGATGCAGGCTCCAACAAGCAGCCCACCATTGCTTCCACCTTCGATACACAACTTTTTTGGCTGAGTGTAACCAGCTTCCACAAGATACTCAGCAGCAGAAATGAAGTCGTCAAAGCAATTTTGCTTTTTTGAAAGGGAGCCAGCTTTATGCCAATCTTCTCCATATTCCCCGCCACCACGGATATTTGCAATGCAGAACACAACATCTAAATGCTTCGCAATCACAACACGACCAACAGAAAAGTACGGAGTGATACTAATATTGAATCCTCCATATCCATATAATAAACAAGGGTGTGATCCATCCAAGGAAATATCCGTTCCAGCCACTATGAACATAGGGATCTTGACACCGTCTTTACTGGGCACAAAAACCTGACCGCAGCCATGAAAGAAATGGGGACATCAGACAAAAGTAGTTGAAGAGAGAGACAGGCCATTCTTTTTCACGAAGTAAATGGATATTGCTGTGATGTTCATTGTGTGAGAAGCAAAATGAAAATAGAAGCAAACTGATTTTTTTTAGATAATAGAAGCAATTTGCGAAAAGATTTGTTTTCACTAAATTGCATTTGCCTCATTGCACTCTCAAAATAAGTACTTTAAAACCAAAAGTAGAGGAATTCATCAGTCCAGCGCAATGGCCAGCTGAATTCCTCGTCCCCTCAAAATGGATGACATGTTCACCCAGTTCCTGTTATAAGTATTTTATCCTTCACAGATTTGAAAAACGGTCAGGTATTTGTCTTTTGTCAAGTAGAACAAAAGGGGAGCTAATTATACCAAGTGAATTGAAGTGTGGCAAAGAGATGCACGAAGGTATGATTCAAAACAAAATTAATTGTAAAAGAAAATGAAAATAAAACTAATAATCCTGTATTTTTCCTGTTCTGCAGGAGCCCAATGAGTGCGCATGAAAGTGTAAATCTCCTACTTCAGGTTAAACTAATTTGGCAAAATGGGCTGATAAATATCACGCACAAAATTTTCATTTATAAAACCAGATCAGACTACGGCCAGGACTAAATGTTGATAGGAGAAAGGGTCATAAAAAACACAAGTTCATGCATTATAAACAACACAAGCATAATTGTGACAAAAAGCTCCATTCACCTGATTAACTTGAAAATCAGTATGGTCAAAGCCTGGGACAACAGTTTCTCGAAATACTTTCAGATTTGGAATCTCTGCTTTTAGATTACACTCATATATAATTCCAGGGATTAGGAAGTTTGTAAATCCAATAAAAATAGTGCAGTCTTTGCGGCGAGCAGAAATTCCAGAGACTGTGCCAATATCAATGGGTAAAGGATGAAGCACTGCTCCCCCTTTCAGATCTCTCAATTGCAAAACATTTTTCACGTCGCTCAGGTAACTCACAACAAGTTGATTCTCATTCACAGCAACTGCTGATTCAAGGACATCCTTTTCATCCTCTTGGATGATATCAGACCAAGAATCAGGTTCCTTCAGATCTACTCTGACTAACTTGTACTTGGGAGCATCCTTATTGGTCCGAAAAGTGAAAGCAGTGCCATCATTTGCAACATAGTCATAAGAGGCCTCAAAGTTATCAACAAGCTTGATAAAGGGTAGCAGCTCATTTTTCCCTTTATAACCTTCAATCCCTTCACGAAGTGCAGATAAATCACAGTAATAAACTTGGTTGACTGGATCACAGTTCTCATATGTATACAGGAGAACATACTGCAAGGGAAATATAAAATTAGTCAGCAAACTATAATTTTGGGAAGTTAGATTCTATACAAGATGAACTTTTTTTTTTTGGGATTGGATTAGCTAGAACCAAACAAAAAGAACTTCATAAATGAAAGGAAGACAAAAACAACAACATATCCAATGTAATCCCACAAAGTGGGGTCTGGGGAGGGTTGACCGTACGCAAACCTTAGCCCTACCTTGGAGGTAGAGAGACTGTTTCCGATAGACCCTCGGCTCAAGTAAAGGAAGACAAAAGTAAAGCTAAAAAAAAGGAGTTGCTTTGAAGAGCTTCTAAGCATCCAATGACTAAATTCTATCAATTTACAAAGCCTCACTTGAATTCCAATTTATAATCGCTAACATGGGAGGAAGTTTATTAAGATTTTTCATCTAAGTGTTCCGAGTCTCAATAGTCCTGACAAAAAGCCTAATACTTTGACTACTAATAGTCTATCATATAGCTGCCTTCTCAGGAATTTCTCCCTGTTTTTCTTCTAATATAAGTACTCACATAGTCCACACCTTAGCTGCATAGAATAAATTTTCAATAAGTGGTAATTAGGACACCTTATACTCTAGGCAAAACAAAAAGATGATTAATCACCCCCCACACTTTCAAGAAGTACATTACATTCGTGAGAGTGATACTCATCAATGTATCCCTGTTCCAAGTAATTTTGTATGGGTCTTTATCTTTCCCAAGACCCACGTCTATTTAACCAGGGTTTTGGAAGAAAACAAAATATTTATATTACTTTGTAATTTGAAGGTTCCAATTACATAATTCTGAGACCACAATAATCATGCAACAGATTAGGATATTCTATAGTAAACCTTTCCATCTTCTGTCACCGAAGCTGAACGTGTACACTTTGGATTTTCACGATCTTTCCAGCACAAGATATCATCGGACTGATCAGTACCCAAGCGATGATAATACACTTCATGGTGTAAATTGGCATGTGTCTCTGTCCCAGCATCCATACTTTCTACATCTCTAAGAAGCAAGACACACTCCAAAATTTAGAATCACACAAAATCATCGAAGCCTCTTTGACTAGAAAATGGACAGTATTTTTCATAAATATATGTCATATTGATACCTTTACTATGAAACAGATTTAAGGTTCTGTTTGAATATTTATACCTTCGCACAATATGTATTACAACAAACAGAGCTTATTGGAGCCAGCAGATAACAGTATAGATCATCCACCAGAGACATACAGATATTCACGATTGTCAAATCATACTTGTATACGAAATGAGAATTTAACTTTCAGTACTCACTTGGGTGCTGGATAGCGGCTGTAGAAAAACCCTTTGCTATCATGGGTCCAGCTAGCATCAGAAAATTTAACCTGTGATGAAACAGTTACATACATCCATAATGAGAAATAAAGCACTTAAACTATGTCCACCATAATCAATCTTTCCAAACACTTACCCACGACACTACATCAGACTGGACGCTCTTATCATCAACCCGCATAATTTTGATAGTCACCCAATCACTACCGCTCTCACTAATACCATATGCCAAGTGCTTAGCATCCTCACTAATGGAACAAATACTCAATGCAACTATACCGTCCTCACTAAGTGTGTTTGGATCAAGCAAAACCTCTGGTTCTCCGTCCAAACTATCCTAAAAACACACAAAGCAGTAAGACACAGTCAGTCAGTCAACTTATGCCTCAATTCCAGATCAGTTGGAGTTCATAAAACTTGAATCTTTCAGACCTGTACATAAAGGACTTTTTGGGGTTGCAGTCCTGTATTGTGGAAGTAAAAGTATTTATCTCCAGCCCTAAAAGGGACTTCATATTTTGGAAAATCGTACAACTTTGTGATCTTTTCCCTTAGGTTTTCTCTTGTCTCACAAGTCTTGAGAAGTGAGTCGCTTAGATTCACTTGCTTTTCCACAAACTCCTTGGTCTCCTCTGAGTCTGGATCCTCAAGCCTAATCAAAACACAAAACCAATCAAGATTTACAAAAGCAAAACAATAACAACCGTCTCTGCCATAGAGACCAGTGTTGGGATCGAAATAACAAAACGTCATCCGGAAGCTAGCATTTGCAAAATCATTAACGACCATAAGTCAAGAGAAAAATAAAACTCAAATATGATAAGAAAATCATGGCAAAAACCCTAACACAAATTTAGTTGGGTAGGCTATTTAAATCCTCCATTCCGCAGTATCCAGAACCATGTGACAAAGAGCATGTATATTGAGCTAATGACAATGTTCAAAACCAAGTCGAGCATTAATATGTTTAAGTACCATCGATAAGGATCAGGAATGTTAACACCGTGATAGTTATCTATAACAGATTCATCACGGCGAACAACTGGGTAGGGCAGAGGCTCTTGGATGGCAGACAGGGATCCCATTACAGATGAGGATGAGGCAAGCGAACGGGCAAGTAGATGCGAACCAAAGGGACGGTGTTCTTCTTTGTTTTGTTGTCTATTATAAGATGGAAGGCCGAGGAATGCAATGCGGGTAACCCATCTAGGAGCCCGTTTGGATTGGCTTATAAGTTGCTTATAAGCTGTTTTCAGCTTTTTTGAGTGTTTGGCTGGCCAGCTTAAAGTCATTTTGTGCTTAAAATAAGTTCTCAAAAAAATAATTGGGCCATTTGACTTAAATTATCTAAAAGCGAACATAAAAGTTAAAACGAACTTATAAGCCAAAAAAATAAGTTAGACTACCCAACTTAATTTTTTTTGGCTTATAAATTTTTATAAAAACGGCTTCTAGGCATAAGCCCATCCAAACAGGCTCTAGGGAAATTACGAGACAAGACAATGGGCGCTATGCCAAGGCAATGACAACATTGTGTCGCGGCAGCTTGACCTTTGTTTAGTTGGGCTGACCACCCAAGTAATAATGCATCCATAGGGCTTAAAATGTAGCCATTTTGTGTGCATTTTTTTTTGTGCGGAGTGCCTTTCAAATCCACTGGTCTTTAATTTTTGTCTCTCAGATTATTGGTCTTTAATTTTTGTCCTTTGCCTAAAATTCTTAGGTTTTGGATTCGAATTCCCACTCAGTTAAAAATTTTAAAAAATTTCGCTAGGTAGAACTTGAATTCATAAGCCAGAGTTTTGCTTCGCATGAGTTTCGCATGCAAAACTACTCTGCCTTAAGGTAGAATTTTGCCACCAAAACTTTACCGAAGATAGAGTTTCAAACTCTACCTAAAGCAGTAAAATTGTCACTGTTTTAATCTTTCCGACTAGGCCTAAGTTTGCTATAAAACTCTGCCTTATGATTTTTTTTTTATTGAGCCGGGGTTCGAATCCCAAACTTCATGGTTGTCACGACCCAAACTGAAAGGGCCATGACGGGCACCTGACCGTGTTAGCCAAACACCACCTGACATACATCTGTGATAACAACATAAACATGCAATCGATAAAGTCGTTATACGACTCTCAATAAACTCATAAGAAACACGCATGTATCAACGCTTCGAAAGACTCGTCTATGAAAAGACTAAACACATCGTATGCAGCTTGCATACATCATAACCAACTGCGATGACCCATGAAATCTCAAGTCTGAACATCACCTGACTACACATAACTGCCTACAAGCCTCTACTAGAAAACATAATACAACGTGGCCGGGATACGGCCCCGTCATACCCATACATATATGCATACATATCTGTATATACATAGGACCATGCTGACTCCTGGCATCTCCGGAACAAACGGAGTGCACCAACTTCATCCGCTGAGCTGACATGCTATTAGATGGATCACCAACCGTATCCGCGTACTTGCGGTATGAAACACGCCGCCCACCAACGGGGGGGTCGGACGAATAATGTACCGAGTATGTAAGCGAGAAAATAGCATATACACAGAATCATGAAAGGAATCTATGACATGAGAGTCAATCTGCATATTTGAATGTATCTATATGGCTGTATATCTAAAAGTGGTTGTATAACTGAAAGTCCCACTGAAGGCGTATGATATGCATGTTTTCTTTCAAAAATCATATACATATATCATATATATATATATAACTTGAGGAACGTACGGCCCCGATCCATAAATGTCGATGCATCGCGGAACGTGCAGTCCGATCCATATATCATATCATCCAGCGTCCGGGGTATGATCATACTCTGCCCACTGCAGTGGTGTGCACATTTACGTGCCTGCCAAGCCAATTATAGCGTGGCGGGGTGTGAGAAAATAGTTGTATATATATATATATATATATATATATATATATATATATATATATATATATATATATATATATATATATGCATTAAGGACTTATAAAGATAACATCTGAGTCTTTCGAAGTGACGTGGAGTCGGTAACCTCCGATTATCACTATGGATCTAATATCATCGACATTTCTTGCCTCTACTGGATCAATGATCATGAGGTCAATTCAACGAATCGTAAGCATGAAACAATATCATTATCGAAAGTCCAACGAAACATAAGCTTTCTAGCTTTCTAAGAATGGAATCGTTATGATAACTCTTGTTTGTTCATTCGTTCATTCTCATGTGATTCATGCCAAAAAGAATAAAAGAGATAGCCTTAACATACCTCACGTCGTCCAAGAACTCAATTTAACCATGAACTTCCACAATTAATATGCCAAACCTATAATCATAAGAATACGTACATGACTTTAGAAAGCTTTCGTATATCATATATATCAATTGATAACTTGGTTCTAAAACGAAACGGGTAGCATCTCCCCTATATCACTAGTACCTCTCAATTTTATATATCATCACAACAGCCCAACAATAAGTAAATCTTAATAATACAACATACATATCCATAATAATGCTTTATAACGAGCGACAAGCTCGAATTAGGATCCATACAATCCATAACACCTTTTGTATGTTTCCTTTTTAACTTAAAAACATTCTCGACATGATAAGGACATCATCTACCACACATCTCAGCCTTATATGACACAATTACAACAAGAAAAACAGCCCACAATTCCAATTCCACCAAATGACAATTCTGTTCACAAGTTCATGTTCATTCCATCCATTCTCCATGGTTTATATCAAAATAATTGTAAGCACAACTAAGAACAATATATACTCACCTTATACAGTAGCTTCAAGTCAAATTCCCACCATTTCCTAGCTTGCACTCACCCTTACCTCAAAGGATGAGGGTTAGTGTTAGGGTGGACCAATCTACCATCGTGCCAAGTAAGCACAAATTTGTGATATAGCCAAGTATCAACTATTTTCATGAAAAATAAGCTCTCAAGTAGAGCACCAAGGACTTGGCTATCCCAAAGATCAAGAAATGAGGATATTCTAAAGGAACCAATGGTTTCAAGAAACCAAGTTGGCACAACACACAAATGATCCTCAATTGCAAAATGATACCATTCACACAAAGTTAAGACTTCACCGGGGTCAAAAGAAAAAGATACCCACATAGCACGGGCAAGGCAACAACTAAGTACCCCAATAGGACCCCGCCCAACATCAAATGAACTCCCAACAATAACATGAATGTCATCATATGCAAATAGATAGTAAAGAAAGGTGTCACTCAAAATGACTTCATCCATGGTGTCCTCAAATGTAGCCTCACTATTAGGTTCAAGAACAAGATTTAGCTTGCTACTATGAGTTTGAACACACAAGGAAGAAATACCAATTTGTAAACAAGAATCACCTTCCTTTTCGAAACACTTCTTCCCCATAAATGTATCATCATTCCGAAAGGAAAAATCTCCATCATAGGGAAGGGCGTCATCACTCCATAGTGGATTTGTAAACACCATGTAGTCCCCAAAAGTGGCTACACGTTCAACATTACAAAACATTCCACTAGATACTTCACTTTCATTAGTCATGTCATCCTCAAATAAGACATTATCCTTTACAAGAGAGTAATCCATGAACAATGAGGAGTCAAAGCATGTTACTTCGCTCTCAAAAGAACCACTGTCATATTTCAATGCATTTTAATTCACATGACTAGAGACATGACACATATAACCACTACAAATTTGAGTCTTATCACATGACACTAAAACAAGATCAAGAGACTCATTTTGACATGAAATAAACAAAGGTGAGATGTCACATTCTTTTTAATTGACCAACTACATCAACATCATCACTAACTAGAGGTACATTAAGCACATCACAAGGATCCTCAAGTAGTGAATTATCACGACAAACAAGTTGATCAACACAAATTTCAATACTAGTTAGTAGCATGTCAAGCTCACAAGATTTACTAACATAATTACCACACGATAATGTACTACCATTCAATTCACAAGTGTCAAAACTAAGTGGACACAAATCGATCTTGCAAGAAGAATCAACTTGGTCATCAAAAGGATCAACTAGTATATGAGCACACCTAGCAATTGATAATGCACTATCATTCAAATCACAAGTGCCAACACTAGGTGGACACAAATCGACCTTGCAAGAAGAATCAATTCGGTCATCAATAGGATCAACTAGTGTAGGGACACTTTCAACAATGACATTATCAAGACATGGCAAAGATTCAATAGGCTCAATGCAAGGTAAACTAATTTTCATACTCGAATTGACATTAAGATCACTCAACGAGGTAGGTGTCACACCCCAATTCCGATAGGGCATGATGGGCACCCAACTCTTACTTTGAGAGAACCCTCGGCATTCACATAACGGGGTTCCGGACACATAAAAAAAATTCGAAAATATAATAAAGTTCTTTCCGTCAAACCATAGAAATTTGCGAATGATACTCAATTAATCAAAAACTGAGTAAGTCAAACTGACATATCTTACATGGTCGCTTTACTCAACACATGACATCTCAACATACTAACCATAGTTGACTCTGCGCAAAGTCTCTAAGAGTAAACACCGAATCACACGAGTCGGCATGGCCCCGACATACCCGTACACACATATGATAATCATAATGACTCCTAGTGCCTCCAGGAAGAAAATAGAGTTTGCCAATCCCACAAATCGATAGCCAACCATCCTAGCCGAATACTTTTACCCGTAAAACAATACGAGACAATTATCCATGAACACAACGCCCCCGAGCAGGGACGTCGCATTTAACAATGTACCGAGTATGTAAACCAAAGAATCATAAAGAATAAGACATAAGCCAAGAAACCACCCGTAATATGAATAGCCCCGAAGGCAATGACTAAAAATGTAAATATATACCATACCCGCCCTTTAGTAAGGGACTCGGTGAAATATAAATATATACCGTACCCGGCTCTCTAGTGAGGGGACTCGGTGAAATAATCATATATATACCTTACCCTACCCTTTCAGTGAGGGATTCGGTGAAATATAAATATATATACCGTGCCCGCTCCTTCAGTCGAGGGTCTCGGTGCACGAATCGTGCACGAATACATACCCAGCCCGGGACTCGGTGAATGATATATTAACAACATGCACAAGTAGAATATCATGAGCAACCATATGCAAACTATGTCATCATCTGAGACTCAATAGAATAATTAGAATGAGCCAACACTTGAGAATCAAAGACAACGATCATGTCAAGCACTATTGAGAACTAGAGTTCCTTGGAGTCATATATGTTCGTTGTTCGCTCAGTTTATGTAATTCATGCCAAAAAGAAGCAAATGAATGCAAGTGAGACTCATAAGATTATTTCTGGAACTCTTTGAATAACCTGGAAGCATAACACCCTCGAATGTCACTATGGATTACAATATCAAAATAGACTTGCAAAATCATAGACACGTATCGTGACATAATGAAATAGCTTACGGGAATCAAGAACATTAGCCATTCTAGTATTTCTAAGAATAGGAGCTTAACACTTTTGGAGTTTATACGTTCGTCGTCCGTTTGTCTCATATGGACCATGCTAAAAGAAGAAAAGGGAATAGCCTTAACATACCTTGTCCGCTTCTTAAGCTAATCCAAACTTAAGTCTCGGGCTTCTCAAGATCTACAACAACGTCAGTAGATACCAAACATTAGCTATAGGTACTTATGAATCCAACCCTAAGCTAGCACGTCATTTATAGAAATTTGGATAGCATTTCCTTTACAAATTCAACAAACCTCGAGAATTCAACTCGGCCAAATCATCAACAATACCAAAAACCAAATTAACAACATCAACAATTAATCCCATCCATCCATCCCCTCAACAATATAAAAATAGTTTCAATAATTCAGACAATAATGCGACGAGCGGCAAGCTCGGCTTGTCAATTAAACAATAGTTTTTAACCCCATCTTCATTCCAAAATTTCTCAACAATATTAACAACAACAACACAACAATAACAAGTTCCAAACAGCCACCAAACAACCCATACGATAATAACAATTTATCCGATTCTCGATATAACTTTCGTATTCCTTTCATCTAGCAATGTAGATACGATCTGGATAACTCAAATATGTCTAGTAGAGGAGTATTCTTACCTCATATGCCAAGAAATTATCTTTTTCCACCTTAATTCAGTTTGAAGAAATCTCCAATCCGCCTAAAATAGAATAAAATATGTTGATGCTTGCCAAAAGAATTCACGTTGCTGATTTAATCTTGCAACTATAGGAGAGGACATCATACCTCACTTGATGTATTTATCAACAAAATTTACTTGAGCTTTCCAAGAACAAGTCTTGCTCCTACAACCCATGAAGAATATGATAAAATTCCACAACTTGGAAGAAGAATCAAGTAGAATTAAAATCCTTATCTACTCAACTTTTAAATCTTTGCACAAGAACGAAATACTTTTTCTTTAAATGACCAGAACGTTGCTGAAACATGGAAAGCTTGGTTGCTGAATATGGAAAGCAAAGCAATGCCCTTGTTAGGTATTGGTTACGTTTTTGGTTTCCAATAGAACACCATCTAAAATGAAATTTAAGGGTTGTCATCTCCTAGTAGCCGTGGGGCCCACATAATCCACCATATAATCCATAATTAGACATTCATTTAATTGGATGAGTCATAGGTTGCTCCCTGAATGGGTTCCACGTGGAAGGGCTCATCTTTATCTTAACATATACCCTATAATTTATCATTAAGTCCTTGTCTCCCACTATTGTTAATTCTTGATCTCAATCCACTTAAATAGTCCTTATATACTCATTATTATACTCATGTGATATAGCACTAGTCCATAACCTCATTTGCCATACATAAAATATTATTTGCAATCATCGTCGTCACACTTTTCCATCTTAACTCGTTTCGGGACTTCATTCCTCGTATACACCGAGTTCTTGATTTTCATGCTTAAATATGACCAAATTCTATGGCCTCGGTAAAATTGCTCATGTTGAACGGTTTAATTTCTTGGTCCAAAAATACGGGATGTTATAGCTTGGACCGTATTTCCTTCGAATAAATTTTGAACCTCGATAAAACTTATTTTCTTCGATTTATTTAACTTCTAATCTTTACGATAAATCTGTACCATCATTCTGACCACCTATAAGCTTGGGGATAATCTCGTTTCAGTTGCTAGTGTCATTTAACTCGCACGCTTTCCAACGCATGAACACACGGGATGTAACATCCTTCCCCCCTTTGGAACATTCTTCCTCGAATGTTAAACTAGTCCTGTATAAGTATATTGGTTATGGTGATCTTATAACGAATCAACTCTAACTAGGACTCGTCTATTATGTTGTGCCCCTCTTTTCTTAACTTAATACCATTCTCCACCGGACTTCCGTTAATATTGAATTTCCAAAGAAAGTGGTCATAATTTAGCTACTTCCGTAATTAACTGCAACTTACTATATCCATCTACGCTTGAAGCTTAAGTCGAGTTTTTCTTTTTTTGGAGTCATCTTTCTAGTAACACTGTAGGATAGGAATTGTCTTTCCCTTGGGTAGGTTTACCATCGCATATTGGTTCCTCTTGTTCTCTCTTCTAATTATTGTAGGTTTACTTGTATCCTTTTTCTAGGTCGCATAGTCCACAGCATACCTCTTTCTTGGAGTCATCATTTTAATCCTCTGACATGCACCATCTATAACATTCCCTTTGAATAGTTGAAAACGAGTTTCCTTCTTAGTAATGACTCTCGGTTGCAATACTCCCTTGATTCCTCAGGAATATCGTTTCAAGAGATATAAGTGAGTCACTTTCCTGATATGACCTTCCTTGATACTTGGACTCATCGATCCTTTTTTTTCTTGCTTAATAATGGTATTAAGTCTCACATGGTTTGCAAATCTCTCCCACTTCCTTTCTTCCCTATGACTATGATAATGGTATTGATTCATATATGTAGAGTCGAGATAAATTCAATCCGAGATGTCCTGTCGTAGGTGTCCTCGTCGACTCATTAAAGGCTTCATAATTTCTGAGAATTTCATAACCCTTTGGTAAACTGTTGGAAATTCGGTATAACACAATGATACAAAATGAAAGTTCCAAGGCATAATATTCTTCTTGTAAAACCCCCTTTATCCAATGATCCCATCGAATTCGTAAGTAACCTAACACACCCCAAGGATATCGTAGGAAACATATAACATATACTTATATCATATTCAGAGTAATTGTCCTATTTGTCCTTAATGATAATTCCAACTCAACATTTCAACCCAATTTACCATATATTTTCCCCCAACTGACCCGAAGTATCACAAACACACTATTCTTGCTTACCTCTTACTCCTTTTTAAGTACCCAATTGGTTTCATTCTCGACATGTAAATACTTGCAGGTTACATAACCGTTCTTGTGTGATTCGTATTAACCTTATTTGTAAACTTCCCTTCCTTTGGTTTGTTCTATTTTACGTGTCTCATACGTACCAAAACTCTTTTGTCTATCTATTGTAACTTATCTCGTCATACTCTTTTCTTTACTTTATTTGTCCCTTGATAATCACATCTTATATTCTACTATAGAAAACTTTATGTCCCTTCTTATTTGTCGCTTATAAATCGCAATATCATTAGCAAACGGCTCTACTGTTAGTTCCTTTGCCTCTACTCCAGTATAGCATCGCTATCCTTTACAATATTCCTCGAGTTATTTGATCTCAATGTCATGTTATTCAAGGTCTTCACGAATGATTTCAAGTACAGTCTCAGATACCCACTCGATTCTTGTTCATTTATTTACTAGCTATTAGACTCATTTCTGCATAACTCTCACTTTTTGTTTTAGAGTCTATATCTATCACATCTTAGGATTCATCGTTTCAATCTCTACACTTGTATTTTCCTTACTCGCTTGCCCCCTTTAAGGGTCTTACTTATACCATTCTAAAATCCGTTTCCTCACTTACAATCTTGAATTCATGTACCCTTTCCTCAATTCCCTTATTATACTTAATCATATTCATGCCATTTCCCATAATTTATAGCTACAGTAATTCATGTGTGAAGTCTTAACATACTCATCATGCATTTTTGTGATCGAGTAATACAAGCAACATAGCAATCCAAAGAAGGATGTATTTTACTTGGCCAACCGTTAATTATGTGTCAATGTCTACATCCACTCCAATTAACAACCGTCCCAGGGATGCTCGAAAATAGTAGTATGTCCGGTATCCGTACCATCCATGTAATGTCACTTATCCCATTATTCGATACTCGAGTTCACTTATAGCGTCTTCTTTCCTTTTTTCCCATCTCAAATTATTCTCTCTTTCCCGTAATCCCTTATAGTAACCGTAAATGCATTTTCCCTTAAACCTGCCATCTTTGGTTTGAAGGATCTAAGTCTCATGCCCAACTAATACCCCTTATGCCTCATACTCTTTTACTCTTGTGTCGCACTCAACGTTGATTTCAAAACCCATCATAATCATATCGTATTTGTCGTTGATGATAGCCTTGCTTTATCGCTTTATCGTCATACGGTAAACTCATAACTCATGGCCACATTTTTCTTTCTATATCCATACTTATTTGATACAAGACCAATTCCATCGAGCTTCATGAAAATGGAGTCTTTGAAGATCATGGGAGGTCCACATAGGATGGCCTTCAAGATATGGGAGAGATAGCTTGGATGGAAGGCTTTAAGAGTCCAAGTCCCAAGGCTTGCCTCTTAAAGTGGCTACAATCGCAAGCTCATGATTCAAGGTCGTAAGATGGCTACTTGCGCAAGGGCTATTTGTGCAAGTGGCTACTTTTGCGCAAGGAGGGTTATGATTGCAAGAAGGCCATGCGTGCAAGGTCGATTAGAGGGTCATCTATGCAAGGAGGGACGTGTTTGGCCATTGAAGGCAAATCCTTGAATTGAAGACTACACTAAGAAGACTGGCCAAACAAGGCCCTTACTCATTAAGGGTAGCATTGTAATTGCCTATTAGTCTTCTTACTTAGCATTGTATATATAGCTTGTCTTTCATTTCATTTAGGGACTTTTGATGAATTATGAATATTTTGAGTGTTTTAGGGTTATCTCTAGAGAGAGAACTTGTGAGAGGCCTTTGGTAGGCTCTTGTCGATTATTGATTGTGAGAGGATTGTTGTTGGGAATTCAATTCCTCGAGGTCATCCCAAGAGGTTGGTGCTATCTAGAGTGTAATTAGGAGGTCTTGGTTATTGAAGAACCTTGGTTGCCTAATTGTGCCTATTTTTGTGTCAATCTATCTATCTTTTCTTTTCCTTTTGTTTATCTTTTTTAATTTCTCATTTCCGCGTTTCCGTTCTTGTATCAATTGGTATCAGAGCCTAAATTAGGTTTGTTTCAACAAATCTAGCTTGAGATTTGATTCTACAAAAAAAAATCGAAATCAGAAAACCCCAAAAATATTTTGTTTGTTTTGTTGTTTTGTTATTAGATTCTTGTTCCTTAGTATGTTAGGGTTTCAAATCCTCAAATTTCGTATCAATCGGGTCAATATTGAAGAATCCACCATTTTTGAGTTGAAGCATTTGAAAAGCCTGAATAACTTGAAGTGGGTCTTGTTGATTTGGGTGAAATTGGGACTTGACACTTATTGGGCTTTGTTCTACAAGTCTTGGGGAGTCTAAATCTGAAATTTGAAGGAAAAACAAGTTGATTTGAAGGTAGTTGGAAATTTGAAAATTGTTGGTGTTCTTGAGCAACCTTCAAATCTTCATAGGGAAGAAGATGACTAAAAGTTGCGTTTGATCCAAAATATTTTTCCAAAGTTGTCAAAAGGTGTTTTCCTACCCCAAAGGGAAAAATACTAGGTTGTGTGGGTCCAACAAGTCAAGGAAATTCAAAAATCTAAGAAATTCGTCATGCACAAATCCCGAGCCAACCGAAGTTTTTCCGAGATCATATTATATGGACAAGTTCCATGGACCATAAAATATTATACGGTCCGTGAAACTCAAGTTTAGGTTCGTGAAAGGCAAGTCGTTTGGACCGCTCGTCCAATTTTGGTCCTAAGATACGGACGGGTTCCACGGACCGTGAAACATTATACGGTCCAGCATGAGAGTCAACTCCGAGCGCTCGTGAAACTTGGCCGTAAAACCAACATTCCGTCTCAAGTTAGCCTTGTTACACGACCACTTATACGAACCGTGGAAACTTATACGGACCGTGAAACACCACCACTTGGTCGTAAGTCCAATTTCATCAATTTCGATCAAAGATTCGTTCTTAATTCTTTTCAATTCCAAAAATTTTCTTGGGATTGCTTGTTGGATTGTGTCCCTAATCCTTTGGTAGGAACAAAAAAAAAAAAAGTGTAGAAATTTAAAAATTTCCGTTATTTCAAATTGATACCTTAGATCAATCGGGGCTTCACGAGTACCGTGTTTTCGTTATCACCTACCCGGCCAAAATTTTAATTATTTTCCCGATTTTTGCATTCCATTTTCTTGTGTCTCTCAACTAGTAGCCATTTAGTAGTTGTTCCTACTTGTGTTTGCTAGTTCTTGTGTCCGCATTTCTTTCGTACAATTCTTTCGTGCTTTTTTTTTTTTTCATTTTTGCTTCGTTGTTAATTTCTCGGTTCAAGTCCGTTAGATTGAATTGAGTCGTCCGTCTTCTTCGAGTCTAACAAGAATCCATTCCGACCTCGAAGTAGCAATTGTGCACCTCGCAAACAACCGAATCCAATCGAGAATCAACATCGGCCAATCCATTTGGAGTGGTAAAAGGCAAAGAGTGTGTGAGTTCGTTTTGAGTGGTGCTAGCCGAGCACAAACGAGTGTAAACACAAGCGTGGTGAGGTTTCTTTACTACTAACGTGTTTGCTAAGTGTTCTTTGCGAATGTACTTCTCCGGATTCCGATTCATGTGGTGGCGATTATGATTGTTATGATGATGATGGTTGTAGTTATGAAGGGAGGACTATGGGAGCTATCAAGAGTGTGACGATGGGGAATATGAGGGCTATATGGGAAATGGTGATCATGAGGAAGTTCGGGGAGAAAATTACCATTTTGAAGGAGAATATGAAGAGAAATGGTACTTTCGGGTCTCATACGAGGAAGATGGAGATGAAGAAGAACCTTGTTATGCTTCACACGATGAAGGTGAAGGTTCTTCGTGCTATACATCAATGATGATGTAGACGACTCGAGATACGACTCTCCTTCACACGTGTCTTATGGGGAAAATCCTTATACAAATAAGACTTGTGGAGGGTATGTCTATGGAGGTAGAAAAGTGCTAATGTTGATTATGGAAGGACTTAGTGGGCATGCACATCTTCTTCTTGTAGTAATTCCTATTCGAAGCAAAGTGGCGAGCGGGGAATGTGAGTACGAGTCGGGGTCATCCTATACAAAAGAAGGTGGTTCCAACGAGGCGATTCATGGAGACAGGTGAACATTGGTAGTAGTGAGGTATTTCTCATGCTTGATGACGATTGTTATACAAATTTCATCACCCTCGTGCGCTTGAAGTGTTAAGGTTACCTTTGTGCGATCCGGTGAAATCCTTATTATGATGAGGGAGGATATTGGGTTGATAGGAAGGTGATGGTATCCATTTCACTTGGCGAGTACCAAGAGTGAGGTTTGGTGTGATGTGCTTCCAATGGATAATTGTCATGTATGTTTAGGAGTCCCTTGGTTCCAAAAGCATGGAATCCCACATGAACAAGATTGGCATCGATTTGTAGTGGACAAGAAAGGAAAATTTCTCTTTCCATGCATACTTACTAGGAAGAGTCCAAGTGCAAAAGTGCGAGATACCCACGCGAAATGGCCTACCTCGGCTAGGGAAGCTAGTGGAGAAGAATATGAGAAATGGGAGTCCATAATAGATGAAATCTTCGCTAGCTACAACTATTCACAAGAAATGAAGATGGACTTAGCCGTTCAAACTTTGACTCAAAGCTTGTCAAATATTGGGAGTATGTGAAATGTCGTGGAGACAAGTGAGGAGTCCCATCAAGACTTGGGAGGACATGAAAAGGATATTGAAGCTTGAATATCCCAAGCCACACGTGAGAAGAATGACCCGAGGGTACCTCTTTTGAGAGAACCCCATGCTTGAAGGCAAGGACGGCGGCATACAACCATTTCTTCCATCGTCAAAGGGCTTGCATGAACACCAAGGTAAGATCACTTATCCTTATACTCCTACATCTTCGTATGATTTTAATGTCCAAGTCAAGTATGGAAGTTAGTTTACCTTGCGTTAAGCCTAATGCTTCTTTGCCGTGTATTGGTAATGCCATTATTGAAAGTGTTCCCACACTAGTCGATCCTATTGACGACCGAATTGATCCTTGTAAGGTTGATTTGTGTCCACCCTAGTGTTGACACTTGTGCTTTGAATGATAGTGCATTATTGAAAAGGTGCTCAAACACTAGTTGATCCTTTAGACGACCAAATTGATTCTTCAAGATCGATTTCCAGTGTCCACCCAAGTGTTGACACTTCGTGAATTGATTGGTAGAACAATGTCGTGGTCATCATGTTAGTAATTCTTGCGAGTTTGACATACTACCAACTCGCGTTGAAACTTGTATTGATCAACTTGCTTGTAATGATAATTCACTACTTGAGGATCTTTTGTGACGTGTTTAATGTACCTCTAGTTAGTGATGATGTTGATATAGTTGGTCGATTGAAAGAATATGACATCTCACCCTTGTTTGTTTCATGTCAAAATGGGTCTCTTGATCGTACTTTAGTGTCATGTGATAAGACTCCAACTTGTAGTGGTGATGAGTGTCATGTAGATAGTCATGTGAGCGAAAATGCATTTAAAGATGACATTGGTTCTTTTGAGAGTGAAATGACATGCTTTGACTCCTCATTGTTCATGGATTACTCTCTCGTAAAGGATAATGTTTTATTGAGGATGACATGACTATTGAGAGTAAAGTATCTAGTGGAATGTTTTGTAATGTTGAAAGCGTGGCCACTTTTGGTGACTACATGGTATTTGAAAATCCACTATGGGATGACAACACTCTTCCCTATGATGAAGATCTCCTCGAGAATTGTGATCCACTTATCGGGAGGAAGTGTTCAAAAGGAAGGTGAAACTTGTCTGCAAATTGCTAATTCTTCCTTGGGTATTTCGAATAGTAGTAGTATCGACCATGCTCTTGAGTTTCATAGTGGAAACTACATTTGAGGACACCATAGATGAAGTTATTTTGCGTGGACACCTTTCTTTTATTATCTTTTTGCTTACGATGACATTCATGATCTTTTTGGGAGTGCATCTTATGGAGGGCGGGGTCCTATTGGGGTACTCGCTGTTACCTTGCCCGTGATATGTGGGTATCTTTTCCCTTTGACCCCGGTGAAGTCTTAACTTGGCGTGAATGGTATCATTTTGCAATTGAGGATCATTTGTATGTCACGCCAACTCGGTGTCTTCGACACCATTGGCTCTTTTAGAATATCCTCATTTCTTAATCTTTTGGTTAGCCAAGCTCTTAGTGCTCTACTTGAGAGCTTATTTTGCTTGAAAATGATTGATACTTGGCTATATGACAAATTTGTGCTTACTTGGTACGGTGGTAGGTTAGTCCACCCTAACACTAACCCTCATCCATCGAGGACTTGGTTTTTGTTTGTCTCCTTTATGGTTTGCAAGGTTTAGATTCGAGGACTAATCCTTTTCAAGAAATGGAGAATGATACAAGACCAATTCCATCGAGCTTCATGAAAATGGAGTCTTTGAAGATCATGGGAGGTCCACATAGGATGGCCTTCAAGATACCGGAGATAGCTTGGATGTAAGGCTTTAAGAGTCCAAGTCCCAAGGCTTGCCTCTTAAAGTGGCTACAATTGCAAGCTTGGGTGATTCAAGGTCGGAAGATGGCTACTTGCGCAAAGGGCTATTTGTGCAAGTGGCTACTTTGCGCAAGGAGGGTTATGATTGCAAGAAGGCCATGCATGCAAGGTTGATTGTGAGGGTCATCTATCGCAGGAGGGACGTGTTTGGCCATTGAAGGCAAATCCTTGAATTGAAGACTACACTACAAGACTAGCCAAACAAGGCCCTTACTTCATTAAGGGTAGCATTGTAATTGCCTATTAGTCTTCTTTACTTAGCATTGTATATATAGCTTGTCTTTCATTTCATTTAGGGACTTTTGATGAATTATGAATATTTTGAGTTTTTTTTTTAGGGTTATCTCTAGAGAGAGAAACTCCACAGAGGCCTTTGGTAGGCTCTTGTCGATTATTGATTGTGAGAGGATTGGTTGCTTGGGAATTCAATTCCCTCGAGGTCATCCTAAGAGGTTGGTGCTATCTAGAGTGTAATTAGGAGGTCTTGGTTATTGAAGAACCTTGGTTGCCTAATTGTGCCTATTTTTGTGTCAATCTATCTATCTTTTCTTTTCCTTTTGTTTATCTTTTTTAATTTCTCATTTCCGCGTTTCCGTTCTTGTATCATTATTCCTTTAAATTCTTTCCTCCTCAATTTACCTTATTACCTCCCGTTTTATAATCAATCGCTTATTCCTCGCACAAGGAATCCTATTCTTAACTCGCACCGCTTTGTCCTTTAGAATATATTACTTCTATACAATCCATTCTTTGCTTCCAAAACTTATTCTATTCATTCTGATCATCCCCTCTCATCCTTATTATGTTGATCCTTCTCCTAACAATCATTCTATTTTGTTATTCATCTTCCCGTAGTCTTGATCTTTTACATCCAGCCAAAGATATCACTCGTGATCTCGATTATAAAAATCAC
>NC_081342.1:44889935-44920023 GCF_029784015.1 Lycium ferocissimum | reverse complement strand
TTTGTGGGATATGGGTTGTCAGCACATTCGGTAAGTATGTGCGAGTTTGCGACTTTATCGATATAATAGCCTTAACGAAGCCACGTACGGGGTTCGATATGTATATATGTATATGTATGTTCGAGCGACGCACCTTATATATCTCGTATGGTTTTAAATATGTTAAACGCATTAGCTATTTGGTATATCGGATCTGTCAGGTAGGTACGTATGGGTGTCCAAGTAGGACACCAGCCACGGCCCACGGGGGGCGGGTCGTGACAGCATGAACACACGGGATGTAACAAAGAGGAGTATTATGATAAATTATTTTACCTTGATTCTTATGTAAGGGATCTTCCTTGCCTTGAGCTACCTGTTATATCCCGCATTTTTATACGTTGGGACAATTCGGATTAACTGTGATAAGTTGAGACAAGACCATTCCGGGATATGAAGTCGGGACTTTTGACCTTCGGTTTTGTTTTAAAACCTAATGTGTTCATGAATTTGTTGGCATGGAACAATTTGGAAAATTTGGGACCAAAAGTGATATAATTGGAAGTTGGTAAATCATACAATTTTTGGCCCTTAGCCGTGTGTTCAATTTTTATTGCTCCAACACATGGTGTGGGCCAAGGACACTTGGGCACTTCATATAATAGCACAAAGATGACTTCTAAGTCATTCATCTCATTTCCAACACTTAGAAAAAAATCAAGAAAGTGAAGAACAACAAGCTTGGCTCTCGGCCAAGGAGCAAAAAAATCACCTTCCATTTAAGCCATCCCAAAATTATTTCTTTGGTGCAAATCCACTAATTGGAGGTCCCTAAGTAGCGTGGAAGTGTTGTTGGAGCGGTCAACCCGCTAGTTTTCATTATTGCAAACCCTAGTCTATTGTGAAGTTGAAGGAAGAAAGGTAAGATTTGATCATGTTTTATATGTTATAAAGGTTGTATGCATGTTGTAGTATGTTAAAATGGATGAATATCATGAAAAATAGTATGTTGGAAGTGAGTTGTGTGCATGATGTGTTAGCCGTGTGAGGTGTGTGTATGTTGTGTTGTGTTGAGGTGAAGAATTGATCTTATGTAGCATGTTGTGATTGTTGTAGAGTGGAGTAATGAATGAGAATCATTTTTATATGTTGGTGGGAGGTGTTGGCCGAATGTAGGCCATTTATGTAGCAAGAAATGAATTAATATCGCTTAACGTTTTAGTCGTTGTCGTTATGAATTCTATGTTGGAAATGAGTTTTTAATGACTCAAGATTGATGTTGTAAATGTATGGGCTGATTTGGAGGTTATTGTGCATTTGATGAAATTTGTATATTTATGAGAATGATATCGTTATAGTGTGGATTGTTGATACAAATCATGATTCGGAAGTTAGAAATGGGCCATAGTTGTTCTCGGAGTTTGGGGACGATTTTGGGCAAATTGAGCCTTGTTGGATTGTTGGAAATATTGTATAAATTGTTTGAAATGTTCTTAAGTGTTGTTAGTATGGACTCGGGTTGATATTTGAATGTATAAGCGTTGATGTTAGCTTGAATGCAAGTCGTTGAATCGAATATATTGAAAGTTGCCGAATGATGTGAAAGAGAGTTATTAATGTTATATTGCCTTTCGGATTACTTATTGATGTTGCTAGGTTGGTTGTTGTTGTTGTTGTTGTTGATTTGGCCGAGTTAAATTCTCGGGGTTGGCCTATTTACAAGGGAAATGCTGCCCAAATTTCGTAGAATTTAGTGTTAGTTTGGAATTAAATGCCTAAGCGTCCATAGCTAATGTTTGGCATATCATGACTTGTTTGTAGACCTTGGGCAGCCTGAGACGTAGGTTGGATTTATCTTGAGTTTGAGCTAGCATTGAGTGCGTACGAGGTATGTAAAGCTCCATTCTTTCCTCTTTGGCATGCCTTAGTTACAAATAGGCTATGACACGAGCCTCGAGGAAATTCTATTTTCACAATCCGAGCATGTTTATGACTCCTATTCGCTTCTTGGAAATTCGTATGTTGGTATGATGAAATATTGGCCTTTATGCCTTTGAAATATTTGATTTTCAACTTTTGCACAAAAAGTTTGGCTTTTAAAAGTTCCGTAACTACGAAAGTTCGTAACTTTCACAGACAGAATCGGATCGCCTCGATATGCTCAAAAATGATTCCTTGATGTATGATGATTATGTTTTCCATAGGCGGGCCCGGCTCGGGTCGACACCCGTTCGTGGGTCCCGCGACTCTCCTTATGCACTTCCGACGATTTTTGAAAGGGTAACAATGATTCGATAACATAGGACGACTATGATTTTCATAGGCGGGCCCGGATTGGGGTGACGCTCGTCCGTGGGTCCCGCGACTTTTCTTTGTGTAGTACTAACGACTTTTTGAAAGAACTTAATATGACTACCTTTTCGACCCCTGAGTATGATTATATATTTGTTTGTTGAGCCTGAAATGTTGATTCGTATACTTATGATTCCGATACGTGACTATGATCTCTCGAAGTTCGCCTTGATATGTTCCCGAGTGGTATTCGGAAGAAAATATTTGATATCTTGTTGTGGCTTATAAACGATGGTTCGTTTTGATTAACCTATTAAATTTTTGAAAATGTTTTAAACCGTATTTAGTTACTTATGAATCTGCTTGTGCATTCTGTTATTACTTTTTTCGCCGAGTCCCGGGCCGATTATGATATCGTGCGCACTATGTGATGTAGACCGCTGGGTACCTGACCGCGGTATGTGTGTATGTGATATTACCGCTGGGTTCCTGGCAGCGGTATGTGTGTATATGTGGTATGTGTATATGTGATATTACCGCTGGGTTCCTGGCCGCGGTATGTGTGTATATGTGGTATGTGTATATGTGATATTACCGCTGGGTTCCTGGCCGCGGTATGTGTGTATATGTGGTATGTGATATGTGATGATCTGATCATACAATATGATATGGGGTATGATGTATGATAATATGACGGTACGTTATGATTATTATGTTATATATACGGATCGGGCCGTACGTTCCTCGCAACCTGGATAATGTCGGCCGTATGATATGTTTGATTTCCCGTATATACGAGGCAGAAATATTTTTCAAAAGAAAGCGAAGCATTTTGACATCCTGATTATCCTATTTGTCTTCTGTACCGCTTATGTATAATTTGGAGGTCAGATGTAAGTACCTTGGTATTCGGCTTATTATGCTCGCGTTCGGTGCACTTTACTTCGGTTATGACTTCGTTTTCTGTACTTCCTGCTTTGCATACTCAGTACATATTCCGTACTGACCCCCTTTCTTCGGGGGCTGCGTTTCATGCCCGCAGGTACAGATTCAGATACGCGTTTTGGTGATCCACCGGCGTAGGATTCCCATTCTGCTGTTCAGAGTGCTCCCTTTGTTCTGGAGCCGATATTTTGGGTATATACTCTCCCGATGTATATGATTATGTTTATTCAGGGTACGGCGGGGCCCTGTCCCGTCATCTGATTCTGTTGTTCTGTATTAGAGGTCTGTAGACATAGATGTGGGTTATGTACAGTTTTGTTCGGATGCGACGTGTGTGAGTTGTGTTTGGGCGGCCCATCCGCCGTGGCAGCCTTGTCGGCTGCGTGTGTATATGATTTGACATGTTATGTATATTATGACAGCCTTACCGGCTTTTGTACAGTTTATGTGTTTGTATGCGTCCATTTGGATCCACGTTTGATATTTATAGATATATAAGCCATCCGTATGTGATTCTGTTTGATAAGTGTGTTTGGGTGCCCAGCTCGGGCACTAGTCACGACCTACGGGATTGGGTCGTGACACTACCACAGGGAAGCTCATTTGACCAAGTGAAGTAATGGTCTTGTCCGCCGCTCCTCCTTTCAACCAGTTCCTTTTCAATGTCGCCCAAATCTCACTTGGGGTTTCTATAGATGAAGAAATATGTTGAATTTATGGCATCTCACTAGAGGTACTTTGCTTCCTCCCTTTTTGCTTCTTCTCTTGGGAAGTGGTTTTGCTCTTATACCCCCTTTGATGTGGTTTGGGATAATAGCCTCTTAAGCTCTCTTTCATTACATCCCAAGTAATGATTGGATCTCCCCTCTTGTATGCCCAATAGTGTGCAAGCTTCTTCTCAAAAGTCCCAATAGCCAATTTCATCTTCTATTCTTAGGAATAAGGGTAACTAGCAAAGATTTCATCCATCATGAACTTCCATTTCTCATACTCTTCTCCACTAGCTTCCATAATCAAAATAGGCCATTTCACATTGGGCTCTTGCACTTTTATACTTGGATTCGTTCTACGAAGTACGTACGGAAATAAAGGTTTCCTCCTTTCATCCACGACATACATATGCCACTCTTGCTTATATAGGATCTCATGCCTTTGGAACCAAGGGCCTCCTAAATATATGTGACAAGTATCCATTGGAAGCACATCACACCAAACCTCATCTTAGTACTCACCAAGTGGAATGAATACCATCAATCTCCTATCAACCCAATACCCTTCCTCGTCTAATTACACAAGGTAACCTTAACTCTTCAACCGCACGAGGGGTGATGAAGTTGGTGTAACAATCATCATCGAGCACAAGAATTCCCTCATTACCACAAATGTTCACCTTGGTCTCCATGAATCGCCTCTTTGGAACAACCTCCTTTCGCATAGGGCGACTCCAACTTGTACTCACATTTCGACACATACCATTTTGCTTCCGATGGGAGGTATTACAAGACAAAGCATATGTATGTGTTACACCTCCCAGTCTGGTACGTTAAGAAGTCGTTAGGCGTTAGTTGTCCAATTGTGAACATGGGGTTATTGTTGAGGATATACGGGGTTATATATCCTTATCTTATGGTTATGAGGGTTTAAGACCATGTATGAGAGGTATTAAAAGGATTAGAGGTGGATCGGGCGAAAAAGGAAAATTTGGACGAACTGGCAGAAATTGCCCTACGCGTTCGCGATAGAGCCTCGTGTTCGCGATGGCCATGAAAATTCTAGACACGCATTCGCGAGAGGCCCTCGCGTTCCCGAAGGTCAATTATTATGTCGGTTCCACCGACTTTGACCCCCTATATAAAGGGTAGAACCCCTATTTTTTCACCATTGTTTAAAAAAAAAAAACTCAAAAAATAGATGAGGGGGTGAGCATATCACAAAATTGAGTGATTTTCAAGTGGCGGAGTATTAGTTAAGGTTCGGATAGCGTGCATCATGATAGTATGTCTACTAGAAAACTTTCCATAATCAACACTTGCACATTCACTATCGTTAGACATATTCCTCACAATTTCTATTTGTATAAGGATTTCCCCTATAAGACCCATAAGATACGTGTGAAGAAGAGTCATACCTCGAGTCATCTTCATAATCATGGTGCGTAGTGTGGAAAACTTCATTTTCATCATCTTCACCATACGAACCGTCACAAGGTTCTCCTACCTCACCATCTTCATCACAACATCCATGAGCACCACTCTCTTCATATTCACCTTTGAAATAGTAGTTCTCACCTCTAAATTGCTCATGATCATCATTTCCCATATAGCCCTCGTAACCCCCATCGTCACACTCTTGATAGTTCCCATAGTCCTCCTCCTCATAACCACACTCGTCATCATTATAACAATCAAAATCGTAGTCACATGAATCGGAATCCATGGAGAAGTACCGGCAAAGAACACTTAGCAAACACCTTAGTAGTAAAGAAACCTCACCACACTCGTGTTTACACTCTTTTGTGCTTGGCTAGCACCACTCAAATGAACTCACACTCTCATGACTTTTACCACTCAATTGGATTGGTCGATGTTGATTCTTGTTTGGATCCGGTGGGTTGCAAGGTGCAAAATTGCTACTTAAGGTCGGAATGGATTCTTGTTAGACTCGAAGAAAAAAGGACGACTCAATTGAAAACAAACGCACTTGAGCTAAGAAAATAACAACGAGGTAAAAACGAAGAAAAGCACGAAAATAATTAGCACGAATGAAAATGCGGACACAAGAACTAGTAAACACAAGTAGGAACAACTACTAAATGGCTACTAGTTGAGAGACACAAGAAAATGGAATGCTAAAATCGAGAAATAACTAAAATTTTAGGCCTGGGTGGGTGATAACTTGAAAACGCGATCTTGAAGCCCCAATTGATCCAAGGTATCAATTTGAAATAATGAAAATTTTAAAAATTCTATACACTTTTTTTTTGCTCCCCTACCAAAGGAATAGGGACACAAAATCAACAACCAAGGACCAAGAAATTTTTGGAATTGAAATGAATTAAGAATGAGATTTGAGGCTGGGGAAATCAAAGAAATGATATGAAGATGAAAGGAATCGAAGTTGGATCATTCGGAGATATACGACTAGTATTAGACTTATATGGTCCGTATTTTAGAAGATTGTTCCCAAAACAGTAAGTCACTTCTCAACTCCACTTTATACGGCCACACCCTCCAATTATACGAGCGTATTTTATAATACGGTAAGTATAGTAGACCATATTTAAGAATTTTCCCAAAACAGCAGCTCCCTCTGCTAGATATTTTTATATGGACTAGTGAAATATGGTCTGTATTATGCAATACGGTCCGTATTTAAAGTTCAATTTATACTTTGCCAAAAACCAATGAGCTCCAATTCTCAAGTCACTTTATACGGCTGACCATATATGGTCCGTATCTATTACACCCCATATTTTCGAAGGACTTATTGAATTTGAAACATAAGTACGTTTAATTATGGTTAAGTAAAACCACTTTGGAATATAAGGAGCAAGTATTATTAAGTATATTTAAAATGAGTGAAGGATGTATATAAGGAAATGAGTGGAAGAAATAGAGTAGTACGACTTTGGAAAAAGGATGGGTAAAATTTCGTGTGAAAATTTTAGTCCAACTTGAGGGAAGAATATCTCTTCTAGCATATGAAGTGTTTTGAAGTGAAACAAAAGCCTAAAATGAAATTCGTCGAGTCTAGTTTTCAACACAACAAACCGCTTGTCGATAGGACATTGGAGTAGAGAATTATGGACGTTACAAGTTCGGCTGACAAAGCAGAAACGCGTGCTACAGTAACCGGCATGCTACAGTAAACTGCTACAATGACCTGACCCGAATTTGGACCTTATAAAAGGGGAAAAACCCCATTTTTTCACCAAAAATCCGTCCTTAAAAAGCTCAGCAAACATAGAGGGGAATTTGTGTCATAAAAAGTTAGGGGGTTGAAGTGATTTTGTTTAATCGAGGCTCGGGGAGCACATAGTTGTGATTATAGTATTATTTTGCATTGGATTTGGCTTGGATTCAAGGTGGAATCTTGAAGATATTATTGTTTTGACAAGAAGAAGGTATGAATCTTTCCTTATTAGCGTTGTTCTAGGTTTATTTTCGAAGGTAGAACGATTAAATGAGCGTATAGTTAATTTGTCGGTGGAGAAATCGGATAAAAATCATATGAGATATCTTATGGAGTATTTTGGTATCAATGATGTTATGGTTGATGTTGGTATTGTTGTTGTTATTGTTGGTTGTTGAACTGAGAATTCGGGCTAGGCATATAAACAGGGGAGATGCTGCCCGATTTTTGGCAGGATATAGAACAGTTTAACTTGAAAGCTTAGCACAAGTATACTACGATGAGTCTAACGAAAGTGTGAATCCTCTTAAATGTAGACTTGCGAGCTTGGACGAATAAGTGTAGATATTTGGAGGTTGAGCAGGTATGTTAAGGCTAGTCCCTTTCTTCTAAAGGCATGATTCCTTTCTTACGAATCCAATATATGTTTTCCAAATGTCCCATGATCCCTTTCTGTGAATCCATAAATGTTTTCCAAGAATGTTCTTATTCTCAAAATCTAGAGATTCATAAATCATAGAGTTCTGATGATGCTAAAGATAAGCATGTTTTATGATGACGATGATTCTATTTCTATAAATTCCTATGTTATAATTCCCTACATATTTTCATAACCTCCTTACTTCCACAAGTTAGAAGTTTATGATTCAAAGGCATAACTCCTTTCATGATAATTCGTAAATGCTTTCCAAAATGTCCGTATTTTCCAAATCAGAGATTTGTGATTCCTTAAGCTCTTATGACAACAACGATGGACATGTTTTTACAATGACAACGATGATGTCAAAGATGAGAATATTTCTATGACGATTATGATGATGATGATTTCATGTTTAAAAGTCCCAAGCTTATGATTTCAATGTGAATATGAGAATGTTGAGCTATTTCTTGATTTTCTCAATTTTATTCATTGATGATGATCTCATCTCATGTTATTTGTTCCTCCGAGGTGAGAAATAGCAATGATGATTATTCCATAATACAATCAGAGGTTACCGACATTACGTCACTCCGATAAAGTTACAGTTTTTACTTGAGCTCCTATGCATGCTTCATGTTAAGTATATTATAATGATTACACCGTGCCTAGATGTCCGGGCAGCACCGCTAAGGCGGGCGGCTTATACACCGTGTCTATATGGCATGGGCAGCACCATTAGAGGGCGGCATGAGATGATTACCCCGGACGCGTGTGTCACACCCCAATCTCATCGGGCGTGACGGGCACCCCAACTTACTTAGAGTGAGCGAACCCTTCCGGCATTCACATAACGAAACTGAACATATAATAAAGTACTTTCAAACCACGAGGGAATTTGCGAACGATACTCAATTAATCAAAAATCGAATAAGTCAAACCGACATATCGGCCTACATTGTCGCTTTACTCAACGCGACATCTTAACATACCAACCACAGGACATTGTCTCCAAAGTCTTAAGAGTAAACACACCGAATCATATGAGCGGACGAGGGCCTCGACATACCCGTACACACGTATGATAACCATAATGACTCAAGATCAAAGGCAGGAAGAAAATAGAGTTTACCAATCCCGGTCCGATAGCCAATCATCTAGCCGAATACTTTTACCTCGCAAAACAACTGCGGGACCGTGTGGCATGAACACGCGCCCCGAGCAAAGGGACGATCAGCATTTAACAATGTACCGAGTATGTAAGGCATAAGAACATCGAGTACGGATGGATCATGAAAACCAAGTTAATAATTGAATGCATACGTGGCTAACGTCCGAAAAAATATCGCGTAACTCTATATGACCGAAATCGGCTATGGCGTATGATAGGCATAGATTATAATATACTGATAGTGTTGTGGAACGTACAACCCGATCCATATATAATATAATAATGTCGAGGAACGTACGGCCCGATCCATATATAATATAATAATGCCGAGGAACGTACTACCCGATCCATATATAATATAATAATCATATATATACACCGGCCCCTACAGCGAGGGACTCGGTGAATAATGCAATGAAACTGTGCACGAATACATACCCGGCCAGGGGCTCGGTGAATGATATATTAACAACATGCACGAGTAGAATATCATGAGCAACCATATGCAAAGTATATCATCATCTGAGACTCAATAGAATAATCAGAATGAACCAACACTTGAGAATCAAAGACAACTGTCATGTCAAGTACCGCTGAGAACTAGAATTCATTGGAATTATGTACGTTCATCGTCCGCTCGTTTTATGTAATTCATGCCAAAAAAAGAAGGAAGGGATAGCCTTAACATACCTTACGTCGCCCAAGCAACTCAACCACAAACTTTCCACAATTAATATGCCAAACCTATAATCAATGGAATACATATATGACTTTAGATGGCTTTCGTATATCGTATATATCAATTGATAACTTGATCCTAAAACGAAAACGGGCAGCATCTCCCCTATATCACTAGTATCTCCCAATTCCATATATCGCAACAACAGCCCAAACAACAAATATGAATCTCAACAACACAACATATATATCCATAATGACTTCATAATACTTTATAACGAGCGACAAGCTCGAATTAGGATTTGTACAACCCATACCACTTTTTGTATGTTCCTTTCTTAACTTAATAACATTGTCAACATGATAACGAAGTCGTCTACCACAAATTCTAGCCTTGTATCACATGATTATAACAAGAAAACAGCCCACAAACTTAACTCTTTCCAAATGACGATCCTATTCGCAAGTTCGTGTTTATTTCATCAATTCCCACAATTTAGCTATGGCCTAGATGAATTTAAAAATATCTAGGAGAGGACGATTCTTACCTTATGTGCCAAGAAATATTCTTGTTCCACCTTACTTCACTTCAAGAAATCCCCGATTTCCTATAATCCGGAAGAAATCAATGTTAGATGTGGACATAACCACTATGTCGTTATCTATAGTTACAACATCACCGTAACCACCGGAATACGTAGTTGATGCTACATGGGAAAGATCTGTGCATTTCCATCCCAAAATAATATTCCAAGTCTTACTTATAGCTCTTTGTAGAAGTTAAAATGAAAATTGAACAAAAGAGGAACACACCACCACTTTGTTTGTCTCCAGCAAAGATATCAAGCACTCCTTCTTGATTTATCTCTTAATATCCAATTTGTAGGAATGAAAACGTGACCTCTCAGCCCTTTTAAGCATCAGCACCCCCCATTTTAGTTACATCTCAATCATATGTATACATAGATAAATTTGCAATTGACACCTAGATGTATGCTTGTACTCTTTGTAAGTACACATCATCTAAAATAAATTGTGGGGCCCCTCTATTAAGGATAAATATTAGAGATTTCTTGTTATTATAGCTCTTTTGTAGATCAATCCTTTGCAGGCCCACAAAGTGAAATAGTTTGCACTTTTAAGTCCAAAAACGTGACCATGAGTAGCAATATTCGCTACAGCTACCCAATGTGGTCCTTTTCATTTTGTTAATTTGTAATACCACCTTCTATTTGTTCATAGCAAAATATTCATTTTTGTTCATAGCAAAATATTCATTTTTGTTCATATATCCCAAACCATGTTAAATAGGTATCGACATGTCCGATAATATTTCCTTGTCTGTCATCGTCGTCGTGGGAGGTGATATCTTAAAAATTAACTGAGCACTTTAAAGTCTTAAATCATTTTTAATACACGCCATATACTCATTATCATGCTTATGTGATATAGCACTAGTCCATAACCTCTTTTGCAACACCAAATATTATCTCCAATCACCGTCATCCAACTTTTAGGCCCTAAATAATTTTGGGCCTTTATCGTTTTATATAATGAGTTCTTCATGTTCATACTTGAATATGACCAAAATTCTCCGGGCTCGGGTAAATTTTCTCATGTTGGACGGTTCAATTTTCTAGTCCAAAAATACGGGATATTATAGCTTGGATCGTATTTCACTCAAATAAATGTTGAAACTCGACGAAACTTATTTTCTTCGATTGGTTTAACTTCAAATCCTTACGATACATATGTACCATCACTCTAAGCACCTATAAGCTTGAGGGATAACCTCGCTTCCGTTACTAATATCATTTAACTCACACGCTTTCCAACGCATGAGAACACGGGATGTAACAATGGGAGGCCCGGACGCGGGCTAATGATGTTATTTGATTTTGATAGTTTATGTATGTATGTGTGATGTGTTTTAAAGGTAAAAGTAAGCATGCATGATTCCGCCGCAAGAGGCAAGCAGTTACAGTTATACTTTCTTCTTATGTCTTATATATTTCCTTATTATGTTATCATATATGCCTTACATACTCAGTACACTGTTCGTACTGATGTTCTTTCTTATGGACGCTGCGTTCATGCCCGCAGGATCAGGTAGCCAGCCAGACGGTCCAGACCAATAGGATCTCCTCTTAGCGACAGTCAGTGCGCTCCATTGATCCGGAGTTACAGCCCTTTTGGTATACTATTTCTTGTATCCTGATATATGGGTATGATAGGGCCTTATCCTGTCCTTTTTGTAGTCCATATGCCATAGGGGTCTGTAGAGAGTGTATATATATAGTGGGGGTCGCCATGTGCTTTCAGTTGTCCCTTAATTTTGTGAACATATCCATATGCATGTTTTGTGGAATTCTGAGATAAGATCTATCGTATAAATGCTACCGCGAACGGTACCAGTGGAATATCAGTCAAATTGGGCCACCAAGTTGTTTAGTACAGAGTGGGAGTGAGTTTAGGGGTGCTCGATCAGTAGTGGTCGGGTGCTCATCGCGGCTCATCGGTTTGGGTCGTGACAGTATCCTAGGATACAGTCCGTATTTTAGGACCCTTTTTCTCTACAGTGAACTCGACTTGTAGCTCGAATTTCTTGAAACTTGGACTAATTTTCTGAACTTTGATGACTTCGTAGGCCTCACTCAACCTTGTATTTGCCCCTTTGGGGTAGAAAAACACTTTTCCCCAAACTTGGCTTGAAAACTTTAGATCAAATGGCCCTTTGGAGAGTCTTCTTCCTTATGAAGGTTTGAAGGTCTTCAAGAACACCAAGACCCACTTCAAGTTCTTTAAGTTCTTCAACTCAACAATGGTGAAAATCTAAGAACAACTTAGAATGACTCGAAACTTTGGATTTGAAACCCTAAAACACTAAGGAACTCAATCTAACACTAGAATCAGTAACAAAACAAGGATTTGAACAATTTTTGGAATTTTTGAATTTTTGGATAATATATATATTTTTTAAATAGAATCAAAACCCAAGACTAAATTTGCTAGGGCAAATCTATTAATGGCTCTGATACTAATTGATACAATAACGAATACGCAGAAACAAGAAATTGACAAGGAAAGTAAAGATAGATAGATTGACATAAAAGAAGACCCAATTTGGCAACCAAAACTCTAGATTAGTTAAGACCTCCAAATTAGATACAACTAAGCATCTAATCTCTTAGCATGACCTCAAGGGAATTGAATTCCCAAGCAACCAATCCTCTCAACAAACAATAATCAATAAGAGCCTACCAAAGGTCTCTCACAAGTTTCTCTCTCTAAAGATAACTCTAAAACACTCAAAATATTCATCAATTCATCAAAAGCCCCTAAATGAAATGTTTGAGCTACTATTTATACTAAGCCAATAAAGAAGACAACTACACTATTACATAAATGCCATTAATGAGGCAAGGGCCTTGTTTGGCTAGCCTTGTGGAGATAAAATTCTTGAATTTATGAAGGTGGCCTCTCTTGCAAACATAGCCTTCCTTTTCCCATGCTATCATCCAAACTTTGACTCCATGGAACGGTCCTCGAAATGTCCTTGAGGCAACTCGGCGTGCATCACAACACAATAATAGAAAGGTGGTTTGCTTTGTTACATCCCGTGTTTTCATGTGTTGGAAAGCGTGCACGTTAAATGACATTAGTAACAGAAATGACGTTATCCACCAAGCTTATAGGTGGTTAGAGTGATGGTACAGATGTGTTGTAAATAGCAGAAGTTAAACAAATTGAATAAAATAAGTTTCGTCAAGGTTTGAAATTTATTTGAATGAAATACGGTCAGAGCTATAACATCCCGTATTTTTGGACTAGAAAATTGAACCGTCCAACATGAGCAAATTTACCCGAGTCCGGAGGATTTGGTCACATTCAAACATGCAAATCAAGAGCTCGGTGTATAAAGGACGAAGTCCCAAAATTATTTAAGACTCGAAAGTGGAATGACAGTGATTGGAAATAATATTTTGTGTGTACCATAAGGGGTATGGACTGGTGCTATGCCACATGATTTATGATGATGAGTATATGAAGTGATCAATATTTAAGTGAATTGAGATCAAGAATTTATTTGGGTATGTTTCGTTACTGTGTAGTGTAGTTGATATAAATGGATTAAGTAATAAACTAATGGATAAGTGTTATGAAGTGACCTCCACGTATCACCTAGCCATATAAGCAACATAGTGACTAATACTCTATAAGAACCGTTTGGTGACACCTACGGGACATAAAAGCTTTTTTGTTTTTGTTTTTGTTTTAGAAAGGTAATTGGGTAGGACCCATGCTCTATTAATGCTTGAAATCTTGGAGATAGTATTTTTAGCAAGGCATTTTGGCTCTTACGATGGGCAGCAACGTTCTAGACAATCTTTGTCAACTTAATTATAGAATTTGTCTTATAAAAATGGAGCAGAAACGTTTTTGTTTGTTTGGATGAAGAGCACGTTGAGTAGCAACATAATTTCTTTTCAAGGAAGCAAAGTATACTCTTTCTCAGGAACAATATCCGGATTTTGTTCACCGCTTCGATCTCGTTATGTCATTTTGTCGTGTTGTTGAATTCGGGCTTTCTTCGAAGTGAAGTAAGGAGGAAGAAGATTATTTCTTGGCATATAAGGTAATAATTCTCCTCTCCTAGGTATATTTAAATTCATCCAGGTCATAGTTATGTTGTGGGATGAGAAATACGAAAATTATACAAAATTTGATGTTGTTGTTGTTGGCTTTGTTGTTGACTTTTTTGTGAGTTATATGGACATTGGTATGGATGGGAATTATGGTAAATAGAATGAATAAGATGTTCTTGAGGTTGTTGTATATGTCTATGTGTTTATGAAGAGAATTGATGGAAAATTTATCGATATAGATTTGGACTAAAACTCGAGGAAAGAGATTTTGTGTTCTTGAATTAGTTGAAAAGGGATTGTGGCATAATTCTTACTTGGTTTGATAGGGCAACTTGAATGTACGATTTTTGCTAATGTTGTTACCATTGATTGGGAGTTGTTTAAAGTTGGATTGGAGTGGGTAACATAGGGGAAATCTTTGAATTTTGTTAAGTAACGTGCTAGCTTAGACTTTGGATTCTAAGTGTACTATAGTTAATACTTGATATCAATATTGTTGTTGTAGATTGGGGAGCCCGGGATCTGATTTGTGGTTAGCTTGGAGCGAATAAGTTATGTTAAGGTTATCCCTTCTTTCTTTTTGGCATGAATTACATAAACGAGCGAACGATGAACATACATCACTCCAATGAATTCTAGTTCTCAGCGGTACTTTACATGATAGTAGTCTTTGATTCTCAAGTGTTGGTTCATTATAATTATTCTATTGAGTCTCAGATGATGATTTAATTTGTATATGGTTGCTCCTGATATTCTATTCGTGCATAATGTTATTACATCATTTCATCGAGTCCCGGGCCGGGTATGTATTCGTGCGCTTCATTGCATTATTCACCGAGTCCCTCACTGTAGGCGGGTATATATATATGATTGCTATATTATATATGGATCGGGCCATACGTTCCTCGGCATTATTATATTATATATGGATCGGGCCGTACGTTCCTCAGCATTATTATATTATATATGGATCGGGCTGTAAGTTCCACAACACTTTCAGTATATTATAATCTATGCCTATCATACGCCATAGAGTCAATTTCAGTCATATAGAGTTACCAGTTATTCTCAGATGTTAGCCACAGATGCACTCAATTATTGATATTGGTTTTCATGATCCATTTGTACTTGATGTTCTTATGCCTTACATACTAGGTACATTGTTCATACCGACGTCCCTTTGCCTCGGGCGCGTGTTCATGCCACACGGCTCCCGCATTATTTTGCGAGGTAAAAGTATTCAGCTAGGATGGTTGGCTATCGGTGATTGGCAAACTCCATTTTCTTCCTAGAGCAAGCGTTCTTGAGTCATTATGATTATCATGTGTGTGTACGGGTATGTCGGGGCCCTTTCCCGACTCATATGATTCAAGTGTTTACTCTTAGAGACTTTGCAAACAGTGTCCTGTGGTTAGTATGCTAAGATGTCACGCATTGAGTAAAGCGACCATGTTGGCCGATATGTCAGCTTGACTTACTTGGTTTTTGATTAATTGAGTATCGTTCGCAAATTTCTATGGTTTGACGAAAAGTACCTTATTATATTTTTGAATTTTTTTTATATGTCCAGTTTCATTATGTGAATGCCAGAGGGTTCGCTCAGCTCTAAGTAAGAGTTGGGTGCCCATCATGCCCTATCGAAATTGGGGTGTGACAAAACGGTATCGTAGCCAGTTCGTCCTAGGGGTTGTACGCAAAGTCGTGTCTAGTAGAGTCTTGTTTATGGTGTGTTGCGCGCCACATTTGTAAGTAGGAGGCTACAGGGCATTTAGGATGGTTACTTTTCTTTCATATCTAAGATCGTGCGATAGAGCCAAGCTATAGAAAATGAGATTCCTTATACTAACCCTTGATTTCAGCAGAAGAACGGTATCGACAGAAGAAAGTGAGTGATGATATTGAAAGTTACAGAGGTAAGTCACTTCGTTGAGGCTACGTTATCAGAATATATATTTATATGATAATGGATTAGTTGTCCTAATAGAGGTAAGTCAGTGTTCGTACAACAAAGGAATTGATTAAATGTATCTCTTGATGATAAGTTCAGTTATAAGTTTGTGAACTAAACAAATTGAATGAATCAATACAAAGGTAAGCAACGGTACGAAAAATGTATGTCGGGTAATGTAAGAATATTGAGGTATGATTGAAATGTAAAGCTGAAGAATGAAAGGGAAAGTAAATAGGAAGGTATAACGTAGGCATCGCTAAAGGATGAGGGTAAATCTCGAGTGTGATATATGAGGTAAGTTTTGACATCTTTGTACTTTTACTTGAAATTGGGAGCCCTGTGTGGCTGAGATATGTCGTACATATATATTTGCCCTGTGAGGCATTGTTGGTATTTTCTGCGTGCAGGTTATGGATAGTAAGAAATATAGAAGAAACTCTGCCAAAATTTTCCTAGAATTTAAAGGAGATACGGTATAAGCTTGTAATATGTCCTAACGGGAAAGGATGTTGGTTAAAAAGTAATGGCAGGGCGAGACTAAGTTAGGAGTATCGTTGACAACTACAAGAGATGAGTTAAATGTTGTCGAATTGATAGTAACAAAGAATTATAAGATCGACGGTAAAGATAAATACCAGAGTAAATTAAGGAGACTGGTAGTACTAAAACATGACATAGAAGAGAAAGGGTAACTCCAATAGAGTGTGATACTAAAGTATTGATTGGATGGGTAAGCGCAAGTAAAATACGACAAGTCTATTAGCATAATAAAGTAACAACATGACTGAGACAAGGGTGCAATATACGAAAGGTTATAACGAATATGAATACATTGGTAAGACAACTTATGTGGTAAGTGTAATAGGGCTGATCAGACAGAGTAACAGGTTAAGTATGCTTACTTCATGAGGTTCATTCTATTTTATAAGCAGGCTTGCGAAATAGATCAAGAAGTGGCACTCTATAGAGTTGATTATGATCAGGATATAATGAGAACGTGGCAAGAACTGTAATACAATATAAGTAAAGTATAGCGAGGAAACGACTAAAGATGTGACATGTCTATATGAATTAAGAGTGAATGCAAGTGCGAAACCAATAAGCGAGTCATGGGGCAGTAGATAACAAAGCTTATAAGACCTTATTAGGGGAAAGTCCAAAGATAGAGGTTTCGCAATGACAGGAATAATAGCAAGCAAAAGGAAAAAGAAAGTCAACTTGAAAAAGAAATCGAGAAAAGTGATATGGCAAGCAAGTGAGCTTGTGATTTGTATAATCGAGATCACGAGTGATGTCTTTGGCTGGATGTAAAAGACCAAGACTACGGAAAGATGAATAACGAAATAGAACGATTGTTAGGAAAAGGATCAGCATAATAAGGATCATAGGGGATGATCAGAATGAATAGAATAAGTTTTGGAAGTGAAGAATGGATTGTATACAAGTAATATATTCTAAAGGACGAAACAGTACTGAGTTAAGAATAGGGTTCCTTGTGTGAGGAATAAAGCATGGATTATAAAACGGGAGGTAATAAGATAAATTGAGGAGGAAAAAAATGTAAAGGAGTATGGGTATAGAAAGAAAAGGAAATATGCGAAGTACGCACGCATAAGAAGTAGCCGTATTATGAGAAAAGGAAGAGGCATCTCCTACGAATATCTTATACCAAGACAGGATGAGTAAAGTGTATAAAGGAATAAGTTGGAAAGAAAAATGTGGCCATGAGTTATGATTTTACTCTATGACGATAAAGCGATAAAGCAAGGCTATCATCAACGACAAATACGATATGATTATGATTGATTTTGAAATCAACGTTGAGTGCAACACAAGAGTAAAAGAGTATGAGGTATAAGGGGTATTAGTTGCGCATGAGACTTAGATCCTTGAAAACAAAGATGGCAGGTTTAAGGAAAAATGCAGTTACGGTTACTATAAGTCGATTACGGGAAAGAGAGAAATAACTTGAGATGGGAAAAAAAGGGAAGGATGATGCTATAAGTGAACTCTGAGTATCGAAGAATGGGATAAGTGACGTTACATGGATGGTACGGATAGCTAGACATACTACTATTTCGAGCATCCCTATGGGACAAAAGTTGTCAATTGGAGCGGATGTAGACATTGACTCATAACTAACGGTTGAGCTAAGTAAAATACATCCTTGTTTGGGTAGCTATGTTAGTTGTATTACTTGGTTGCAAAACTACAAGATGAGTGTGTTAAGACTTCACACATGAATTACCGTAGCTATAAATTATGGGAAATGGCATGAATATGCTGCGGTATAATAAGGGAATTGATGAAAGGGATGTATGAATTCGAGCTTGGAAGTGATGTAATGGAGATAAGTAAGACCCTTAAGGGGGGAAGCGAGTAAGGAAAACACGAAATGGAAACGATGAATCCTAAGATGTGACAGATATAGACTCTAAAACAAAAAGTGAGAATTATGCAGAAATGAGTCTAATAGGAGTAAATAAATGAACAAGAATCGAGCGGGTATCTGAGACTGTACTGGAAATCATTCATGAAGACCTTGAACAACATGACATTGAGAGAAAATAACTCAAGGAATATTGTAAAGGATAGCGATGCTATACTGGAATAGAGGCAAGGGAACTAACAGTAGAGTCGTTTGTTAATGATATTGCGATTTATAAGCGACAAATAAGAAGGGACATAATGTTTTCTATAGTAGAATATAAGATGTGATAATCAAAGGGCAAATAAAGGAAAGAAAAGAGTACGACGAGATAAGTTACAACAGATAGACAAAATAGTTTTGGTATGTATGAGATACGTAAAATAGAATGAACTAAAGGAAGGGAAGTTTACAAATAAGATTAACACGAATCACACAAGAACAGTTATGTAACCTGCAAGTATTTACATGTCGAGAATGAAACCTATTGGGTACTTAAAAAGGAGTAAGAGGTAAGCAAGAATAGTGTGTTTGTGACACTCTGGGTCAGTGAGGGAAATATATGGTAAATTGGGTCGAAATGTTGAGTTGGAATTATCATTAAGGACAAATAGGACGATTACTCTGAATATGATATAAGTATATGTTATATGTCTCCTACGATAGCCCTGGGGTGTGGTAGATTACTTACGATTTCGATGGGATCATTGAATAAAGGGGGTTGTACCAGAAGAATATTACGCCTTGGAACTTTCATTTTTGTATCATTGTGGTCATAGCGAATTTCCAACGGTTACCGAGGATTATGAAATTCTCAAAAATTATGAAGCCTTTAATGAGTCGACGAGGGACACCTACGACGGGATATCTCGATTGATTTTACCTAGACTCTCTGAGATGTGAATCAATACCATTATCATGGTCATATGGAAGAAAGGAAGTGGGAGAGATTTGCAAACCATGTGAGACTTAATACCATTATTGAGCAAGAAAAAGGATAGACGAGTTCGAGTATCAAGGAGGATCATATCAGGAAAATGACTCACTTATATTTCTTGAAAGGATATTCCTGAGGAATCAAGGGAGTATTGCAACCGAGAGTCATTACTAAGATTGAAACTCGTTTTCTACTATTCAAAGGGAATGTTATAGATAGTGCATGTCAAAGGATTAAAATGATGACTCCAAGAAGGATATACGGTGTGGACTATGCGACCTAAATAAAGAGTAGAAGTAGACCTATAAGAATTAGAAGAGAGAACAAGAGGAACCAAAATGCGATGGTAAACCTACCCAAGCGAAAGACAACTCCTATTCTACAGTGTTACTGGAAAGATGACCCCAAAACAAGAAAAACTTGACCTAAGCTTCAAGTGTAGAAGGATATAGTAAGTCGCAGTCAATTACGGAAGTAGCTAAATTATGACCACTTTCTTTGGAAATTCAATAATAGGCGTGTCAGGTAGAGGATGGTATTAAGTTAAGCAAGGAGAGGCACATCAAGACAGGAGAGTAATTGATTCGTCATAAGATCACCAAAACCAGTATACTTACAGGACTAGTTTAACATTTGAGGATGAATGTTCTAAAGGGGGGAAGGATGTTACATCCCGTGTTTTCATGTGTTGGAAAGCGTGCGCGTTAAATGATATTAGTAACAGAAATGACGTTATCCACCAAGCTTATAGGTGGTTAGAGTGATGGTACAGATGTGTTGTAAATAGCAGAAGTTAAACAAATCGAATAAAATAAGTTTCGTCAAGGTTTGAAATTTATTTGAATGAAATACGGTCCAAGCTATAACATCCCGTATTTTTGGACTAGAAAATTGAACTGTCCAACATGAGCAAATTTACCCGAGCCCGGAGGATTTGGTCACATTCAAACATGCAAATCAAGAGCTCGGTGTATAAAGGACGAAGTCCCAAAATTATTTAAGACTCGAAAGTGGAATGACAAAGTGATTGGAAATAATATTTTGTGTGTACCATAAGGGGTAAGGACTAGTGCTATGCCACATGATTTATGATGATGAGTATATGAAGTGATCAATATTTAAGTAAATTGAGATCAAGAATTTATTTGGGTATGTTTCGTTACTGTGTAGTGTAGTTGATATAAATGCATTAAGTAATAAACTAATGGATAAGTGTTATGAAGTGACCTCCACGTATCACCTAGCCATATAAGCAACATAATGACTAATACTCTATAAGAACCATTTGGTGACACCTATGGGACATAAAAGCTTTTTTTTTTTTGTTTTAGAAAGGTAATTGGGTAGGACCCATGCTCTAGTAATGCTTGAAATCTTGGAGATAGTATTTTTAGCAAGGCATTTTGGCTCTTACGATGGGCAGCAACGTTCTAGACAATCTTTATCAACTTAATTATAGAATTTGTCTTATAAAAATGGAGCAGAAACGTTCTTGTTTGTTTGGATGAAGAGCACGTTGAGTAGCAACATAATTTCTTTTCAAGGAAGCAAAGTATACTCTTTCTCAGGAACAATATCCGAATTTCGTTCACCGCTTCAATCTCGTTATTCCATTTTGTCGTGTTGTTGAATTCGGGCTTTCTTCGAAGTGAAGTAAGGAGGAAGAAGATTATTTCTTGGCATATAAGGTAATAATTCTCCTCTCCTAGGTATATTTAAATTCATCTAGGTCATAGTTATATTGTGGGATGAGAAATACGAAAATTATACCGTAAATTTGAAGTTGTTGTTGGCTTATGGGCTGTTTGTTGGACTGTTTTGTAAGTTATGTGGACGTTGGTATGGATGGGAATTATGGTAAATAGAATGAATAAGATGTTCTTGAGGTTGTTGTATATGTCTATGTGTTTATGAAGAGAATTGATAGAAAATTTGTCGATATAGCTTTGGACTAAAACTCGAGGAAAGAGATTTTGTGTTCTTGAATTAGTTGAAAAGGGATTGTGGCATAATTCTTACCTGGTTTGATATGGAAACTTGTATGTACGATTGTTGCTAATGTTGTTACCATTGATTGGGAGTTGTTTAAAGTTGGATTGGAGTGGGTAACATAGGGGAAATTGATAACAACGAGGTTAGGGAGATCCCAAATTTATAATTAAAATATAAGAAGTGCGGAAGCAAATATAGAAAAGAATCTAAAAACTAGAAAATAAAGATATGGGAAATTCGAAGGAACAATCCACGAATTTCAAGAACGTAAGTTCTAAAGTCTTGACAAGATCCAAGTAACAACGTATAGATTTATAGGAAGAAATCTAACGCCTTTACTTGAGATAACGAATCAAAAACAGTAGATTCGGATCCTGACCGCTTTGTGATTCGGATCCTGACCGCTTTGTGAGTAACTTAAGATAACAATTAGTATTTAGAACTAATCGCCTTCGAAAGAATACCAAAAAGAAATCAAAGATATCAAAGAAGAAATTATCTTACTACCTTGAACTAAGAACTAGTTAGGTTGAAAGATAAATCCTAAAGTAATGCCACAAAGGTTCAAAAGAACTCTCAATATAATATATTCTTCAAAATCTCGCTTTTACAATGAATGACAATCACCCCTTTATATAGTTGTAAAGAAGGAGCTAGTCAAAATAAAAATAAATGAGAATTATCTTCCCTAGAAGCATAGAAGACTTCCCACACTTGGACCAAGGCGATCAACATAGATTAAAACAACCTAGAAGACTACCCACACTTGGACCAATGCAAGTCAACTAGATTAAAACAACAATTAAATATTTATTCTAGAAACTAATATTTGGGCTAATTTTGGGCTGCTGAAACTTCTTCTTTTGGGGCTGATTTGGGCCTCATTCCATCTCACTTTGGACTTTAATTTGGGCCTCCAAATAAGTGTAAGACTTGAGGAAAAAATCTGAATTGGGCTGGAGCTCTTCTGCCATCACAAGACAATTTTTTAATTGCTAATTAAAGCCCATTGATCTTGACATAACGTTTTCTTGTCCTTCAATGGAGTTGAGCTTCCATGGTCGCTATCATTCTCCCCTTCTTTAAAGAAGATTCGTCTCGAATCTTGGTGGTGACCTTATTTGCTATTTAATGCATTTGAGCCTTCATGGTTGCTATCATTCTTCCTCTCTTAAAGATGATTCTCGTCCTTGAATCTTGATATTTTCCTGCAACCAACATGATAATCACAATAAGTAGAAAAACACAACAACCACTTGGTATGAGTAACACAAGGTAGTGACCATGCAACCATTTAATCCACTTATTATTTTTATGCACAAACACTCCTTTTAAATGTCCAAGTATAACATCGCTAACGGAAAATGTAATCACCAACACAAGCACTAAAAACACAATTCATAAGCTCTTTAAAGCTGAGAGGGTCATTAGCTAGCCCAAAAGCGTATGAATACAAGGAAAACATACCATATTTGCTCTTGCTAAATAATTTAACCTCACCATTAGATATACCATAATCAAGATATGGATCAAAAGTAATTTCCTCAAGAAGTGTCTTGGAATAAACCTGCAAAAAAGGATCGACGAAACAAGATAAAGATATTGTGAAATTAGCAATATGTGAGCATTTATCCTTTTCCACACTTGAGCGACTATATCCCGCATTTAGCTCAACTTCCTTAATATCTAAGACACCAAAAGCTTCATGTGTCTCATTATCTTCATTGGGAATTTCACCATCTTTTCTTCCTTCATTGGTATCCCAAAGTGGACAAAAATAAACTGCAAACTCATCTTTATTATCATCCCACAATGGGTTATCACACAATTTAAAACCTTGACTAATGAGATTAGTCATATCCCCTTCCATTGCTACAACTAAAAGACTACTAGCATAGTGCACATTAGACATGAATGAGTTCTCATCAACAAGCGCATCACTAGAGTCAAATAAAGAATGACCTAAACAAGAAGCATAACTCTCATCCATAGGTGATGAAACAACAGATTCAAAAATTGAATTATCATAACTCTTACCTACAATTCCTTCACATTCAATGGCTTTTAAAGTACATAAAGTATTAGGTTTAGCCATTTTACCACAAGTTGCTTCCTTAAAGGATCTTCTACCTTGGTCTACATGTGATGTAGCACTTGAAAATTTTGCGGAATCTTCTTGGCAACATAAGATCTTTATCTCTTTTCTTTGCTGTTCCGAGACCTGCAATGTAGATTCAAAAACACTAGAAAGACAAAGAGTATGGAGGTTAGAAGATAAACAAGAACCATCCTCACTTAAGCTCTCTTTTGATTCTCTCAATTCTTGTAACAGAACACTTTTTGTTCTAACATCTTTGCCTTCACTCTCATTCTTTTCACTCTTGCTTTTGTTTTTCTCTCCATTCTTTTCTTGTGACAACTCACTCACTTTTCTCAACTGAAACTTTCCTTTTTCCTCTCTTGAGTTGCCATTTTGCACTCCCTTACTCCACCCAATTTTGTATCTCTCTTCCTTATAATTTTCTTTTTCACTCAGTTCTTTTATTCTCTCATCTTCTTTTTTTACGGAGGTTTAGGAACTTCGTTAGTGTAAGAGAAGTTACACATGATGAAGAGTCACTCTTTTGTTCACAACTTGACTCCTCTTGGGAAGATTACATACTTAACCATCTTATTGGAACGAATAGGACTTTTGGAGTTAGCTTCATCTTGGGACAGTGTTATAGAATGAATGCGCCTCAATTCCTCCTTTAAATCACTCCACGTCAAAAGTAGCCGATTAAATTTCACCCAATGAGGGTTACGATAATCATCGACTAACTTCCGTAATTTCAAGGACAATGCCCTTGTGGCAAACTCCAACTTTTCCATCTCCCAAAAATTGTTACAAGCAAATATATGCTCCATATAGTATTCCCATCGTATGTAAGTTTCTTTACTAGCACACATGCACAATCTTGGTAGTACCACATGATTACTACCGCACTTGGCCAATCCTTCATAATCATAGATTCTTGCAATTGTGAAAGACATAGTTATTTTAAAGAAATGTATCACTCAGTTTATTTATTTTTTTGGCTTTTTCCCTCAATTATTCTCACTCACTCTTGCCTTTTTCCACTCAAATAACCTTTGGGAAAACACTTTATGAATTTATAATTAAACCCCACTAGAATCAAGCCCTTAGTAGTAAAATAAAGAATTTTGGGGCACTAAAGAAAATGAAGAACCAATCCTAGAAAGAATTAGAATTTAGTTGAAACAAGACTCGAACAAAAAAGGACTTTTTTTTTTTTTTTTTTTTAAACAAGATCAAAGGAGTAAGAAAAAAAAATTGATTGCTTCTTAGCTTTAAAGATCTAGGATCCCCTCTTCTTGTTTTCTATCTTATTCTTTAGAAAACAAATAATTGGAAGAAATTTCTTGAAGAGCAAACACTAAACTTTTTTTTTTTTTTTTTTTTTCACCGTTCACGCCTTTGCTACTTTAAATTACCTTTTTTTTTTTTTTTTTTTGCTTTTTTTTTTTCTTTTTCTTCAAGAAATCCCCAAGATTATCAAGAACGGAATCTTGATAGAACCGCTCGATACCACTTGATAACAACGAGGTTAGGGAGATCCCAAATTTATAATTAAAATATAAGAAGTGCGGAAGCAAATATAGAAAAGAATCTAAAAACTAGAAAATAAAAGATATGGGAAATTCGAAGGAACAATCCACGAATTTCCAAGAACGTAAGTTCTAAAGTCTTGACAAGATCCAAGTAACAACGTATAGATTTATAGGAAGAAATCTAACGCCTTTACTTGAGATAACGAATCAAAAATAGTAGATTCGGATCCTGACCGCTTTGTGAGTAACTTAAGATAACAATTAGTATTTAGAACTAATCGCCTTCGAAAGAATACCAAAAAGAAATCAAAGATATCAAAGAAGAAATTATCTTACTACCTTGAGCTAAGAACTAGTTAGGTTGAAAGATAAATCCTAAAGTAATGCCACAAAGGTTCAAAAGAACTCTCAATATAATATATTCTTCAAAATCTGCTTTACAATGAATGACAATCACCCCTTTATATAGTTGTAAAGAAGGAGCTAGTCAAAATAAAAATAAATGAGAATTATCTTCCCTAGAAGCATAGAAGACTTCCCACACTTGGACCAAGGCGATCCAACATAGATTAAAACAACCTAGAAGACTACCCACACTTGGACCAATGCAAGTCAACATAGATTAAAACAACAATTAAATATTTATTCTAGAAACTAATATTTGGGCTAATTTTGGGCTGCTGAAACTTCTTCTTTTGGGGCTGATTTGGGCCTCATTCCATCTCACTTTGGACTTTAATTTGGGCCTCCAAATAAGTGTAAGACTTGAGGAAAAAATCTGAATTGGGTGGAGCTCTTCGCCATCACAAGACAATTTTTTAATTGCTAATTAAAGCCCATTGATCTTGACATAACGTTTTCTTGTCCTTCAATGGAGTTGAGCTTCCATGGCTGCTATCATCTTGATAACAACGAGGTTAGGGAGATCCCAAATTTATAATTAAAATATAAGAAGTGCGGAAGCAAATATAGAAAAGAATCTAAAAACTAGAAAATAAAAGATATGGGAAATTCGAAGGAACAATCCACGAATTTCCAAGAACGTAAGTTCTAAAGTCTTGACAAGATCCAAGTAACAACGTATAGATTTATAGGAAGAAATCTAACGCCTTTACTTGAGATAACGAATCAAAAAACGAGATTCGGATCCCGACCGCTTTGTGAGTAACTTAAGATAACAATTAGTATTTAGAACTAATCGCCTTCGAAAGAATACCAAAAAGAAATCAAAGATATCAAAGAAGAAATTATCTTACTACCTTGAACTAAGAACTAGTTAGGTTGAAAGATAAATCCTAAAGTAATGCCACAAAGGTTCAAAAGAACTCTCAATATAATATATTCTTCAAAATCTGCCTTTACAATGAATGACAATCACCCCTTTATATAGTTGTAAAGAAGGAGCTAGTCAAAATAGAATAAATGGGAATTATCTTCCCTAGAAGCATAGAAGACTTCCCACACTTGGACCAAGGCGATCAACATAGATTAAAACAACCTAGAAGACTACCCACACTTGGACCAATGCAAGTCAACATAGATTAAAACAACAATTAAATATTTATTCTTGAAACTAATATTTGGGCTAATTTTGGGCTGCTGGAAACTTCTTCTTTTGGGGCTGATTTGGGCCTCATTCCATCTCACTTTGGACTTTAATTTGGGCCTCCAAATAAGTGTAAGACTTGAGGAAAAAATCTGAATTGGGCTGGAGCTCTTCTGCCATCACAAGATAATTTTTTAATTGCTAATTAAAGCCCATTGATCTTGACATAACGTTTTCTTGTCCTTCAATGGAGTTGAGCTTCCATGGCTGCTATCAGAAATGCTGCCCGAATTTTGTTAAGTAACGTGCTAGCTTAGACTTTGGATTCTAAGTGTACTATAGTTAATACTTGATATCAATATTGTTGTTGTAGATTGGGGAGCCCGGGTCGATTTGTGGTTAGCTTGGAGCGAATAAGGTATGTTAAGGTTATCCCTTCTTTCTTTTTGGCATGAATTACATAAACGAGCGAACGATGAACATACATCACTCCAATGAACTCTAATTCTCAGTGGTACTTGACATGATTGTTGTCTTTGATTCTCAAGTGTTGGTTCATTCGGATTATTCTATTGAGTCTCAGATGATGATTTAGTTTACATATGGTTGCTCATGATATTCTGCTCGTGCATACCGTTAATATATCATTCACCGAGTCCCGGGCCTGTCACGACTCGAACTACGAGCCATGACGGGTATCGGGGGCTAACCACCGAACACCACTCGTTCCGTTACCCATAGCCTTTCATTCGTATCATATGCTCAAATTCATGGAAATATATCACCATTGGAAACATATTTGCTTTTATAAACATAAACCTTTAGGTCATCAAAATGATACATATACATATATATACATACATATACATGAACACTATGGAACCATATTACCCACACGTGTGTATCTACGAGCCTCTAGTAGAATACTAGGCATATAGACGGGACAGGACCCCATCGTGCCCAAAATCATGGAGATATACATATATGTACCAAAAGAACAATCAATGGCACCTCCGGATAATGGAGTGCTCACAAATCAGCTACTAGCTCCTAGGGATCGGCCTGTCTCCACACCTACCCGTGGCATGAACACGAGCGTCCAAAGAAAACGGACGTCAGTACGAATATTGTACTGAGTATGTAAGGCAGGAATGAAATAAACGTAATCAGGAAATCATAAGTCATAAGATGAGAATATAACCTGTGCATTCTTCTACATATAGATGCGTTTCATACACATACATCATACATAAACATATCATGCACATTATCATAGCGTGTGCCTTATCATATCACATATACATCATCATATCATGCAAGCATCATCACATCAATCACACATCATCGTGTCGTTAACCCGCGTCCGGGTAACCATCATATGCAGCCCACTAGTGGTGGTCATGTCCGCCCTTTTCTCGGTACGGTGGAATCATAACAGCCCGCCGTAGCGGTGATATGTCCGGCCCATCTGTCGCGGTAGAATCTCAAGCAACCCGTCTTAGCGGTGACATGTACGGCCAATTAAGCGCGGTGGAATGTCAAGCAGCCCGCCTTAGCGGTGACATGTCCGGTCAATTAGGCGCGGTGGAATCACATCATCACACATACTATACATTTCATATATTTGTCATCATACATCATCATAGATTCGTCACTATCATTCATTTCATGGACATATCGTGGCTTATCATGATTCTACCATATTTTAGCATCCTTAGTTACATATGCACATACATATCATCAACACGTGCATTTGAACTTAGGGCAATTATTTCTATGTCGGGGTGACTTAAGGTCGTGAACCCCCAGTCGTGTTATGGAATAAGCATAAGCGTCATATCTCACCTTGGAGGGATTTACATTTTAAGGTGAGTACATAAATGAATCATAATCGTCATCGTTAACTTTGTCGGTTCATCATTCCGTAATCTCTAGAATCTTTAGGCTTAAACTTATCATTCTCATTGTCGTACTCATAGCGTATCTCTTACTTCATATGGCTATTAGCGTAGGCCTTTAGTCCTTTGGAATATAGGAAATTCATGAAGAAGGAGGATAATCATGCATAGGATTCATGCCTTAGAAAGAAAGATTGAGCCTTACATACCTTTGTCGCTTAACTACTTTATTGCTTGCTCGTTCTCCTTAACGCTCACGTCTTTACCTTCAAGAGAATTCGTATTGTCATTAGCTTCGTAATTACAAGAACGTGCTTCTTAAGGCTAAAGAAAATTGGGCAGCATTTCCTTTGTTTATACTACTTTCTACCATATTCCATATCAGCTCCCATCCTTCATAACAACATTCACAATATCGCTAGCAATTAAGCGTCATTTATTTACATTATTCATATTTCACAATTCTACTCCAATTCCCCATATTCATAACTAAAGTTCACTATCACATTCTTTCGTATCCAATGCTTATTTCATGTTCTAAATATCATTTATAACGCATTTATAACACCAACATATCCATTTTCATGATTCATCTCAACTACTATTCCACAATGACATTATTCACCCATTTATGACCCATTTTCCATACTCTTTCATAATCTAAGTCTTTCATCTCAACAATACTTCAAACAACATATAAAGATCATGAGACTTACCTTAGATGATAGAGAAACAAGCCTTGAATGGTAATACACCTTTTTCCACCAAAACCCTATTTCCTCTTTCTTGAGATTTCTTGGTTTGGATGACTTTAGAGAGGTTTCCTTCACTTGATTCACCTCAATACTTGTTATTGATCCTTGATTCCCTTGGTTATCTTGTGGATGAGATATAAAGAAGGTTCTAGAGTTGTGGAGAGGTTGAAGACGTTGATGGAAATGAATAAGATGAAGTGGGATCTCATTTAAAGACTTGGAATAAATTTAGTTGGCGGGACTTCCACGGACAGCTTCACGGTCCGTGGAACCCATTGTTAGTCGTGGAACTGGTCGTGGTTCACGCCCAGCCAGCCACCTTCTCTGCTGGCAGTTCCACGGACACATCCACGGTCCGTGGAACATTATATGGTCCGTGGAACCTTGGCCGTGGAACTCACAGTTCCATCGGAATTGTTCCCGTCGTTTTGTTTGATCTCCAATCCTTATGGAATGATACAAGACCAATTCCATCGAGCTTCATGAAAATGGAGTCTTTGAAGATCATGGGAGGTCCACATAGGATGGCCTTCAAGATATGGGAGATAGCTTGGATGGAAGGCTTTAAGAGTCCAAGTCCCAAGGCTTGCCTCTTAAAGTGGCTACAATTGCAAGTGTTATACCCCGCATTTTTGGAGTATGAGCGTGACATGTGCTTCCTCAAAATTGACAATCATGTTGTAGCTACGTAATTTAAACTCTCGTCGAT
>NC_081342.1:44862343-44889835 GCF_029784015.1 Lycium ferocissimum | reverse complement strand
AATGGCCAAACACGTCCTCCTTGCATAGATGACCCTCTAATCAACCTTGCATGCATGGCCTTCTTGCAATCATAACCCTCCTTTGTAAAAGTAGCCAACTTTGCACAAATAGCCCTCGCAAGTAGCCATCTTCCGACCTTGAATCACCCCGAGCTTGCAATTGTAGCCACTTTAAGAGGCAAGCCTTGGGACTTGACTCTTAAAACTTCCATCCAAGCTATCTCCCATATCTTGAAGGCCATCCTATGTGGACCTCCCATGATCTTCAAAGACTCCATTTTCATAAAGCTCGATGGAATTGGTCTTGTATCATGGAACCTTCTTAGCACTTGTTGGTCACTTCATTATCAATCTAAGGGACGTTATAACTCTCCTCCACAACATCCTTAAGGCATCATTAACCCAATACTCATGGTTTTGCTCGACACACTCAACTTATAACTCGTTTTCCTTAACAACTTTCTTTCTTCAACTCGAATTTCTTTGGAAATCTCAATTGGGATCATCAAATACTATTTCTTACTTGTCTAGATCTCGTATACGTCGTGCCCTTCGTTAGTCCATTCAATGTACACTAAGGGGAAATTTTTCGAGGTGTAACAGGGTCGGGTATGTATTCGTGCACAGTTTCATTGCATTATTCACCGAGTCCCTCACTAGAGGGCCGGGTACGGTATATATATATGATTATTATATTATATATGGATCGGGCCGTACGTTCCTCAGCATTATTATATTATATATGGATCGGGCTGTACGTTCCTCGACATTATTATATTATATATGAATCGGGCTGTACGTTCCACAGCACTATCAGCATATTATGATCTATGCCTATCATACGCCATAGAGTCGAGTTTTAGTCATATGGGGGATTACCTGTATATTCTCAGATGTTAGACACAGATGTATTCAATTATTGATATTGGTTTTCATGATCCATCTGCACTTGATGTTCTTATGCCTTACATACTCGGTACATTTTCATACTGATGTCCCTTTGCACAGGGGCGCGTGTGTTCATGCCACACGGACCCGTTGTTTTGCGGTAAAAGTATTCAACTAGGATGGTTGGCTATCACCGGGGATTGGCAAACTCCATTTTCTTCTGGGCTGATCGAGGCATTATGGTTATCATGTGTGTGTACGGGTATGTTGGGGCCCTGTCCCGACTCATATGATTCAAGTGTTTACTCTTAGAGACTTTGCAGACAGTGCCCTGTGGTTAGTATGCTAAGATGTCATGCATTGAGTAAAGCGACCATGTAGGCCAATATGTCAGCTTGACTTACTTGGTTTTTGATTAATTGAGTTTCGTTCGCAAATTTCTATGGTTTGACGGAAAGTACCTTATTATATTTTCGATTTTTTTTTATATGTCCGCCATTATGTGAATGCCAGAGGGTTCGCTCAGCTCTAAGTAAGAGTTGGGTGCCCATCATGCCCTATCGGAATTGGGGTGTGACATGCTTTCACTTTAGCCAACTTCCGAGGTAAACTTTGTATTAACCCTTTGTATTTTTCTCCCAAATGGTTAAGAATTGTTGGAGAGGGTTTTTATGGAGACATAGGACGAGTTGCTGGTGGAAAATAATGAAAAATGAAGCTGGAAACTGATTTATATCAAAGCAAGGTCGGCCACCGCCTCAAGATCGACAGTGGTGTTGGCACGTCGACACATCAAAGGGCCGTCGACCTGCGGCCGTCGATCTGCCACTGTTGTAGGTTCTCAGACTGGCCGGCTTTGTTTTTCCCTGAGCACCGTCAACAGTGTTGACGGCTCATCCAGTTGCGGCGTCAAGTCGCACAATGAATTCTTTCATCCGTCATCGATTTGTTTAACCTCTAATCCTTTCAATACTTGTAATACTTGAACTCAAACATGTCTAATGCCTCATACCCTTAAAGATAAACCTTAGTGCTCGAAATCAAGGTAGCTAGTATGCTTTACAATTCAATACATCTATGAGGAAGATGTAGCGCTTATTCTTGATTTGTGTTACCTTCGCACTCTTACATCCTCTACAAGCATATAGGTAATCGTATTGTAACTTAAGACGTATTCATAAGACATTCATGTGGCTCTCAAGACCATTCTAAACGCAAACCCATCGAGAGTAGGTTGTAATGGAAATTTTGGTGAAACCTTATCTTGGTGGCTTAACTCAGGAAATCCTTTGGGGCTCATCCTGTTCATACAAGCTTACTCATGTAGTAAGATAGCAAAATTTTTCCGGGCTGTAACATCCTCTCCCCCTTAGGAACATTCGCCCTCGAATACTAAGGTATATTAGTATCATTGTGGGCATTTGTCATTTTTCTTACTAAGCATAGATTTGATGAAAAATATCTCAAATGTTCGAATAAACCTTCCGATTTTAAATTTACTCCCAAGCTTGGGCATTCTTATCTGGGTGTCTGAATCTCTCCTTTGTTCAAGTTTCCCTGGAGTTAATCTTACTCCTTTCATGGTTCTCTACTGTTTTATCCGGATATTTCTTCCTTTCTGTAATACTATATAACTCAGCTTGTTTCCCTCTGTTCTCTCTCCTTCTATTATTAAGCAAAATCCTTTGTAGCTCACTTTCTTTGATAATACTTCCTTCTGTCAAGACATAAAGTATCTCTGAATCTTATTGTCATGTTTGCTTCATCAATCAGTAGAATAAGTATACTGGTTGTGGTGGCCTCGTAATGAATTTCCAATGAAAGTGGTCACCACGTAGCTACCCATAATTGCTTGTAACTAATTATATCCGTCTATGCTTAAATCAAGTTTCTCTTATCTTAAAGCTATTTCCTTGATAACACTGTATAATAGGAATTATCTCCCTCTTGGGTCGGGTTACTATTGCAACTAGCTTTCCTTGTTTCCTTCGTAATCCCTAGAAGTCCACTTCTATTCTTTATTTAAATCGTAGCATCTGCGGCGTACATTCTTTTTGGAGTCATTATTCCTATCCCCTAACATGCACTGCTTATAACGTTCTCTTGAATAGTCGAGAACGAGGTTCCTCCTTACCAATGACTCTTGGTTGCTAAGCTTGCTTAGCTCTTTGTTTGTCCTGAGTGCTTCCCATTTTCCTTTGGTTTAATTCGATGTTTTTGCCGGCCCTTGTTCTTTATGAATTACGTATTCATTGCTTATTTCCTTTCCTATTGTTACCTGCGTAGTCATATCCCTTTACATTTGCATAGACCTTAACACGTGTTTCTTGCGAATTAATACTCGAAGTCCATTGTTGTGCTGAATTTATTGATATCTACAGTACCTTAACTATTACTCCTTTGGCACCAGACATAATAAGTCACTCTCCTTGTCACGACCCAACTAGTGGGCCATGACGGGTACCCAGAGCTGATTACCGAGCACACTCATCATGCTATCTATTATACTCAACCTGGACATATATCATCTTCAACATAGAACTTGTCATAAACCAATTTCCGAATCTCCCAAAATATGTATATATGCATAAGCCCACAAGGCTACAAAATGATGTACAAAATATACATTGACGAAGTCTCATAACATTTACAACCCACACATAAGTATCTACGAGCCTCTAACTGAAGTACTGAAATCATGAGGGCAGGACAGGACCCCGCCATGCCCTAATATATGCACGAAAGAATATACCAATAAATGGCGACTCCGAAATAGTGGAGTGCTCCTACAAATCTGCTGAGTAGGCTCCTAAGCGTCTGCACCATCTCCCGATCTACCTGTGGGCATGAACACAGTGTCCATAAAAGAAAAGGACGTCAGTACGAACAATGTACTGAGTATGTAAGGCATGTAAATCAACATAATAAGTAAATAAGAGAACATGAGCTGAAGAGATAACCTGTGACTGATTGCCTCTTAAGGCGGAATCATGCATGCTAACAAGAAACATCATATCATGCATACATATATACAAACTGCCCGACCATATAGGTACGGTGTGATCATCATTAGCCCGCGTCCGGGTAAACATCTCAAGCCACCCATTAGTGGTGTCTGCCCATGCCATATAGACATGGTGTGCTCATCATCATAGCTGCCCACTATGCCTGTCGTAGTAGTGACTGCCCGGCCATATAGACGCGGTGTAATCATAGGTATACATAACATAATTCATGCATGAGAGCTCAAGAAAATCTATAACTCTATCGGAGTGACGTAAGCTCGGTAACCTCCGATTACATTATGGAATAACCATCATCGTTATGCCTCACCTTGGAAGAACTAATATCTTTAGGTGAGACAACAACAACAAGTAACATCAATGAAACCATAAGAATAGGTTTATCAAGCTCATGACAACATCTTTATCATCATCATTATCATAGAACGTATCTCATCTCTATCTAATAAGAAGCTCTTAAGAATCCTTAACTTCCATCTTTTAGGATGTAAGAAGGTCATGGAAATGTAGAGAAGAAATCATAATGTAGGAGTCATGCCTTTGAAAGAAAGGAGGCTAGCCTTACATACCTTTACGTCTCCTTAACTTTATCAACTAAACGCTTCCCTTCCAAGCTCACGACTCTACATTCAAGAGAATTTGTACTAAGGTTAGATCATTAGGAACACGCTTAAGTCTAGGCTAAAACGACTAAGGACAAACGAAAATTGCGCAACACCTCCTTTGTTTCTACAACTTTCCCCATACAATAAACAACTCCTAAACATCAATGATAACACCCATAATATCATAATCAATAATCTTTACCAAGTTAACAGATTATCACATTCTCAAAATTCCCTTTCAAGGTCGTCACAACCATAAATACCACATAACGTCATACTCATTCATATATAATACTTCTTCAACGTTCTTAATGTGATTCATATCAAGATTATACTCTTCATATCAAGATTATACTCGTAGCATATCAAGAACTATGATTCATGCCAAGTTCTATTCAAGAATACCACTATTTCCACATTTAAGCTTCATATTCTATTTTCTCTCTTAATCCAAGTCATTCAACCCCTTAGTAGTCTTAATAAAGTGTAATGAACATGAAACTCACCTTTGATGATGTAGGAATGGACTTTGGATGAAAACACTTCACTTGGAGAAAAATCCAACTTCAACACCAAAGAGATTCTTGGTTTCCACAAACCCTAGAGAGCATCCTTGCACTTGATTCTACTAATTTTTGGTATTTAATCTTTGATTTACCTTGATTTATGCTAGAGAAGTGTATGGAATATTTTAGAGCTTTCAAGGCTGTTGGAGGGGGTAAAATCTAAAAAGTGAGAGCAGGGATCGTCTATTTATAGCTGGAACCAGAAAATTCTAAAGAGGCGGTTTGACGGCCGGGTCGATGGTCCCGTCGACGTGTCGACGGTCCATCTACTTGGCGCATCAAATTGCGTCTCCAGATCTTAGTCTGCAGAAACATGTTGACGTTGCACAGGGCCGGTCCCGTCGACATTGACTGGTGTCTGCAGAATTCCCTGGTTCAGTTCAGATTTTATCGATTTGATTCGTTCAGCTTCTAACTCCATAATTTACCCAGAATACCTACTGATATATTTGTACACGGAGTACAACACTTTATGTCCCCAAACTCGGGCACGGTCTCCATTCTCAAGACATGCTCGAATAGGAAATCATTAGTTCTACTATGGCGAAGACGAGGGGTGTAACACTCCTGCTATGGCTTTTCTTGCTACCTGAACGCATCCGTCCTCTTTCATGCTCACTTATTCTAGATACCTTGCGTCCTTATCATTTACTTTTCCTCATAACTTTAATCATATAATCATTGGCGCTATACCCGCATTATTAAATCATCCATGCGAATCCTTCGTTATATGTTGATACCGTCTTATCCCTTACCTCTCAAGGGTACGTAATAATCAGAAAACTTCTTCTTATTCTATGAATCCTTTTCTTAATTAACTTATGGCTGAGAAAAAATCATAATGCATAACGTATTATCAAAAAGGGTTTTAAATCCTCTAATAATTATGTCCCGTAATAAATCTCTCGAGAACATTTCTCTGAGGTAACCACTTGTGTCACATCTCGAGTGAACATTTATATAGGTAATCGTTGCTATACCACCTCTACCATCACATTGAGGTTAACACTTCTTTTCTATCATACACCATTTTCCAACTCTGCTTCGCAAATTTACATTGTCTTACGAGTCATTATCTTTGACTTTCCGCCCCTCTTTCGTCCTTTAGTCCCTACCTTTTATCATTTCATCCTTACGTTTCTGCTTGTCTCATTATCTCAATCCTTTGATTGTCCTTTGATTGCCATTTAATAGCCTTTGTTGATAAGAATCGATTTGGGGATGAAGCCAAACCAATTCAAACGCGAAAAAATAATGAATACGAAGAAAAGGGGATAAGAAAAGAGGATAAAAGCAAGACCCAATTAGGGTGAATTTATGGGCAACCTTGGATATATTAAATTCAACACCTCCTAATCTAATTCAATCCTAAAAGAACCTATACTATTTGAAATCAAGGCAAGGGAAATTCAATTGAAATCCACAATGAACAACCCTTCATGAAATCAATGGAATTAAAGGTTCAAAGACCAACATTGGAATCCACCATTAAAGCTACTAAACTAAGCTAAACCCTAGCTAAACAAACTATGATAATCCTATCATCACTCAAACATTCATCATCCAAAATCTAAGTAATGAAATGAAAGACAAGCTATATATACAAGCTAAGTAAAGAAGACTAATAGGCAATTACAATGCTACCCTTAATGAAGTAAGGGCCTTGTTTGGCTAGTCTTCTTAGTGTAGTCTTGATTCGAATTGGCCTTGAATGGCCAAACACGCCCTTCCTTGCATAGATGACCCTCTAATCAACCTTGCATGCATGGCCTTCTTGCAAGCATAACCTTCTTTGCACAAATAGCCAACTCCCGACCTTGTCCAAGTTTGCACATGTAGCCAATTTGCAGAAATGCCCCTATTTGCATGTTTGGCCACTTTACGCATTTGGCCCCCTTTCTAGTAGCTTCTTCTTCAAGCCTCACCCAAGCCACCTCCCACACATCATAGGCCTAATTGTGGGGCTTGTATGGGCCTCCAAAGGCCTTCAACGCTATCCTTATCATCCATGCCGCTTGTAGAGCTTGAAGTTCTATATCTTGGCCTTGGATGTAAGTCTTGAAATGAGGTGTGCCAAGTAGGATCGTATCATCCTCCCCTTCTTCAAAAGGATTCTTCCTCAAATCCAAACCTAGCAAAACCCAAGGGAAGGCATACGAAAACATACTCCTCAAGGATTTAGGGTTAGCACACAAAGTAATAACCAGACATACATGCCAAGGATGGACAAATTTGTGGTACAACCACACATCAATAACAATCATTACTATCAAGTGCACACATGAGGTATCAAGAAGTTGATTCCTCCAAGGTTCATGACATGAGGATAGAGTAATAAAACCAATGGATGCAAAATACGAAGCATGTAATACTACATTGGTTTTATTTGACGAGAAGCACCATGGGAATTCATTTTCCAAATAAGGTGTTCCTAAATCCAACAAGGTAACACCTGGGTCAAATGGGAAGTATAGCCACCTACTAGGGTCATTAAAACAACCAACTACCCCACAAGTGCCTTCCCCAACATAAGATGCACCCCCCAACACAAATAAGAGTGTCACCATATGCAAACAAGTAATAAAGAAAGGTATCACTTAAGACAACTTCCTCATCTATGTCATCCCACAATGTAGCCTCACTATTAGGTTTAAGAATAAGATCATTCAATAGGCTATTATGAAGTTGAACATGAAGGGAAGAATTTTCAATTTCTAGACAAGAATCACCTTCCTTTATAACACTTTCCTTCCCCACAAATGGATCACAATCCTTCAAAGGAAGATCTCCATCATGGGAAAGAGTGTCATCACTCCATCTTTGGGTTATATGTCACATTATAGTCTCCAAAAGAAACCAAATGCTCAACATTACCTAACACCTCACTAGGTTCATCATTGCCAATAGTCATGTCAATATCAAATAACGTATTATCTATAAAGAGAGAAGGATCAATTAACATTGAAGTATCAAAGCATGCAATTCTACTCTCATAAAGACAACAATCACTTTTCATAATACTTTCATGCACATGACTAGGTAATGATCAATTGTTCCAACATCATCACTAAATTGAGGGTCCTTAAGCACATCAAAAGGTTCCTCAAATAGTGGATTTTCATAGCAAACAAATTGATCAACACAATCAACCACACTAGTTGGACGCAAATTGATCTTGCTAGAAGAATCAATCCGGTCATCGCTAGGATCAACTAGTGGGTGTCCTAACAACTCATATGACAATGTACTAACATGTAAATCATAGGGATCAACACTAGGTGGACACAACTTGAACTTAAAAGAAGAGTCAAGTTAGTCATCAATAGGATCAACTAGTGTTGGATCACCCATATCATACACATTGTCAATTGTCGCAATAGCACTAGGCCCCTCACAAGGCAAAGACTCATTAAGCTCAATTAAGGACAAGCCATCAATTACACTCAATTCAACAACATGATCAATCACATCATTTGTGGTGTTAGGCTTAGCTATTTTACCTTGAAGTTCACATTCACCTCCTTTGCCTTGGTTTTCAACTTTGGAGCTCATTTGCTCCTTCAAGAAGCTCTCAACCACCTCAAGAACCTTCAAAGGTTGAGGGTCATCATTAGGTTTGCTTCCGAGAATACCTACACTATCATTAAGACCACTAGAGAAGAAAGAAACGTCACAAGGGTTAGATAAAGGTTGTGACAACTCCCTCACATCAATCCTCACATCCTCTCCTTTTTCCTCTCTAGAGTTGTCACTTTTCACTCCCTTACTCCTCTCAATCTTTTCTCTCACAATTTGTTGGGCCTTGAGTACTTGTTTTTGCATTTGGAGAACTAGCTCCATCATTTCCTCGAGGTTTTCTTACTTGCCCCTTTTATGTGATCTCCTATGCACTTGAAGTCTTCTCTTATCTCCTTGAACCCACCACTTGTTCTTGTTTCTTCTTTGGGTTCATTCCTAGCTTGAGGCCCCTCATTCCTCCTACTTCCTTCACCTATCGTCACTCCTCCCCTACCTTCCATAACATAACCATATTGGGAATTTTGTGCCTCCGGATTAGGGTAATAATTATATGCCTTTGTGTTTCTTGAAGGAGGACATGTATACTCTCTTCTCCTTCTAGGCGGATTCCTAGTCGGCCTAATCCACACACTGTCACACCCTTAATCCGATAGGGTGTGATGGGCACCCGACCCTTACCTAGGGCCGAGCGAACCCGCTGACTCTCATGACACTCAAATCATACTGGGTCCTTAAATCATAACATAATTACATCATGAAAGGTTTTCGGAAATCAAATATGCTTTTCATACCTTTTTTTAAATCAAATGAAACCTATAGTCGCATAAAATCTATAAAATAATGCGTAACAATACATCGGCTTATGGAGCCGCTTACAAACTGACATACTATACACATGACCCTGTCTGCAAAGTCTCTAACATGGAACATGATACCATAACATAATACGGCTGACTCGGCAACACTCGAGAAAATGGAGCTCGCCAATCCCGCCGGAACATCTTCTACTAATATCTTGACTCATACGGGTGTACACAACGCGGCATGAAATGCGGCCCAGAAGAAGGGGGGTCGGTACGGAATATGTACTGAGTATGTAAAGCATGAAATACAGTAAATAAGATCGTACTGAAATAAGGAGTACAAAAGATCGTAAGACTTGCCTTTGAAACATAAAGCATGTGTATCAATAACATGTCAAATTTATTATAGAACTGAAAAACATAGTTAGAAAATCATCTTGTACGTATGCATAGAGCAAAATCATCAGATGCATATACATATAACATGCCCCGGCCCTCTAGTGAGGGACGCGGTAAGTAAAATCATCATATCATGTACATATAACGTGCCCCGACCCTCTAGTGAGGGATGCGGTGAATAGAGTCATCATATGCCATCCTGGCCGCCTCCCCGTATCATCATATCATCATATATATATATATAACGTGCCCCGGCCCTCTAGTGAGGGACGCGGTGAATAATGCAGCGGAGTTGCACGAATACATGCCCTGGCCCGGGACGCAGTGAAAGACACATTGAGCTTGGCACGAGCAGAGTAGTGAGAAACCATATGCACATAAATCATTTACAAAGACTCAACGAAGTGAGCTAAACGAATCGTCATTTGAAAATCGGGACAAAAGTTATATCAAAAATCTTTCGGACGTTACTCGGAAACATATCAAACGAAATTTTAGAAATCATAGCAACGTATCGGAATCATAAGTATACGAATCATCATTTCAGACTCAATAGATAAGTATATAATCATACTCGGGGGTCGGAAAAATAGTCATATTAAGTTCTTTCAAAAATAGGTCGTTAGAACCAAACATAGAAAGTCGCGGGACCCACGGGCGAGCGTCAACCCAATCCGGGCCCGCCTATGAAAGTTACGAACCTTATTCACTTTAGGACTTCCCACGAACATATCGAAGCGATTCGAGCCCTTCTGTGAAAGTTACGGACGTTCGTAGTTTCGGAATCGTTTAGAAACAAAATTCTTTTGAAAACAAAACTTTCATGCAACTTGTGGAATTTAGTCATGCAAAAGACATAAGAGCCATAATTCGACTACATTACGATACGGATATCAAGAAACAAATAAGGATCACAAACATGCCCGGATCGCAAGAATAGAGTTACCTCGGAGTGCGTGTCATAACTTACTTTCAACTAAGACATGCCAAAAGAAAGAAAGGTTGAGCTTTACATACCTTGTCCGCTTCCTACGCTAATCCAAACTTAAGTTTTAGCTTTTCACGATCTACAATAATGTCATTAAATATCAACCATTAACCATAAACACTTAGGAATCCCATTCCAAACTAACACTTTGTCTACAGAAATTTGGGCAGCATTTCCCCTATAACTTCAACAACCCCGAGAATTCAACTCGGCCAAATCAACAACAACCATACCAACAACCATACTAACAACATCCATAAGTGATTCAAAACGCATTCTAACGTTAATAATTCCTTTCTACACAAGTCGACAACATTTCACTTATATTCAAATAAACTACATACGATCAAGCTAATACCAATGCTCACATATTCAATTACTAATCCGCAACCATTCAAACAAGATTTAAGAACATTCTAAGCAATCCATACAATATTCAAACAGCCCGGCCAACATGCATTACCACCCGAAACTTTCTAAATTCCATAAGAACAACGACAACACGTTTCTTTCTTCCGAATTCATAAACTACATCAACAATCCACACGTTTACAACATTATTTCCATAAATTCAAGAAACTATATTAGAATCACTTTAGGTTCTAAATCAGCCCACAACAATTCCGACTCCAACTTGAATCATTAAACCCTTATTCTTGCCATAAGATTCACAACAACAACAAGCAAAACATCAAGTAACATCAATTCATCCTTACTACACAAACAATCCATATCCACGGCCACACACCATCATACAACATTTCATGATTTTCATCCATTTTCATGCACTATGACACGTTCAAAACATCCATAAAACATGTAAAGGAGGATTGAATCTTACCTTTTCCTTTCAATTCTTCCACTCGGCTAGGATCCTCCATAGCTAAAACGAATGGTTTCCTTGTTCCAACAACTACTCCACGTTGTAGAGGACCTTCCAATTAGTAGAAAACTAGAAGAAAAATAATTTCCCATGATCAAATTTTTGGGACCCCATTCGGCCAGCCCCTTGGCCGAATGGTTCTCCATTCTTTTCTTCATGTTTCTTCATATTTCTAGAGGGACAAAAGATGACTACTTGTCTTGCTTTTTCATCACATGTCTATATATATATATATGTATGTGTGGCCGGTTGATAGCATCCATGGTAGCTCAGAATTATTGAAGGATGTGGATGAAGATTTGGAAGTTCCAAGAAGACCCATGACAAGATCTCAAACGAGAAAATTGCAAGACAAGCTTAATGGGCTGCAATCAACAATTCAAAAGTGTCTTGTGATGGAAGAAGGGCTCCTGCCCAATTCAGATTTTTTCCTCAAGTCTTACACTTATTTGGAGGCCCAAATTAAAGTCCAAAGTGAGATGGAATGAGGCCCATATCAGCCCCAAAAGAAGAAGTTTCCAGCAGCCCATAATTAGCCCAAATATTAGTTTCTAGAATAAATATTTAATTGTTGTTTTAATCTATGTTGACTTGCATTGGTCCAAGTGTGGGTAGTCTTCTAGGTTGTTTTAATCTATGTTGACTGCCTTGGTCCAAGTGTGGGAAGTCTTCTATGCTTCTAGGGAAGATAATTCCCATTTATTTCTATTTTGACTAGCTCCTTCTTTACAACTATATAAAGGGGTGATTGTCATTCATTGTAAATCAGATTTTGAAGAATATATTATATTGAGAGTTCTTTTGAACCTTTGTTGCATTACTTTAGGATTTATCTTTCAACCTAACTAGTTCTTAGTTCAAGGTAGTAAGATAATTTCTTCTTTGATATCTTTGATTTCTTTTTGGTATTCTTTCGAAGGCGATTAGTTCTAAATACTAATTGTTGTCTTAAGTTACTCACAAAGCGGTCAGGATCCTAATCTACTATTTTTTGATTTGTTATCTCAAGTAAAGGCGTTAGATTTCTTCCTATAAATCTATACGTTGTTACTTGGATCTTGTCAAGACGTTAGAACGTTGTTCTTGGAAATTCGTGGATTGTTCCTTCGAATTTCCCATATCTTTTATTTTCTAGTTTTTTATATTCTTTTCTATATTTGCTTCCGCACTTCTTATATTTTAATTATAAATTTGGGATCTCCCTAACCTCGTTGTTATCAAGTGGTATCAGAGCGGTTTTATCAAGATTCCGTTCTTGATAATCTTGGGGATTTCTTGAAAAAAAAAAAAGAGCAAAAAAAGCAAAAAAAAAAAAAGAAGAAGAAGGTACTGTAGCAGTGAACAGTGACAAAAAAAAAAGTTTAGTGTTTGCTCTTCAAGAAATTTCTTCCATTTATTTATTTTCTAAAGATTAAGATAGAAAACAAGAAGAGGGGATCCTAGATCTTTAAAGCTAAGAAGCAATCAATTTGTTTTCTTACTCCTTTTATCTTGTTAAAAAAAAAAAATAGTCCTTTTTGTTCGAGTCTTGTTTCAACTAAATTCTAATTCTTCCTAGGATTGGTTCTTCATTTTCTTTAGTGCCCCAAAATTCTTTATTTTACTACTAAGGGCTTGATTCTAGTGGGGTTTAATTATAAATCCATAAAGTGTTTTTCCCAAAGGTTATTTGAGTGGAAAAAGGCAAGAGTGAGTGAGAACAACTGAGGGAAAAAAAAAGAGTCAAAGTTTGAGTGATAAATAGTTTTTGAGATGACCAATACAGGTGGTAGTGATGATGAAAGGAGGGCTCATCAAGAAGCCGAGATCCGAGGAAGAAATGACTTCACTCTACAAGCTATGCACCAACAATTTGAAAGATGGACCTTGCAATTTCAAGATCAAGGATGTCATTCTTTGAACAAAATGAGACAATAGCTGAACTTAGGAGGGGAGATCAACATGTTGTACAACCACAAAATAATCCTAGGCCTCAAAATAGAAGAAATATGCCCCATGCCCCCATTGTAAATCCAGAAAACCCTATAGATGATTTTGTTGATGATCTTGATGTAAATCTAGATAGTGTAGGGAGAGATAGGAGGGGACAACGAGGAATAGTGGAAGATGATAACATTAATAGCATAAAGATGAAGATGCCAACTTTCAAAGGCACAAGAGATCCAGACTTGTACCTTGATTGGGAGCGGAAAGTTGAAGCCATTTTTAATTGTCACAACTATTCCGAAGCTAAGAAGGTAAAGCTTGCCGTTGTTGAATTTTCTGACTATGCTTCTATTTGGTGGAAAAAGCTTACAAGGGATAGACAACAAGATGGAGAACCACCCATTGTTTGCTTGAAATGAGATGAAGAGAGTCATGAAGAAGAGGTTCGTGCCTTCCCACTTTCAAAGAGACCTACAAACGCGTCTTCGAAGATTGGAGCAGAAACCATATTTGTGATGAATACTTCAAAGCTATGGATATGGCTATGATCCAAGCTAATTGTATGGAAGATGAAGAGGCCACTATGGCTAGATTTCTTAATGGTTTAAATAAAGAAATAGCGTGTAGTAGAGATACAACAATATGTAACTTTAGATGAGTTAGTGGATATGGGTGTAAAAATAGAAAAGCAAATTAAAAAGAAAGCACAAGCTAGCTCGTGGAGGAGTCGGCCAAACACCAATTCAAAGAAGCCATGGCAAAACAAGATGTGACTTCTAGGCCTCAAGAAGGCAAGGGAAGGCCAAAGTAGATGACAAAGAGGGAGGTAAAACTTTTAATCCTAAATCACCAAAACCTTCTAGTTCTATTCAATGTTACAAATGTCATGGAAGAGGGCATATGATGCATGAATGTCCAAATAGAAGAAATATTCTCATGAAAGAAGATGGAGAGTATGAGAGTGAAAAAAAAGTGAGGTAGAGGAAGAAGAGGGAGGTGTGAGTAAAGATGACGTAGAGTTGCCTAATAGTGGTTTTGTTGGGGTAGCTAGGAAGATTCTTGATGGAGAAAATGAGAGTAAAAAAAAGTGAGAAAGAGGAAGAAGAGGGAGATGTGAGTGAAGATGATGTAGAACTTCCTTTTAATGATGGTTTGGTTGCAGTAGTTAGGAGGATTATGGCTATCAATTTGGGAGTCAATAGTGAAGAACAAAGGGAAAATATATTCCATACTAGGTGTGGGATAAGGGGGAGAACTTGTTCTATGATTATCGACAGTGGTAGTTGTGCTAATGTAGTGAGTTCACACTTGGTAGATACGTTAGGGCTTGCATGCATGAAACACACTAAGCCCTATAGACTCCAATGGTTGAATGATAGTGGTGAACTGAAAGTCAACAAACAATGCATGATTTCATTCAATGTTAGCGGTATGAGGATGATACTCTTTGTGATGTCATTCCTATGCAAGCTTGTCATATCTAGCTTGGTCGTCCATGAGGTTCGATAGAAATACTTTTCATGATGGAAGGAAGAATAGATATTCACTTGAGCTTAATGGCAAGAAGTATACTCTTGCACCTTTAACACCTTCTCAGGTGTTTGAAGATCAAAAGAGATTGAGGGAATCAATGGGAAAACAAAGGGGACAGAAAAAAGGTGAGCTTGAGGGAAAAGAAAATGAAAGATGGCCAAGAGAGAGAGAGAGAGAGACGCAACTTAAGCAAAGAGGTAAAAGAGGGTTTGAGTGGAAAAAAAGAAAGTTTTGGTGAGAGGAAAGAGGCTAAGGAAAAGAAAAAAGAGAGTGTGTTTGAATGCAAGAAAAGAGGGACTGCCCATAATACTACTTACTTACAAAGAAGTCTTGATTAATTCTGAGCTACTAACTTCTTCTTTTCCAAGTAGTGTTTTTTCTCTTTTGCGGGATTTTGATGATATTTTTCACGAAGATATTCCTAAAGGTCTTCCACCTTTGCGTGGAATTGAACACCAAATTGACTTTGTGCACAGTGCACGAGATTCCAAATAGGCTTTGTTTATAAGAGTAATCTGAAGAGACAAAGGAGTTGCAAAGGCGAGTTGAGGAGTTGCTTAAAGGGGTTTGTGCGAGAGAGCACGAGTCCTTGCTCGGTTCTGTTCTATTAGTGCCCAAAAAAGATGGATCTGGAGGATGTGCGTGGATTGTCGAGCTATCAACAAGATTACGGTAAAGTATCGTCATCCTATTCCTCGTCTTGATGACATGTTGGATCAATTGCATGGGTCCAAAATCTTTTCTAAAATTGATCTAAAAAGTGGTTACCATCAGATTCGAATGAATCCGGAGATGAATGGAAAAGTGCTTTTAAGACCAAATATGGGCTTTATGAGTGGTTAGTTATGCCTTTTGGCTTGACTAATGCACCCAGCACGTTCATGAGACTGATGAATCATGTTTTTAAGGATTTTCATGGAAAGTTTGTGGTGGTTTATTTTGATGATATCTTGATCTTTTCCAAAACTCTAGATGAGCATGTAGAGCACCTAAAACAAGTTTTTGAAGTTCTTAGAAAACAACAATTGTTTGCTAATCTCAAAAAGTGTGCCTTTTGTGTGGATCGTGTGGTATTCTTGGGTTTTGTGGTCAGTTCTAAGGGAGTTGAGGTTGATGAAGATAAAATCAAGGCAATCGAAAAGTGGCCTAAACCCAAGAGTGTAAGGAGGTTAGAAAGTTTTCATGGGCTTGCTAGTTTCTATAGAAGATTTGTTAGAGATTTTAGCACCATTCTTTGCTCCTCTAGCCGGTTATCAAGAAAGATAAGGTTTTTACATGGGGGAAAGACCAAGATGATGCTTTTAACTTGTTGAAAGAAAAATTATGTTCTGCTCCTCTTTTGCAATTACCTAATTTTTCTAAGTCTTTTGAGGTTGAATGTGATGCTTACGGAAAAGGAATAGGTCTTGTTTTGATGCGAGAGTCCAAGCCTATTGCATACTTTAGTGAAAAGTTGAGTGGAGCTACATTGAACTACTCAACTTATGACAAAGAGCTATATGCTTTGGTAAAGGCTTTAGCTACATGACAACATTATTTGTGGCCTAAAGAGTTTGTGGTTAAGACTGATCATGAATCCTTCAGATATTTGAAGAGTCAAGGTAAGCTTAATCGTAGGCATGCAAAATGGGTTGAATTTATTGAAACTTTCCCATATGTGATTGCTTACACAAGCAAGGAAAGGAGAATGTAGTTGCTGATGCCTTTGTCAAGAAGGTATGTCTTGGTCTCTACTCTTACTTCTAAAGGTGATGGGTTTTGATCAAATCAAGGGCCTTTATGCTAATGATTACGATTTTGGCAAGGTTTTTGCGAGAATGTAAGTTGGGTCCTTATGACGGAGTTTAATCTTCAAGATGGATTTCTTTTTAAGGAGAATAAATTGTGTATCCCTAATTGCTCTTTACGTGAATTGTTTGTTAGGGAAGCACATTGTGGTGGACTCATGGGACACTTCGGAGTGCCCAAAACTTTGGATATACTTGCGAACATTTCTTTTGGCCGAGGCATGCGAAAGGATGTTGAGAAAGTGTGCTCTCAATGCCTTGAATGTAAACAAGCCAAATCAAAAGTGTTACCACATGGTCTTTATACTCCTTTACCTGTCCTACTTCCCCTTGGCTTGATATTTCCATGGATTTTGTGTTAGGTTTGCCTAGACCTAAGCATGGTAAGGACAGTATATTTGTGGTGGTAGATAGATTTTCAAAAATGGCTCGCTTTATTCCATGTTTGAAAGACTAATGATGCATCACGTATGTGGCTGATTTGTTTGTAAAAAAGTGGTTAAATTACATGGTATACCTAAAACTATTATTAGTGATAGGGATGCTAAGTTTTTAAGTCACTTTTGGAGAGTTCTTTGGAAAGTTGGGAACTAAACTACTATTTTCTACGTCTTGTCACCCGCAAAGACGGGCAAACGAAGTAGTTAATAGGACTTTAGGGAATATGTTGAGGGCTGTTCTAAAAGGAAAATTAACATTTTGGGAAGAACATTTGGCCATGGTAGTTTGCCTATAATAGAACGAGTCCGTTCTTCTACGGGTAAGTCTCCTTTTGAAGTTGTTTATGGCTTTAATCCCCCTGCCCTTGATTTCTTTGCCTTTGCCTACCGATAATATTGTTAATCTTGATGGTAGGAAGAAGAAGGCTGAAATGATGAAGAAGATTCATGAACAAACAAAGCTTGCAATTGAGCGGAAGAATGGTAATGAGCGGTACCTTAAGGAGAAATAAAGGGCGAAAATCTGTTATTTTTAAGCCGGGGATCAAGTATGGGTGCATTTCGGGGAAGGAAAGGTTTCTGTAAAAAAAGATCCAAACTAGACCCAAGAGGAGATGGTCCATTTTGAAGTCCTTGAAAGGATTGGAGACAATGCTTACAAACTTGATCTTCCTAGTGAGTATCAAGTTAGTGCTACTTTCAATGTTTCGATCTTTCCTTATTTGATGCGAGTTTAAATTCGAGGACGAATTCATCCCAAGAAAGAGGAAATGATAGCATCCATGGTAGCTCGGGGTATTGAAGGACGTGGATGAAGATTTGGAAGTTCCAAGAAGACCCATGACAAGATCTCAAACGAGGAAATTGCAAGACAAGCTTAATGGGCTGCAATCGACAATTCAAAAGTGTCTTGTGATGGAAGAAGGGCTCCGGCCCAATTCAGATTTTTCCTCAAGTCTTACACTTATTTGGAGGCCCAAATTAAAGTCAAAGTGAGATGGAATGAGGCCCAAATCAGCCCCAAAAGAAGAAGTTTCAGCAGCCCATAATTAGCCCAAATATTAGTTTCTAGAATAAATATTTAATTGTTGTTTTAATCTATGTTGACTTGCATTGGTCCAAGTGTGGGTAGTCTTCTAGGTTGTTTTAATCTATGTTGACTGCCTTGGTCCAAGTGTGGAAAGTCTTCTATGCTTCTAGGGAAGATAATTCCCATTTATTTCTATTTTGACTAGCTCCTTCTTTACAACTATATAAAGGGGTGATTGTCATTCATTGTGATACAAGACCAATTCCATCGAGCTTTATGAAAATGGAGTCTTTGAAGATCATGGGAGGTCCACATAGGATGGCCCTCAAGATATGGGAGATAGCTTGGATGGAAGGCTTTAAGAGTCCAAGTCCCAAGGCTTGCCTCTTAAAGTGGCTACAATTGCAAGCTTGGGTGATTCAAGGTCGGAAGATGGCTACTTGCGCAAAGGGCTATTTGTGCAAGTGGCTACTTTGCTTAAGGAGGGTTATGATTGCAAGAAGGCCATGCATACAAGGTTTATTAGAGGGTCATCTATGCAAGGAGGGACGTGTTTGGCTATTGAAGACGATCCTTGAATTGAAGACTACACTAAGAAGACTAGCCAAACAAGGCCACTTACTTCATTAAGGGTAGCATTGTAATTGCCTATTAGTCTTCTTTACTTAGCTTGTATATATAGCTTGTCTTTCATTTCATTTAGGGACTTTTTGATGAATTATGAATATTTTGAGTGTTTTTAGGGTTATCTCTAGAGAGAGAAACTTGTGAGAGGCCTTTGGTAGGCTCTTGTTGATTATTGATTGTGAGAGGATTGGTTGCTTGGGAATTCAATTCCCTTGAGGTCATCTAAGAGGTTGGTGCTATCTAGAGTGTAATTAGGAGGTCTTGGTTATTGAAGAACCTTGGTTGCCTAATTGTGCCTATTTTTGTGTCAATCTATCTATCTTTCTTTTCCTTTTATTTATCTTCTTAATTTCTCGTTTTCGCGTATCCGTTCTTGTATCAATTGGTATCAGAGCTTGGATTAGATTTGTTCTATCAAATCTAGCCTAGGGTTTGTTGCTTAAAAAAAAAAAAATCTGAAAATTTTCCATCAAAAAACCCCAAAAATTTTGTGTTTGTTTTGTTGATTTGTTATTAGATTCTTGTTCCTTAGTACGTTAGGGTTTCAAATCTCCAAATTTCGTGTCATTCGGGTCAATATTGAAGAATCTACCATTGTTGAGCTTTGAAGCTTTGAAAATTCAAAAAGTGGGTGTGGTGATTGAGTTGAAATTAAGGCAAATTGAATATTGGGCTTTGTTCTCTAAGTGATAAGGAGCCTAAATCTGAAATTTGGAGCAAAAAACGAGTTGATTTGGTCCTAGATTGTATTTGGGTGTTCTTGGTGTTCTTAAGAACATTCATATCTTCATATTGGAGAAGAAGACCAAAGAAGAGGGTTTGATCCAAAGGTGTTTCCAAGGACAAGTGGAAAGTTGTTTGTTGGGCCAAAAAGGGTAAATACTAGGTTGAGTGGGCCCAAGAACGTCACCGGATCCGAGAAATTTGGTCCAAAATTCGAAATTCGAGTTCAACACGAAAATCACTTGAGGGGAACATTGCAAATTACGGACCGTAAATCACTTTACGGACCGTAATTTCAGGGGTATGCTAAACTTGGATCTTGTAACGGCGGCCCTTTTGCCAACATCGTTAAAGACGGACCGTAAATCACTTTACGGACCGTTCTGAGTCGTAAACTTAGATCTTGAGATAGTAGCTCATCGTGCATCACTAAATACGGACCGCACATCCAAAATACGGACCGTAAACCACAATACGGCCCGTATCTCGGGGGTCGTAAGCCTGCAAGGTACATTACTGTTTTTGGGCATCCTAAATACGGTCACGAAGGACGGTCCGTAAACCACAATACGGACCGTATTTTGTCAAGCTCTAATCGTATACTTCAAGTACCTTTTCAAGTCCAAATTTCATTTCAACCCACTTTCATTTCTCAAAAATTCTTGATCCTTAGTTGATGGTCTTGTGTCCCTAATCCTTTGGTAGGGAACAAAAAAAAAAAAAATCGAAATCGAAATCGAAATTCAAAAAAAAAAAAAAAAAAAAATTGTTTCCAATCCTTGTTTGTTGTTGATTCTAGTGTTAAATTTGAGTTCCTTAGAGCTTTAGGGTTTCAAAGCCGAAGTTTTGAGTCATTCCAAGTTGTTTTGAGAATTTCACCATTGTTGAGTTGAAGAACTTGAAGTGGGTCTTGTTGATTTGGGTGAAATTGGAACTTGAAACCTATTGGGCTTTGTTCTACAAGTGAAGGGGAGCCTAGATCTGAAAATTGGAGTGAAAACAAGTTGATTTGAAGGTAGTTGAAATTTGGGTGTTCATAGTGTTCTTAACAACCTTCAAATCTTCATAGGGAAGAAGATGACTAAAAGTTGCATTTAATCCAAGTATTTTTCCCAAAGTTGTGAAAAGTTGTTTTTCTACCCCAAAAAGGAAAATACTAGGTTGTGTGGGTCCAACAAGTCAAGGAAATTCAGAAAATCCAACCAAGGATCGAGGTACATCGTACAATACGTCATCAGTGAAAGTGGAAATACGTTCATGATATACGGTCCGTATATCAATACACGGACCGTATAATCCCCTAGAAGTTAGCCGTATAACTCAACACCAAAAGTGGGACATTCTGTTTCGTGACATCTCTAAATACGGTCATACAATACGGACCGTATTGTAAAATACGGACCGTAAAGTTGTGTCCGTATAAATTGTTAAGCAAAAGGGAAGCTACTGTTTTTGGAAGATATCATTAAATACGGCCCGTATTTCACTTTACGATCCGTATAGTAGTTCGTAAATTGAAACAAGTCCAAGTGGTCTTCAAGGTCCATTAAATACGGCCCGTATTTCACTTTACGGACCGTATAGCAGCTCGTATAAAGTGAGATCCAAAGTTGAGTATTCTGCCTCTGGACTGATCCTTAAATACGGATTAAGAATACGAACCGTATTTCACAATACGGTCCGTAAACTTCAAGGGAGCTCAGCCGTATTTCACAAATACGGACCGTATATCCAAAGACGGACCGTATTTCGTCAAGCTTCAGTCGTATTTCCTAAGGTGCAAATCTTGTCTTAATTCATTTCAATTCCAAAAAATTTCTTGGGATTGATTGATGGTTTTGTGTCCCTAATTCTTTGGTAGGGAGCAAAAAAAAAAAAAAAAAAAAATTAGTAGTTGTTCCTTGGATCAAGTGAGATCCAAAGTTGAGTATAGAATTTTAAAAATTTCCGTTATTTCAAATTGATACCTTGGATCAATTGGGGCTTCCTGGTCGTGTTCTCAAGTTATCACCTACCCGGGCCCGAAATTTTAATTATTTTCCAGATTTTTGCATTCCATTTTCTTGTGTCTCTCAACTAGTAAACAATTAGTAGTTGTTCCTACTTGTGTTTGCTAGTTCTTGTGTCCGTATTTCTTTCGTGCCAATTCTTTCGTACTTTTCTTCGTTTTTGCTTCGTTGTTAATTTCTTGGTTCAAGTCCGTTAGATTGAATTGAGTCGTCCGTCTTTCTTCGAGTCTAACAAGAATCCATTCCGACCTCGAAGTAGCAATTGTGCACCTTGCAAGCAACCGAATCCAATCGAGAATCAACATCGGCCAATCCATTTGAGTGGTAAAAGGCAAAGAGTGTGTGAGTTCATTTGAGTGGTGCTAGCCGAGCACAAACGAGTGTAAACACGAGTGTGGTGAGGTTTCTTTACTACTAACGTGTTTGCTAAGTGTCCTTTGCAGGTACTTCTCCATGGATTCCGATTCATGTAGTGGCGATTATGATTGTTATGATGATGATGGTTGTAGTTATGAAGGGGAGGACTATGGGAGCTATCAAGGGTGTGACGATGGGGAATATGAGAGTTATATAGGAAATAGTGATCATGAGGAAGTTCAAGGAGAGAATTACTATTTTGACGGAGAATATGATGAGAGTGGTTCTCATATGTCTCATGAGGAAGATGGGGATGAAGAAGACCCACTTGTTATGATTCGTATGGTGAAGATAATGAAGCTGAAAATTCTTGTGCTATACATCATGAAGATGAAGACGACTCGAGTGCTTACTATCCGAAGCAAAGAGGCATCGGTGGGAATGTAGTCTTGGTTGGAGTCATCCTATGCAAAGGAAGGTGGTTGCAAAGAGGGGTTCATGGAGATCAAGGTAAAACTTTGTGGCAAAGGGAACCCTTGTGCTTGATGACGATTGTTACACCAATTTCATCACCCTCGTGCGGTTGAAGAGTTAAGGCTACCTTGTGTGAATAGGCGATATCCTTATTATGACGAGGGAGGGTATTGGGTTGATAGGAGAGTGATGGTATTCATTTCACTTGGTGAGTACCAAGAGGAGGTTTGGTGTGATGTGCTTCCAATGGATACTTGTCACGTATGCTTAGGTGGCCCTTGGTTTCAAAGGCATGAGATCCCATATGAGCAAGAGTGGCATAAGTATATCGTGGATGAAAGGAGGAAACCTCTATTTCCATACGTGCTTCATAGAATGAGTCCAAGTGCAAAAGTGCGAGATACCCATGTGAAATGGCCTACCTTGGCTAGGGAAGCTAGTGGAGAAGAATATGAGAAATGGGAGTCCATAATAGATGAAATCTTCGCTAGCTACAACTATTCACAAGAAATGAAGATGGACTTAGCCGTTCAAACTTTTGACTCAAAGCTTGTCAAATATTGGGCGAATGTGAAATGTTGTGGGAGACAAGTGAGGAGTCCCATCAAGACTTGGGAGGACATGAAAAGGATATTGAGAATCCAATACCCCAAGTCACGTGTGAGAAGAAATGACTCTTTGAGGGGTAACTCTTTTGAGAGAACCCCGTGCTTGAGAGCAAGGACGGCGGCCACAACCATTCCTTCCATTGGTCAAAGGAGCTTGCATGAACACCAAGGTAAGATCACTTATCCTTATACTCCTACATCTTCGTATGATTTTAATGTCAAGTCGAGTATGAAAGTTAGTTTACCTTGCATTAAGCCTAATGCTTCTTTACCGTGTATTGGTAATGCCATTATTAAAAGTGTCCCCACACTCGTTGATCCTATTGATGACCAAATTGATCCTTCTTGTAAGGTTGATTTGTGTCCACCTAGTGTTGACACTTGTGCTTTGAATGATAGTGCATTGTTGAATGAAGGTGCTCAAACACTAGTTGATCCTTTAGATGACAAAATTGATTCTTCTTGTAAGATCGATTTGTGTCCACCTAGTGTTGACACTTGTGAATTGATTGGTAGTACAATGTCATGTGGTCATCATGTTAGTAATTCTTGCGAGTTTGACATACTACCAACTCATGTTGAAACTTGTATTGATCAACTTGCTTGTAATGATAGTTCACTACTTGAGGATCTTTGTGATGTGTTTAATGTACCTCTAGTTAGTGATGATGTTGATATAGTTGGTCAATTGAAAGAATGTGACATCTCACCCTTTTTGTTTCATGTCAAAATGAGTCTCTTGATCGTACTTTAGTGTCGCGTGATAAGACTCCAATTTGTAGTGGTGATGTGTGTCATGTAGATAGTCATGTGAACGAAAATGCATTGAAAGACGACATTCGTTCTTTTGAGAGTGAAATGACATGCTTTGACTCCTCATTGTTCATGGATTATTCTCTTGTAAAGGATAATGTTTTATTTTGAGGATGACATGACTATTGAGAGTGAAATACCTAGTGGGATGTTTTGTAATGTTGAAAGTGTGTGCCACTTTTGGTGACTACATGGTATTTGAAAACCCACTATGGGATGATAACACTCTTCCCTATGATGGAGATCCTCCTTTGAGGAATTGTGATCCACTTGTTGGGAGGGGAAGTGTTCAAAAGGAAGGTGAAACTTGTGGCTTTTGTTGCTAATTCTTCCTTAGGTGTTTCGAATAGTAGTAGTATCGACCATGCTCTTGAGTTTCATAGTGAAACTACGTTTGAGGACACCTTTAGATGAAGTTATTTTGCGTGACACCTTTCTTTATTATCTTTTTGCTTATGATGACATTCATGATCTTTTTGGGAGTGCATCTTGGAGGGCGGGGTCTTTATTGGGTACTCGGTTATTGCCTTGCCGTGATATGTGGGTATCTTTTCCACTTTGACCCGGTGAAGTCTTAACTTGGTGTGAATGGTATCATTTTGCAATTGAGGATCATTTGTATGTCCTGCCAACTTGGTGTATTGACACCATTAGCTCTTTTAGAATATCCTCATTTCTTAATCTTTGGTTAGCCAAGCTCTTATGCTTTCTACTTGAGAGCTTATTTTGTTGAAAATGATTGATACTTGGCTATATGACAAATTTGTGCTTACTTGGCATGGTGGTAGGTTAGTCCTTTAACACTAACCCTCGTCCGTTGAGGACTTGGTTTTTGTTTGTCTCCTTTGGTTTTGCAAGGTTTAGATTCGAGGACGAATCCTTTTCAAGAAAGGAGAATGATACAAGACCAATTCCATCGAGCTTCCTGAAAATGGAGTCTTTGAAGATCATGGGAGGTCCACAGGATGGCCCTCAAGATATGGGAGATAGCTTGGATGGAAGGCTTTAAGAGTCCAAGTCCCAGGCTTGCCTCTTAAAGTGGCCACAATGCAAGCTTGGGTGATTCGAGTAGGAAGATGGCTACTTGCGCAAAAGGGCTATTTGTGCAAGTGGCTACTTCTTGCAAGAGGGTTATGATTGCAAGAAGGCCATGCATGCAAGGTTTATTAAGAGAGTCATCTATGCAAGGAGGGACGTGTTTGGCTATTGAAGGCCAATCCTTGAATTGAAGACTACGCTAAAAAGACTAGCCAGAAGCAAGGCCCTTACTTCATTAAGGGTAGCATTGTAATTGCCTATTAGTCTTCTTTACTTAGCTGTATATATATAGCTTGTCTTTCATTTCATTTAGGGACTTTTTGATGAATTATGAATATTTTGAGTGTTTTTAGGGTTATCTCTAGAGAGAGAAACTTGTGAGAGGCCTTTGGTAGGCTCTTTGTTGATTATTGATTGTGAGAGGATTGGTTGCTTGGGAATTCAATTCCCATTGAGTCATCCTAAGAGGTTGGTGCTATCTAGAGTGTAATTAGGAGGTCTTGGTTATTGAAGAACCTTGGTTGCCTAATTGTGCCTATTTTTGTGTCAATCTATCTATCTTTCTTTTCCTTTTATTTATCTTCTTAATTTCTCGTTTTCGCGTATCCGTTCTTGTATCACATTGTAAATCAGATTTTGAAGAATATATTATATTGAGAGTTGATACAAGAACGGAAACGCGGAAACGGGAAATTAAGAAGATAAACAAAAGGAAAAGAAAAGATAGATAATTTGACAAGGTTGATTAAGATTCAATTTAGCAACCAAAGTTATATAAAACTAAGACCTCAAATTATCATCTAAAGAAACACCAAATTCTTCGGTTGACCTCGAGGGAATCGAAGGCCACCTCACAACACGAGAATCGACAGAGCCTACCATTGGCCTCTCACAAGTTTCTCTCTCTAGAGATAATATAGCTCTCAAAATATTCATAATTCATCCAAAGCCCCTTTCCTAAATGAAATGAAAGACAAGCTATATATACAAGCTAAAAGAAGACTAATAGGCTCAATGTTGATTATTGATTGTGAGAGGATTGTTTGGCTAGTCTTCCCTTAGTGTAGTCTTCAATTCAAGGATTGGCTTCAATGGCCAAACACGTCTCCTGGTTAGATGACCCTCTAATCAACCTTGCATGCATGGCCTTCTTGCAATCATAACCCTCCTTTTCGCAAAGTAGCCATCTTTTAAAATAGCCTCGATTTTGCGTATAAGATCTTCCGACCTTAAATCACCCAGCTTGAAATTGTAGCCACTTTAAGAGGCAAGCCTTGGGACTTGGACTCTTAAAGCCTTCCATCCAAGCTATCTCCCATATCACAGAAGCCATCCTATGTGGACCTCCCATGATCTTCAAAGACTCCATTTCGCATGAAGCTCGATGGAATTGGTCTTGTATCATTCTCCACTTCTTGAAAAGATTAGTCCTCGAATCTAAACCTTGCAAAACCATAAAGGAGACAAACAAAAACCAAGTCCTCAACGGATGAGGGTTAGTGTTAAGGTGGACTAACCTACCACCAGGCAGTAAGCACAAATTTGTCATATAGCCAAGTATCAATCATTTTCAAGCAAAATAAGCTCTCAAGTAGAGCACTAAGAGCTTGGCTAACCAAAAGATTAAGAAATGAGGATATTCTAAAAGAGCCAATGGTGTCAAGACACCAAGTTGGCGGAGACATACAGAATGATTCTCAATTGCAAAATGATACCATTCACACCAAGTTAAGACTTCACCGAGGTCAAGGAAAAAGATACCCGCGTATGACGGGCAGGTAACAGGCTGAGTACCCCAATAGGACCCCGCCCTCCATAAAATGCACTCCCAAAAGATCATGAATGTGTCATAAGCAAAAAGATAATAAAGAAAGGTGTCACGCAAAATAACTTCATCTAGGGTGTCCTCAAATGTAGTTTCACTATGAAACTCAAGAGCATGGTCGATACTACTACTATTCGGAATACCCAAGGAAGAATTAGCAATTTGCGGACAAGTTTCACCTTCCACCGAACATTTCCCCTCCCAATAAGTGGATCACAATTCCTCGAGGAGGATCTCCATCATAGGGAAGAGTGTTATCATCCCATAGTGGATTTTCAAATACCATGTAGTCACGAAAGTGGCCACGCTTTCAACATTACAAAACATTCCACTAGATACTTTACTCTCAATAGTCATGTCATCCTCAAATAAAACATTATCCTTTACAGAGAGTAATCCATGAACAATGAGAATCAAAACATGTCATTTCACTCTCAAAAGAACCAATGTCATCTTTCAATGCATTTTCGCTCACATGACTATCTACATGACACTCATCACCACTACAAGTTGGAGTCTTATCACATGACAAAAGTACGATCAAGAGACTCATTTTGACATGAAACAAACAAGGGTGAGATGTCATAATCTTTCAATTGACCAACTATATCAACATCATCACTAACTA
>NC_081342.1:44788223-44862243 GCF_029784015.1 Lycium ferocissimum | reverse complement strand
TAGTTGAGAGACACAAGAAAATTGGAATGCTAAAAATTGGAAAATAAATCGAATTTCGGGCCCGGGTAGGTGATAACTTGAAAACGTGGTCTTGAAGTCCCAAATGATCCAAGGTATCAATTTGAAATAATGGAAATTTTAAAATTTCTATTCTTTTTTTTTTTTTTTTTTTTTGTTCCTACCAAAGGATTAGGGACACAAGACCATCAACTAAGGATCAAGAATTTTTGAGAAATGAAAGTGGGTTGAAATGAAATTTGGAATTGAAAAAGGTACCTGGAGTATACGGTTTGAGCTTGACAGAATACGGTCCGTATTTTGTGTCCGTATTTAGTGATGCCCAAAACAGAATGCTCCTTGCCTTTTACGACCCACAAGATACGGGCCGTATTGTGGTTTACGGTCCGTATTTAACGATGTCTTTTCTAGGCAGAATGCTCCAATCCTTGTTCCTTTTATACGGCGGGAAATACGGTCCGTATTGTGATTTACGGTCCGTATTGTGGTTTACGGTCCGTATTTTGGGTTTACGATCCGTATTTAACAAGGATGCCAAATTCCAAACAGCTACTATTTCAAGATCCAAGTTTACGACCACGGATTACGGTCCGTAAAGTGATTTACGGTCCGTAATTTGCAATGTTCCCAGCTTCAGCGATTTTCGTGTTGAACTCGAATTTCTCGAATTTTGGACCAAATTTCTTGGATCCGATGACGTTCTTGGGCCCACTCAACCTAGTATTTACCCTTTTGGGGTAGAAAAACACTTTTCCAAAACTTGGGTATAAACTTTTGGATCTAACTTTCCTTTTGAGTCTTCTTCTCCACTTGAATCTATGAAGATAGCTCAAGAACACATGAACATTCAAATTTCTAGCTACCTTCAAATCAACTCATTTTACCCCCAATTTCGGATTTAGGCTCCCTTAACCTAGTAGAACAAAGCCCAATGGTTATCAACTCCCAATTTTCGTCACAAATCAAAACCCACCAAGTTGTTCTTCAACTTTTTCTAAAGCTTCAACCCAACAATGGTAGATTCTTCAATATTGACCCGAATGATACGAAATTTGAAGATTTGAAACCCTAACGTACTAAGGAATAAGAATCTAATAACAAAATAACAAAACAAACACAAAATTTTTGGGGTTTTTGGTGGAAAATTTCCGCTTTTTTTTTTTTTTTATTTTATATATATATATATATATATATATATATATATATATATAGTAACAAACCCTAGGCTAGATTTGATAGAACAAATCTAATCCAAGCTCTGATACCAATTGATACAAGAACGGAAACGCGGAAACGGGAAATTAAGAAGATAAACAAAAGGAAAAGAAAAGATAGATAATTTGACACAACTTAAGATTCAATTTAGCAACCAAAGTTATATAAAACTAAGACCTCTAAATTATCATCTAAAGAAACACCAAATTCTTAAGTTGACCTCAAGGGAATCGAATCCCAAGCAACCAACCTCTCAACAACACAAGAATCAACAAGAGCCTACCAAAGGCCTCTCACAAGTTTCTCTCTCTAGAGATAACCCTAAAACACTCAAAATATTCATAATTCATCCAAAAGCCCCCTAAATGAAATGAAAGACAAGCTATATATACAAGCTAAGTAAAGAAGACTAATAGGCAATTACAATGCTACCCTTAATGAAGTAAGGGCCTTGTTTGGCTAGTCTTCTTAGTGTAGTCTTCAATTCAAGGATTGGCCTTCAATGGCCAAACACGTCCCTCCTTGCATAGATGACCCTCTAATCAACATTGCATGCATGGCCTTCTTGCAATCCTTAACCCTCCTTGCGCAAAGTAGCCACTTGCACAAATAGCCCTTTGCGCAAGTAGCCATCTTCCGACCTTGAATCAAGCTTGCAATTGTAGCCACTTTAAGAGGCAAGCCTTGGGACTTGGACTCTTAAAGCCTTCCATCCAAGCTATCTCCCATATCCTGAAGGCCATCCTATGTGGACCTCCCATGATCTTCAAAGACTCCATTTTCATGAAGCTCGATGGAATTGGTCTTGTATCAAGAGTTCTTTTGAACCTTTGTGGCATTACTTTAGGATTTATCTTTCAACCTAACTAGTTCTTAGTTCAAGGTAGTAAGATAATTTCTTCTTTGATATCTTTGATTTCTTTTTGGTATTCTTTCGAAGGCGATTAGTTCTAAATACTAATTGTTGTCTTAAGTTACTCACAAAGCGGTCAGGATCCTAATCTACTGTTTTTTGATTTGTTTTCTCAAGTAAAGGCGTTAGATTTCTTCCTATAAATCTATACGTTGTTACTTGGATCTTGTCAAGACGTTAGAACGTTGTTCTTGGAAATTCGTGGATTGTTCCTTCGAATTTCCCATATCTTTTATTTTCTAGTTTTTTATATTCTTTTCTATATTTGCTTCCGCACTTCTTATATTTTAATTATAAATTTGGGATCTCCCTAACCTCGTTGTTATCACCGGTTGTGCCCCTTTTTTTTCCTCCAATTTTCTAGACTTTCTTAAGTAATAAAAGATGAATAATTTGTCTTACCTTGTCATCTTTGTCTATATATATATATATATATATCTCCCACAAATATGAGATGACCACATGTACATCTTCATGGCTCAAGACAATTGGCCAACCATGGGTGGGACCCATGCCACATGGACGGCCACCTTGGCCTTTTGGCCATTTCATGAAATTATTTTCCCCAACCTTTAGCCTCCAATTTTTCCTGATTCCAAATTTACCCTTAATTCTCCATACCAATAAAAGGATGAATATGCAACTTATGCATTCTGAAAAAAACCGAAAAAAAAATATAACCTTGTCCTTAACTTTCCACAATCTACTCGGAATATCCCATTGTATAAAATACGGGGTATAACATCCTTCCCCAACATTCGTCCTCGAATGTTCAACTGGTCTCGTAAGGTCTTCTAAGGATCTTGGGGGGGTTCCCTTTATCACCATGGCATGCAATCTCACCTACAAATCCTATTCCTTCCCCATCTTGTCTTCAGCCTCTCAAGTCGTCTCCTCCCTGTTATTGTTCCACCACGCGAACTCAGACCCCTTTAATCGTAACACGCTTACCTATGACTGTGCATCTCATTAACAATACCTCTAACAGATCCCAATGTACAGGAATTACGGGGTGTAATACACCCTTCCCTCCTTGGGGACAGTTATTTTCCTTAGGGTTCGATTATCAGTTGCTTAATCCTACCTTAAAACATACGTCAGTCTCTTCTCATTCTTACTCAACTCCTTTATTGCCTGCGGCCCATTTCTTCCACTTCTCTGCAAGAATACGCGAAGGCATTCAGATTAGCCCAAGAAATACCTCAGCGTCGCTTTACTAATCCTTATGTTCTACCTTGTCTTCTCTTCTCTCGTCGGCCTCCGTATCGAAACGGCATCCTTAGTTCAACCATAGTCATGCCCCGTCCGTTCTTAGCACTAATTCTACTTTAGTAATTGGCTTAAACTTATTGTTACATTCCTCTGTAATGTACCCGAAATACCACAACTGCATTGTCCTTGCTAAGTCTCTACTTTCCTTATCAAATACTTACTTAGTCTTATCTTAGACTACCAATACTTACCGGTGGCATCACTATCCTTGTGCGGCTTGCATAAAGTACGTTCAATCCTAGACATGGTCCTTCCATCCTCTGGCTCATCCCGTTCTACATATCCTGTTCCTACCAAAACCCGCTCGTCCTATTTTGTCCTATTTCTTCCCTTTCCTTTAATCACTCTTGACTCCCTCACTTCCTACCATAAGGGTTTTCTATTCCCTCTTCTTACCACTTACAAGTTGCAATAGCATTAGCGAACACCTCCATAGCTAACATTTTGCCCTTTAATCCGGTATAGCGTCGCTATCCTTCCTGCTATCTCTTACGCTATCCAATACCATCCTCTTGTCATGCTCTTTCTCTTCATATACGTCTATTTCCTAATGTCCTGTCATTCAAGATTTCTGCAAAAACTTCTCACACTGCTTTAAATACCAGCCTGACTCTTATCCACCTATTCTTTGGGTTTCCGATCTTACTAGCTTATTTCAGTAAGGGGTCTCGTTCGTAGTCTGAGCATCCGCATCAAAAATATATATTACAATGTCGATTGTTTCCGTCTCACCCTTGCCTTTCTCTCAGCCGCTTCCCCCCTTTAGGGGTGTACTTATACCATTATCTGTTTATATTTGCCCCATGTCCTCATTTCCAATCTCAATTAGGCAATACTCTTACTCCGACAATAAGTATCCAAAGTTCTCTCGGAATATTATCTTTATCCTAACCTATCTCGGGTGCTTCCTTTGGTATCCCTTCATCATTTCTCCCATTTGTGCCTATCTCTTATTCTGTACCCGAGGAATCTTATGCTATCTCTGTGTCATTTAGAACGCACTACTCCTACACAATCCTTCTCCCATTCTCAGAACGTATTCTGTTCGTCCACGTTTATCCGTATCATACCAGTCATCTTCTAGCACTCATTCTACCTTGTTTCTCATCTTCCGATAATTGGCCTTTCACAGTCCCGTCACTTATGGCGCTCGTGTCCTCCGTCATACACGTCATAGCCTATTACTACACTGTTGCCTCGCTTTCTTCTTATTCCTTCCTTCCATTAACTCCCTCTTTTCACCGAACTGATCCGCCCCGTCCTACGCGACCTCTTAAGGTTTCTGCCCACTCCGCAGACTCTAATTTTCCTTAGATTAATCTAACTTCTCATTTGCCTCTTACGTCTGAGTTTGTAAGACTTTTCAGAAAACTTCCCGGGGGAGTCACCCATCCTAAAATTTCTCTCACTCCAGCACGCTTAACTTTGAAACTTTGATGAAATACGACGCTTTAATGCCCGTATGATTGCGTCCACATCACCGCATGACCTTCACCACCTAATCTGGGGTGAATTGAGATCTTCACATATCCCAAAACGTCCTCACAACACGTCTCATCAGCTGTCTTACCAATACATTCCTATTCGTCACAATTCTTTTTCATTCATACTCTTGTCTTAATCGTATCATTACTTCCTTTAACTGTAATCCCATCATATTTTTCTCCTACTTATCAATTCATTCGATGCCTTAATGTATCACTCTATCAAAATCTACCGGCCCCTTCTAAATCACCTCTTAATATCACTAGTCCGTTTCAAATTCCTTATTACCATATCCCCATCGACCTCCTATTTACTATTATCACCAACTCCACAATTAACTTATTCCTAAAGGGCAGCCGTACTCACGGCTCAGTCAAATCCCATTGTTACTATTGACACGCCCCTTTCAAAACATATGCCAAACTTATATCTCATTTGATAGCATCCATGGTAGCTCAGAATTATTGAAGGACGTGGATGAAGATTTGGAAGTTCCAAGAAGACCCATGACAAGATCTCAAACGAGGAAATTGCAAGACAAGCTTAATGGGTTGCAATCAACAATTCAAAAGTGTCTTGTGATGGAAGAAGAGCTCCGCCCAATTCAGATTTTTCCTCAAGTCTTACACTTATTTGGAGGCCCAAATTAAAGTCCAAAGTGAGATGGAATGAGGCCCAAATCAGCCCCAAAAGAAGAAGTTTCCAGCAGCCCATAATTAGCCCAAATATTAGTTTCTAGAATAAATATTTAATTGTTGTTTTAATCAATGTTGACTTGCATTGGTCCAAGTGTGGGTAGTCTTCTAGGTTGTTTTAATCTATGTTGGCTTGCCTTGGTCCAAGTGTGGGAAGTCTTCTATGCTTCTAGGGAAGATAATTCCCATTTATTCTATTTTGACTAGCTCCTTCTTTACAACTATATAAAGGGGTGATTGTCATTCATTGTAAATCAGATTTTGAAGAATATATTATATTGAGAGTTCTTTTGAACCTTTGTGGAATTACTTTGGATTTATCTTTCGACCTAGCTATTTCATAGTTCAAGGTAGTAAGATAACTTCTTTTTTGATATCTTTGGTTTCTTCTTGGTATTCTTAGAAGGCGATTAGTACACATACTAATTGTTGTCTAACGTTACTCGGGAAGCGGTCAAGATCCGAATTCTAAGTTTGATTCGTTTCTCGAAGTAAAGGCGTTTGGTTCATCCAATAACCAATTCGTTGTTACTTGGATCTTTTCAATTTTTAGAACTTACATTCTTGGAAGTTCTTGGAACTATTTCCCTGAATTTCCCATATCTTTATTTTTCAGATTATTTTCTATTTTTGCTTCTGCACATATTTTAATTATTAATTTGGGATTTCCCTAACCTCGTTGTTATCAAGTGGTATCAGAGCGGTTTTATCAAGATTCCGTTCTTCATAATCTTGGGGATTTCTTGAAAAAAAAAAGAGCAAAAAAAAAAATATTAAAAAAAAGTACTGTAGCAGTGAACAGTGACGAAAAAAAAAAAAAAAAAAAAAAAAAAAAAGTTTAGTGTTTGCTCTTCAAGAAATTTCTTCCATTTATTTGTTTTCTAAAGATTAAGATAGAAAACAAGAAGAGGGGATCCTAGATCTTTAAAGCTAAGAAGCAATCAATTTTTTTTTTCTTACTCCTTTGATCTTGTTAAAAAAAAAAAAAAGTCATTTTTGTTCGAGTCTTGTTTCAACTAAATTCTAATTCTTTCTAGGATTGGTTCTTCATTTTCTTTAGTGCCCCAAAATTCTTTATTTTACTACTAAGGGCTTGATTCTAGTGGGGTTTAATTATAAATCCATAAAGTGTTTTCCCAAAGGTTATTTGAGTGGAAAAAGGCAAGAGTGAGTGAGAACAATTGAGGAAAAAAAAGCCAAAGTTTGAGTGATAAATAGTTTTGGAAATGACCAATACAGGTGGTAGTGAAGATGAAAGGAGGGCTCGTCAAGAAGCCGAGATCCGAGGAAGAAATGACTTCACTCTACAAGCTATGCACCAACAATTTGAAAGATGGACCTTGCAATTTCAAGAGATCAAGGATGCCATTGCTGAACAAAATGAGACAATAGCTGAACTTAGGAGGGGAGATCAGCATATTGTACAACCATAAAATAATCCTAGGCCTCAAAATAGAAGAAATATGCCCCATGCCCCAATTGTAAATCAAGAAAACCCTATAGATGATTTTGTTGATGATCTTAATGTAAATCTAGATAGGGTAGGGAGAGATAGGAGGGGACAACGAGGAAGAGTGGAAGATGATAACATTAATAGCATAAAGATGAAGATGCCAACTTTCAAAGGCACAAGAGATCAGACTTGTACCTTGATTGGGAGCGGAAAGTTGAAGCCATTTTTGATTGTCACAACTATTCTGAAGCTAAGAAGGTAAAGCTTGCCGTTGTTGAATTTTCTGACTATGCTTCTATTTGGTGGAAAAAGCTTACAAGGGATAGACAACAAGATGGAGAACCACCCATTGCTACTTGAAATTTGAGATGAAGAGAGTCATGAAGAAGAGGTTCGTGCCTTCCCACTTTCAAAGAGACCTACAAATCGTCTTCGAAGATTGGAGCGGGGAACCATATTTGTTGATGAATACTTCAAAGCTATGGATATGGCTATGATCCAAGCTAATTGTATGGAAGATGAAGAGGCCACTATGGCTAGATTTCTTAATGGTTTAAATAAAGAAATAGCTAATGTAGTAGAGATACAACAATATGTAACTTTAGATGAGTTAGTGGATATGGGCGTAAAAGTAGAAAAGCAAATTAAAGAAAGCGACAAGCTAGCTCGTGGAGGAGTCGGCCAAACACCAATTCAAAGAAGCCATGGCTGAAACAAGATGTGACTTCTAGGCCTCGAAGGCAAGGGGAAGGCCAAAGTAGATGACAAGGAGGGAGGTAAAACTTTTAATCCTAAATCACCAAAACCTTCTAGTTCTATTCAATGTTACAAATGTCATGGAAGAGGGCATATGATGCATGAATGTCCAAATAGAAGAAATATTCTCATGAAAGAAGATGGAGAGTATGAGAGTGAAAAAAGTGAGGTAGAGGAAGAAGAGGAGGTGTGAGTGAAGATGACGTAGAGTTGCCTAATAGTGGTTTTGTTGGGGTAGCTAGGAAGATTCTTGATGGAGAAAATGAGAGTAAAAAAAAAGTGAGAAAGAGGAAGAAGAGGGAGGTGTGAGTGAAGATGATGTAGAACTTCCTTTTAATGATGGTTTGGTTGCAGTAGTTAGGAGGATTATGGCTATCAATTTGGGAGTCAATAGTGAAGAACAAAGGAAAATATATTCCATACTAGGTGTGGGATAGGGGGAGAACTTGTTCTATGATTATCGGCAGATGGTAGTTGTGCTAATGTAGTGAGTTCACACTTGGTAGATACGTTAGGACTTGCATGCATGAAACACCCTAAGCCCTATAGACTCCAATGGTTGAATGATAGTGGTGAATCGAAAGTCAACAAACAATGCATGATTTCATTCAATGTTAGTAGGTATGAGGATGATACTCTTTGTGATGTCATTCCTATGCAAGCTTGTCATATCTTGCTTGGTCGTCCATGGCAGTTCGATAGGAATACTTTTCATGATGGAAGGAAGAATAGATGGCAAGAAGTATACTCTTGCACCTTTAACACCTTCTCAGGTGTTTGAAGATCAAAAGAGATTGAGGGAATCAATGGGAAAACAAAGGGGACAGAAAAAAGGTGAGCTTGAGGGAAAAGAAATGAAAGAAGGCCAAGAGAGAGAGAAAGAGGCAAAGTAACTTAAGCAAAGAGGTAAAAGAGGGTTTGAGTGGAAAAAAAGAAAGTTTTGGTGAGAGGAAAGAGGCTAAGGAAAAGAAAAAAGAGAGTCTCTATATAAAAGCCAAAGAGTGTTTGAATGCAAGAAAAGAGGGACTGCCCATAATACTACTTACTTACAAAGTCTTGATTAATTCTGAGCTACTAACTTCTTCTTTGCCAAGTAGTGTTTTTTCTCTTTTGCAGGATTTTGATGATATCTTTCTGAAGATATTCCTAAGGAAAAGGTCTTCCACCTTTGCGTGGAATTGAACACCAAATTGACTTTGTGCACGGTGTTTTTCACGGATTCCAAATAGGCACCTTTATAGGAGTAATCCGAAGAGACAAAGGAGTTGCAAAGGCGAGGTTGAGGAGATGCTTAAAAAGGGGTTTGTGCGAGAGAGCACGAGTCCTTGCTCGGTTCTGTTCTATTGGTGCCCAAAAAAGATGGATCTTGGAGGATGTGCGTGGATTGTCGAGCTATCAACAAGATTACGGTAAAGTATCGTCATCCTATTCCTCGTCTTGATGACATGTTGGATCAATTGCATGGGTCCAAAATCTTTTCTAAAATTGATCTAAAAAGTGGTTACCATCAGATTCGAATGAATCCTGGAGATGAATGGAAAACTGCTTTTAAGACCAAATATGGGCTTTATGAGTGGTTAGTTATGCCTTTTGGCTTGACTAATGCACCCAGCACGTTCATGAGATTGATGAATCATGTTTTTAAGGATTTTCATGGAAAGTTTGTGGTGGTTTATTTTGATGATATCTTGATCTTTTCTAAAACTCTAGATGAGCATGTAGAACACCTAAAGCAAGTTTTTGAAGTTCTTAGAAAACAACAATTGTTTGCTAATCTCAAAAAGTGTGCCTTTTGTGTGGATCGTGTGGTATTCTTGGGTTTTGTGGTCGGTTCTAAGGGAGTTGAGGTTGATGAAGATAAAATCAAGGCAATCAAAGAGTGGCCTAAACCCAAGAGTGTAAGCGGAGGTTAGAAGTTTTCATGGGCTTGCTAGTTTTTATAGAAGATTTGTTAGAGATTTTAGCACCATTCTTTGCTCTCTAGCTTGAAGTTATCAAGAAAGATAAGGTTTTTACATGGGGGAAAGACCAAGATGATGCTTTTAACTTGTTGAAAGAAAAATTATGTTCTGCTCCTCTTTTGCAATTACCTAATTTTTCTAAGGCTTTTGAGGTTGAATGTGATGCTTCGGAAAAGGAATAGGTCTTTGTTTTGATGCGGGAGTTCAAGCCTATTGCATACTTTAGTGAAAAGTTGGTGGAGCTACATTGAACTACTCAACTTATGACAAAGAGCTATATGCTTTGGTAAAGGCTTTAGCTACATGGCAACATTATTTGTGGCCTAGAGAGTTTGTGGTTAAGGCGATCATGAATCCTTGAGATATTTGAAGAGTCAAGGTAAGCTTAATCGTAGGCATGCAAAATGGGTTGAATTTATTGAAACTTTCCCATATGTGATTGCTTACAAGCAAGGAAAGGAGAATGTAGTTGCTGATGCCTTTGTCAAGAAGGTATGTCTTGGTCTCTACTCTTACTTCTAAGCTGATGGGTTTTGATCAAATCAGGGCCTTTATGCTAATGATTCTGATTTTGGCAAGGTTTTTGCGGAATGTAAGTTGGGTCCTTATGACGGGTTTAATCTTCAAGATGGATTTCTTTTTAAGGAAAATAAATTGTGTATCCCTAATTGCTCTTTGCGTGAATTGTTTGTTAGGGAAGCACATTGTGGTGGACTCATGGGACACTTCGGGTGCCCAAAACTTTGGATATACTTGCTGAACATTTCTTTTGGCCGGGCATGCGAAAGGATGTTGAGAAAGTGTGCTCTCAATGTCTTGAATGTAAACAAGCCAAATCGAAAGTGTTACCACATGGTCTTTATACTCCTTTACTGTTCCTACTTCCCCTTGGCTTGATATTTCCATGGATTTTGTGTTAGGTTTGCCTAGAACTAAGCATGGTAAGGACGATATATTTGTGGTGGTAGATAGATTTTCAAAAATAGCTCGCTTTATTCCATGTTTGAAGACTAATGATGCATCACATGTGGCTGATTTGTTTGTAAAAGAAGTGGTTAAATTACATGGTATACCTAAAACTATTATTAGTGATAGGGATGCTAAGTTTTTAAGTCACTTTTGGAGAGTTCTTTGGGGAAAGTTGGGAACTAAACTACTATTTTCTACGTCTTGTCACCCCAAGCGCGCGGGCAAACGAAGTAGTTAATAGGACTTTAGGGAATATGTTGAGGGCTGTTCTAAAAGGAAAATTAACATTTTGGGAAGAAAATTTGGCCATGGTAGAGTTTGCCTATAATAGAATTTGTCCATTCTTCTACGGGTAAGTCTCCTTTTGAAGTTGTTTATGGCTTTAATCCCCTACCCCCCTTGATTTGCTGCCTTTGCCTACTGAAAATATTGTTAATCTTGATGGTAGGAAGAAGGCTGAAATGATGAAGAAGATTCATGAACAAACAAAGCTTGCAATTGAGCGGAAGAATGAGCGGTAGCCTTAAGGAGAAATAAGGGGCGAAAATCTGTTATTTTTAAGCCGGGGATCAAGTATGGGTGCATTTCGGGAAGGAAAGGTTTCTGCCAAAAGAAGATCAAACTAGACCCCGAGAGGAGATGGTCCATTTGAAGTCCTTGAACGGATTGGAGACAATGCTTACAAACTTGATCTTCCTAGTGAGTATCAAGTTAGTGCTACTTTCAATGTTTCTGATCTTTCCTTATTTGATGCAGGTTTAAATTCGAGGACGAATTCATCTCGAAAGAGGGGAATGATAGCATCCATGGTAGCTCAGAATTATTGAAGGACGTGGATGAAGATTTGGAAGTTCCAAGAAGACCCATGACAAGATCTCAAACGAGGAAATTGCAAGACAAGCTTAATGGGTTGCAATCAACAATTCAAAAGTGTCTTGTGATGGAAGAAGAGCTCCAGCCCAATTCAGATTTTTCCTCAAGTCTTACACTTATTTGGAGGCCCAAATTAAAGTCCAAAGTGAGATGGAATGAGGCCCAAATCAGCCCCAAAAGAAGAAGTTTCCAGCAGACCCATAATTAGCCCAAATATTAGTTTCTAGAATAAATATTTAATTATTGTTTTAATCAATGTTGACTTGCATTGGTCCAAGTGTGGGTAGTCTTCTAGGTTGTTTTAATCTATGTTGGTTGCCTTGGTCCAAGTGTGGGAAGTCTTCTATGCTTCTAGGGAAGATAATTCTCATTTATTCTATTTTGACTAGCTCCTTCTTTACAACTATATAAGGGGTGATTGTCATTCATTGTAAATCAGATTTTGAAGAATATATTATATTGAGAGTTCTTTTGAACCTTTGTGGAATTACTTTGGATTTATCTTTCGACCTAGCTAGTTCATAGTTCAAGGTAGTAAGATAACTTCTTTTTGATATCTTTGGTTTCTTCTTGGTATTCTTAGAAGGCGATTAGTACACATACTAATTGTTGTCTAACGTTATTCGAGGAAGCGGTCAAGATCCGAATTCTAAGTTTGATTCGTTTCTCAAGTAAAGGCGTTTGGTTCATCCAATAACCAATTCGTTGTTACTTGGATCTTTTCAATTTTTAGAACTTACATTTTTGGAAGTTCTTGGAACTATTTCCCTGAATTTCCCATATCTTTATTTTTCAGATTATTTTCTATTTTTGCTTCTGCACATATTTTAATTATTAATTTGGGATTTCCCTAACCTCGTTGTTATCATCATTCTCATATTATTATTATTTCCAGAAAATTTTTTGGCAGAGTTTCCTCTGTATTCCTTACTATCCCAAAACCTGCACGCAGGAAATACCAACAATGTCTCACAGGGCCAACACATATATGTATGTATCATATTATAGCACGGCCACACAGGGCTCCCAATATCATCGACAGTACGAAAATAATAAACATACCTCGTATGCCCAACTCAAAAGCACTTTTTGTTACACTTTCCTCTTTACTTTCCCTTTCGGTTTTTTCGACCTTACATTTTAATTGTACATCAATACCATACTCAACATATATCTTTCATACCTTTACTTACCTGCGTGCTTTATAGCTTCCAATATCGTCGATCACCTTCTTCGATCGATGTCGTTCTTCTGCCGAAATCAAAAGTTAGTATAAGAAATTCCATTTCCTATGACTTGGCTCTATGACACGATCTAAGAGGTGAAAGAAAAGTAACCACCCTAAATGCCCCATAGCCTCCTATTTATAAATGTGGCCGGCTTCACACCATAAACAGGACTCTACTGGACACGACTTTGCAGACAACCCCTAGGACGAACCGCTCTGATACCAATTTGTCACACCCTTAATCCGATAGGGTGTGATGGGCACCCGACCCTTACCTAGGGCCGAGCGAACCCGCTGACTCTCGTGACACTCAAATCATACTGGGTCCTTAAATCATAACATAATTACATCATGAAAGGTTTTCGGAAATCAAATATGCTTTTCATACCTTTTTTTAAAATCAAATGAAACCTATAGTCGCATAAAATCTGTAAAATAATGCGTAACAATACATCGGCTTATGGAGCCGCTTACAAACTGACATACTATACACATGACCCTGTCTGCAAAGTCTCTAACATGGAACATGATACCATAACATAATACGCTGACTCGGCAGCACTCCGGAGAAAATGGAGCTCGCCAATCCCGCTGGAACATCTTCTACTAATATCTTGACTCGTACGGGTGTACATTTCCGCACGGCATGAAACGCAGCCCCCGAAGAAAGGGGGTCAGTACGGAATATGTACTGAGTATGTAAAGCATGAAATACAGTAAATAAGATCGTACTGAAATAAGGAGTACAAAAGATCGTAAGACTTGCCTTTGAAACATAAAGCATGTGTATCAATAACATGTCAAATTTATTATAGAGGCGAAAAACATAGTTAGAAAATCATCTTGTACGTATGCATAGAGCAAAATCATCGGATGCATATACATATAACGTGCCCCCCGCCTCTAGTGAGGGACGCGGTAAGTAAAATCATCATATCATGTACATATAACGTGCCTCGGCCCTCTAGTGAGGGACGCGGTGAATAGAGTCATCATATGCCATCCTGGCCGCCTCCCCGTATCATCATAATCATCATATATATATATAACGTGCCCCGACCCTCTAGTGAGGGACGCGGTGAATAATGCAGCGGAGTTGCACGAATACATGCCCTGGCCCGGGACGTAGTGAAAGACACATTGAGCTTGGCACGAGCAGAGTAGTGAGAAACCATATGCACATAAATCATTTACAAAGACTCAATGAAGTGAGCTAAACGAATCGTCATTTGAAAATGGGGACAAAAGTTATATCAAAAATCTTTCGGACGTTACCCGGAAACATATCAAACGAAATTTTAGAAATCATAGCAACGTATCGGAATCATAAGTATACGAATCATCATTTCAGACTCAATAGATAAGTATATAATCATACTAGGGGGTCGGAAAAATAGTCATATTAAGTTCTTTCAAAAATAGGTCGTTAGAACCAAACATAGAAAGTCGCAGGATCCACGAGCGAGCGTCAACCCAATCCGGGCCCGCCTATGAAAGTTACGAACCTTATTCACTTTAGGACTTCCCACGAACATATCGAAGCGATCCGAGCCCTTTTGTGAAAGTTACGGACGTTCGTAGTTTCGGAATCGTTTAGAAACAAAATTCTTTTGAAAACAAAACTTTCATGCAACTTTTGGAATTTAGTCATGCAAAAGACATAAGAGCCATAATTCGACAACATTACGATACGGATATCAAGAAACAAATAAGGATCACAAACATGCCCGGATAGCAAGAATAGAGTTACCTCGGAGTGCGTGTCATAACTTACTTTCAACTAAGACATGCCAAAAGAAAGAAAGGTTGAGCTTTACATAACTTGTCCGCTTCCTACGCTAATCCAAACTTAAGTCTTGGCTTTTCACGATCTACAATAATGTCATTAAATATCAACCATTAGCCATAAACACTTAGGAATCCCATTCCAAACTAACACTTTGTCTACAGAAATTTGGGCAGCATTTCCCCTATAACTTCAACAACCCCGAGAATTCAACTCGGCCAAATCAACAACAACCATACCAACAACCATACTAACAACATCCATAAGTGATTCAAAACGCATTCTAATGTTAATAATTCCTTTCTACACAAGTCGACAACATTTCACTTATATTCAAATAAACTACATACGATCAAAGCCAATACCAATGCTCACATATTCAATTACAAATCCGCAACCATTCAAACAAGATTTAAGAACATTCCAAGCAAGCCATACAATATTCAAATAGCCCGGCCAACATGCATTACCACCCGAAACTTTCTAAATTCCATAAGAACAACGACAACACGTTTCTTTCTTCCGAATTCATAAACTACATCAACAATCCACACGTTTACAACATTATTTCCATAAATTCAAGAAACTATATTAGAATCACTTTAGGTTCTAAATCAGCCCACAACAATTCCGACTCCAACTTGAATCATTAAACCCTTATTCTTGCCATAAGATTCACAACAACAACAAGCAAAACATCAAGTAACATCAATTCATCCTTACTACACAAACAATCCATATCCACGGCCACACACCATCATACAACATTTCATGATTTTCATCCATTTCATACATTATGACACGTTCAAAACATCCATAAAACATGTAAAGGAGGATTGAATCTTACCTTTTCCTTTCAATTCTTCCACTCGGCTAGGATCCTCCATAGCTAAAACGAATGGTTTTCTTGTTCCAACAACTACTCCACGTTGTAGAGGACCTTCTAATTAGTAGAAAACTAGAAGAAAAATAATTTCCCATGATCAAATTTTTGGGACCCCATTCGGCCAGCCCCTTGGCCGAATGGTTCTCTATTCTTTTCTTCATGTTTCTTCATATTTCTAGAGGGACAAAAGATGACTACTTGTCTTGCTTTTTCATCACATGTCCATATATATATATATATATGTATATGTGGCCGGTTGTGCCCCTTTTTTTTCTCCAATTTCTAGACTTTTCTTAAGTAATAAAAGATGAATAATTTGTCTTACCTTGTCATCTTTGTCTATATATATATATATCTCCCACAGATATGAGATGACCACATGTACATCTTCATGGCTCAAGACAATTGGCCAACCATGGGTGAAACCCATGCCACATGGACGGCCACCTTGGCCTTTTGGCCATTTCATGAAATTATTTTCCCCAACTTTTAGCCTCCAATTTTTCCTTATTCCAAATTTACCCTTAATTCTCCATACCAATAAAAGGATGAATATGCAACTTATGCATTCTTAACAAAACCGAAAAAAATATAACCTTATCCTTAACTTTCCGCAATCTACTCGGAATATCCCATTGTATAAAATAAGGGGTATAACACACACCTATACCTTTTTGCTTGGAATAGGAAGTGTCACAAGCCGATGTATGTGAATATCTTCTAGAAGATTCCTCATAAGAATTATATGCAATCCCATTATCTTCACAAGCATACTCACCACAAAGTGCATAGTCAATAGGCTCATCATCACCACATTCTTCCCATTCTTGCAAATTCTCATCGAGTGGTTCATATCGAAAGTGTGAGGAAGGAGCATACCTCAACTCAACCCCATGTCCATGGTGTCTAGGATGAGACTTCTCATGTTCGTATCCATCATAGGACTCTTCTTCATAATCATCCACTCCTTCTCCTTCATAAGCCTCATGAGATTTTGCCTCACAATTGCCCTCGGAGTAGTATTCTTCACCCTCGTACAAGTTATGATCATATCGACCATGTTCCTCATACGACTCATGAGCACCATCACCATTATATTCATTGTAAGAATAGTGATGCTCATATCCCATGTCGTCTCCCTCATAGCCTCCGTCACCCTCATAGTCATACCCTCCATTGCTAGAGGCATAACTCTCAAAATCGTCCCCACAAGACTCGGAAGCTATGGATGACATCCTTATCTCTCCTTCTTCTTATGTCTCCTCTTCGTGTACCTACAAAATGAGCAAAGGTTCCTTACGTCACTCGTATTTGCACTCAAGCTTACCTCTCAACCTAAGCTTCTTCCAAGGTTGGTCAAGAACCCTTTTAATCCAAATCAATTCACAAGATTGCTAACCTTTGTGGAGGAATAGATTCTTGTTAATCGAAAGACGGACGACTCGATAAAGCAAAAGGACTTGAGCCAAGAAGATTCAACGATATCAAAACGAGAAAAGCTTGAAAGAATTGGCACGAAAGAAAGACAGACTCAAGAACTAGCATACATAAGTAGAAGAATTACTAAATGCACACTAGTTGAAGAATACATGAAATGAAATGCTAAAATCGGGAACGAAATAAAATTTCGGGCCCGGGTAGGTGATAACTTGAAAACACGACCGTGAAGCCTCAATTGATCCAAGGTATCAATTTGAAATAACGGAAATTTTTAAAATTCTATACTTTTTTTTTTGGCTCCCTACCAAAGGATTAGGGACACAAAACCAACAAGCAATCCCAAGAAATTTTCTGGAATTGAAATGAATTAAGAACAAGATTTGAGACTTGAGAATGAGATGAAAGTGAAAGGAATCGAAGTTGAATCAAGATACAAATGCCTTGAAATGTACTGTTGATACTTGGATTATACGGTTGGAACTTGATTTATACGGACCAATTGTACGGTGGCACTTGTATTTTCACGGCCCATACAATTTCTTACGGACCGTAGAATGGTCCGTCAAACAGTAACAGTACGTAGCAAATTTGGACTTCAATTATACGGTTGGCCAAAAAATTATATGGTCCGTAATTTTTATACGGACCGTGAAATTGTAACCGTAGAATAGGAACAGTAAGTGGGCAACTTGGCGTCTAATTGATGGAGGGGTTATACGGACCGTGGAATTTTATACGGTCCGTATATTGGCACCGTATTTTAGCAACAGTAGCTCAAATTCGTGGCTCCCAATTCACGATGGAAATATACGGATACGGTCCGTATGTTTGGACCGTATTCCCCACAACAATGACGTCTTGTACTTGTTCAACTCGATCTTTGGTTGGATTTAATTGAATTTCCCTTGACTTGTTGGACCCACACAACCTAGTATTTTCTCCTTTGGGGTAGGAAAACACCTTTTGACAACTTTGGAAAAATTATTTTGGATCAAATGCAACCTTGGGTCATCTTCCTCATGAAGATATGAAGATCTTCAAGAACATCAAGAACATTCAAATTTTCAACTACTTCAATTCCAACTCCAATTGACCCCAAATTTTGGATCTAGCGTCCCCTCCACCTAGAGAACAAAGCCCACTCCAAATTGAGACTAATTGAACACCTAAAATTGAAGACCCACTTGCTTGTCTGTCACAACCCAACCCCATGAGCCATGACTAGTGCCCGAGCTGGACACTCGTATACGAACCTGTTAGATATAGTCAGACTGAAACTAAGGGCAGTATGGAAACTTGTAAAAGTAAACTAAAGATTCATAACGCCATATATCATAATAGACCTGTCTCCTGAGGAGTCACAGCTAACCAAAATATAACATAATATGCAAGCTGACAAGGCTGCCACTTTATACGGAAATACCCAAAACGAATCATATCGACATAGTTGACCAAAACCTTTATACAACCCACACATGTCTACAGACCTCTAAGAGTATAAAAGTGAAATAGGACGGGACAGGGCCCCGCCGTACCCCTGGATAAGCACAAGTCTATATCAAAGGATCTGTACCAAAATAACTTAGGCTCCGGAACAATGGAGATCTCCCGGAGACCGAGCGGAAGTCCTGGTCGGAGGATCACCAAACCGAGTGTCCAGCCTACGGCATGAAACGCAACCCCCGAAGAAAGGGGTCGCACGAGGAATGCACTGAGTATATAAAGCATGAAATACAATAAAGAAGATCATGACTGAATAAAAGATTGCAGGAGGCAAGTATAATAATCAAAGATACCAATGCACCTGTACCTTACGAGATGGGAATCATGCATATCTATATCATATACCATACCCGGCCCATTATGGGACTCGGTGAATGAAGTCATATACATATCTACCATACCCGACCCTCCAGTGAAGGTCACGGTGTCATAATCATATCATCATATATATATATATATATATACCGTACCCGGCCCTCTAGTGAGGGACTCGGTGAACAATGCAATGCAACTGTGCACGAATACATACCCGGCCCGGGACTCGGTGAATGATATATTAACGGCATGCACGAGCAGAATATCATGAGCAACCATATGCAAACTAAATCATCATCTGAGACTCAATAGAATAATTAGAATGAACTAACACTTGAGAATCAAAGACAACAGTCACATCAAGAACCACTGAGAACTAGAATTCACTGGAATTATGTACGTTCATCGTTTGCTCATTTATGTAATTCATGCCAAAAAGAAGAAAATGATAGCTTTACATACCTTTGACACTTAATCCATGACTCGATAGGTATACGCTGCCCGAAGTACCTCAACTTATATTAAGACGTTAAGAACTATGGTTAAGCTACGGAAAGGCAAAAAATTTATTTCAACGTTAGTAGCTTATTTCTAGAAAATTGGGCGGCATTTCCCCTATATTGTTCACTTCCCTCACATTCAAGCCAACTATAAAAACAACCAGAATAACATCAACAACGACACGTCCAAGTTACCACATCAAGAACTAGCCAAAACAAGGTCCAAGAACACCTCGAAACAGCCCGCACCGCACGCACAACACTCCAAATCAGTCCACACGTTGCAACATTCAACAATAATCAACATAACGACCACGACATATTTAAGTCATTCCTAATGATCTATAGCCACAACACATCATCAAAAATGACCTTATAATTGTTCAACGATTACAACCACCCAAAATAAATCTTTCAGATTACTAGAGGTATGTTTTAGACTTATCTTTTCTTTCGAATCAAGCAACAACAATAATCAGTAACTAATATCCATATACAAGTAAATCCCATCTGCGACCTAATGATAACATGCCCCAAACAGCCCATCAACTACAACAACACATATACTTAATCATAACTACACCTTTAATCCTTCAACCTAACAAGAACAACCCCTAAATACAATACAACAATGCCCAACAACCTCATGAACATCTAATCCAATTCATATCTCAACAATTTCATATAAACAACTACAACTTTAAATATCAAGATTCCTTCACTTTTAACACATAATCAATAAGAATAATAACAACAACAACAATCAAACCCAATTTAATTGAAACAACTCCAATTCAGCCCAATTACGACACCAACGGAATCATGCATTTTCTTACTTCCAATTTCGCTTAATACAAATTAATCTCTCAATTACAACATCATTTAACTCCAATTACACTATACGAAGAAGAAATCTTGCCTTAACTTAGCTAGAACAGATCCTACAACCACTTGCACCAATTGCACCACTTCTTCTTCCTCAAACAAATTCTAACGTTGTCGCTCCTTTGGGACGTTTAGAACACCTCTAGGGAATTATAATTTTCTTTCCTTCAAAATCTTGAACTTGGCCGTGAGCTCAAGGTGGCAACCATGGCTGTTTAGGATTCTTTCTCCAAATGAATTATGAAGATGAAAATGAAGTGTATAACTAACTAATTAGTCATCACTTATGTATATATATGCAGCCAACCTCATTGACACGTGCCCCACTAGCATGTCATCATCCATGCTCATATTTTTAATTATCATGTTTGGTGGGGCCCACTTAATAATCTAATTTGGTTAATTAATCCCTAATCTTTACTAATATCTCCACACTAATAGTAATTAACTAGCAAACCGTGCAATATTAAAATTGGGATTGAAAGTCCTTGTCTCATATCTAAAAAATAATCTTGTCCTTGAACTTATGTCGATTAGCTTACGAATAATCAAACGTACAAAAATACGGGATATAACATCCTTCCCCCCTTTGGAACATTCGTCCTCGAATGTTAAACTAGTTCTATAGGGTCTTATAAAAATTTCGGGAAACACCCAAAAATACGGGATATAACATCCTTCCCCTTTTTGCCGAATCTCATCACACCCTTCATGGGTGACACCTTCAGGAACACCCAATCACCAATCTGAAACTCTAAGTGTCGACGTCGATTATCTGCATATGACCGTCGACTCGGGCTGCCAATAATCTCTCCCGAATGAGCTTCACCTTATCAACGAAACTTGTGCCGAATCATGTCTGGGCCTATCAATTTAGTCTCACCAACATCGAACCAACCGATAGGTGACCTGCACTTCCTCCCATATAAGGCCTCGTACGGTGCCATCTGGATACTAGAATGGTAGCTATTATTATAAGCAAACTCGATAAGTCGTAAATGATCGTCCCGCCCTCCGAAGTCGGAATACGGTGCTCGCAACATATCTTCTTGCGTACGAATAGTACGCTCGCCCCTGTCCATCACTCGAGGGTGAAATGCCGTGCTAAGACTCACTCGTGTCCCCAATCCCTTCGGAATGATCTCTAGCGTTAGCCGTAAACCGAGCTCGTTCGATATAATAGATGTGGGAACCCTATGAAGTCTCACTATCTCCTTGATATATAACCTCGCATAGTCCTCAGCTAAATAAGTAGTCCTGAATGGAAGAAAATGGGCTGATTTTTTCAGCCTATCCATAATAACCCATATAGAGTCATACTTCCGTGGAGTGTGAGGTAAACCTGTAATGAAGTACATATTAATTACTTCCCATTTCCAAGTTGGGATCTCTATCTCCTGTAATAACCCAATGTGCTTCGATGCTCGACCTTAACCTGTTGACAATTCGGGCACTGAGCTACAAACTCTGCTATGTCCCTTTTCATGCCATCCCACCAATATAAACATCGATGTCATGATACATCTTTGTTGACCCCGGATGAACGAATAACGGGCATAATGTGCCTCTCCCCATAACTTTTGTTGTCGTAGCCCCGCAACCTCGTACACACACAATCGCCTCCATACCGTAGCACTCGTCGGCGTAACCTCGAATGGGGTCTTCTCCTTTTGAAGAGTCGTATCTCTATACCGTGCCGGTAAACGGGGCCTCTTAGCATCGGTGTCTCTTTACCTCTTCTATGACAAGGACTCGAACTTCTCGAACAGAAACTCCACCATCTCCAGAATCAGCCAAACGGACTCCAAGGTTAGCTAGCCGATAAATCTCACGAACTATCTCCTTCCTTTCTGGTTGCACGTCCGTCAAGCTACCCATAGATTTACGGCTAAGAGCATCTACTACAACATTTGCTTTCCCTGGATGGTATAGAATATCAACATCATAATCCTTTAGTAACTCTAACCACCGTCTCTGCCGTAAATTCAACTCTTTCTGTTTGAAAATATATATTGGAGACTCTTATGATCCGTATAAATATCGACATAAACACTATATAAATAATGCCTCCATATCTTCAAGCCATGAATTACCACTGCTAACTCCAGATCAGGAGTAGGATAATTCCTTTCGTGCTTTCTAAGCTGTCGGGAGGCATAGGCTACCCTGCCATGCTGCATCAATACTGTCACGACCCGACAAGGGCCATGACGGGTACCCGGGGCTAACCACTGAGCACCACACGTTTTATTACTCATCCTGCATTTATTCGTATTTCTTATGCGCATAATCATAGAAAACTATTTTTCATTTGAAACATATTCACTTTATGTACGTATGCCCTTCGGCTATCAAAATAATATATACATATGATAAGAATCTGTGAGACTATATTACCGACACATACGTATCTACGAGCCTCTACTGGAGTACTAGACATAGGGACGGGACAGGACCCCGTCGTGCCCAAAGTACATATACACAAAAAAATAAGCAATGGCACCTCCGAAATAATGGAGTGCTCTCAAGGTCTGCTGGTAGCTCCTATGGATCTGGGTCGCCTCCTTGTCTACCTGTGGGCATGAACACAACATCCAAAGAAAACGAACGTCAGTACGAACATTGTACTAAGTATGTAAGGCATCAACAATAATAATACATAATATAAAGGAACGGTTCATTTCTCATAATACCTTTTGAACATTCGCCATACGTACTTACCCCTTTATTCCTCTAAGGATACACTTGTTGCATCCACATACTTACTTATGCAATAATTTACAATGCAGTACAATCATGTACCCGGCCATATAGGCTCGGTATCATCCGTACTCGGCCCTCCCGGGACTCGATGCATACATACATACATATGCATAAAAATACATAAATGAAATCAACATTATCCTTAGCATTATCATACATCGCATAGGCATATCATAACTTTAACACAAACTTATCATCATCTTGCATTTATCATAACACATACATTAGAACTTGGAGGCAACTATGGATATGTCGGGGTGACATGAGGTCGTGGAACCCCGATTACATTATGGAGTAATCAAAATCATCGTATCTCACCTTGAAGGGACTAACATTTTAAGGTGAGTGTACATAAGAAGAAGCACCAATGGAACCATACTTAGAATCATTGACTTCGTGGGCATCATATCTCACTTTAGGATTTTATAGACTTATCTCATCATCATCAATTATCATACTCGTGTCTTACCTCCTTTCTTTATCTCATACATATGTAGCCCCTTATAGTCATAGACTCATCGTCACTATTATCGTGCTTATAATATATCTCTTATCTTTATCTCATATGGCTATTCATGAACGTAGACTCTTAGTTCTTCGAAATGTAGGGAATTCATGGAGAAGGAGGGAAAATCATGCCTTGAAGGGAAAGAGACTAACATCATAAGATGGGTCTACCAACAATGAATAATATCAAGGAATCGTATAAAGGTCATTAGCTTGTAGCAACATTATGTCACAAGTTTTAGGAGCTCTAGACTTGAGCTCATCATCATATTCATAGCATACCTCTTAACTTTATCTCATGAGAGCTCTCTTTAATGTAGACTCATCATTTCCGATACATACATATATGTAGAGAAGTCATAGAAGGATAAGAAGATTCATATCATAGAGTCATGCCTTAGAAAGAAGGGACTAGCCTTACATACCTTTTTGCTTTAACCATTCTATCGCTTGATTGCTCTCCTTTAATGCACACGTTCTACCTTCAAGAGGATTCGTATTGACATTAGCTAAACATTTATAAAGACGTGCTTACTAAAGCTAGAGAAAATTGGGCAGCATTTCCTTTGTTTATACGACTTCCTCCATATTCCACATCAACTCCCAAACATTCATAACAACAATCATCGTTCGTTAACATTACTTACATTTCACGATTTCCCTTCAATTCTCCAAAATCATGATCATAATTCACTATCATGTTTCTTCACATATAGTACTTATTCCATGTTCTAAATGTCATTTATAACGTGATTATAATCATAATGTATCAAGAATCATAACTCAATCCCAACATTTCCTCAAAAGTGACACTATTCCCACATTCATGACCCATTTCTATATCCTTTTGCAATCCAGCTGTTTCAACTTTCAAATACCTTAAATAACATGGATATGTCATAAAAATTACCTTAGAAGGTGTAGGATTGAACCTTGGGTGCAAATACCTCACTTGAGCAAAACCCTAGTTTTTCCTTCACTTGGATTCCTTGTTTTTGATGAACTTTAATGGGTTTTCTTACCTTTGATTCACTTGGTTTGATGATAAGAACCTTTGATTTCCCTTGAATGAGTTCATGAAGTGTATGGAATGTTCTAGATACTTTAGAGAGAAGTGGGGAAGTGTTGGAATGAAATAATGAAGTTGGGATCACATTTAAAGACTTGGAATATTTCAGCCCGTCGGGAGTTCCACGGACTCTTCCACGGTCCGTGGAACATGGTGCTGTCCGTGGTTGTGGTCGTGGTTCACCACCAGCCAGCCATTATCTCTGCTGGGACTTCCACGGACCCTTCCACGGTCCGTGGAAGTGGCCGTGAAACCCACAGTTTCACCGAAGTTGTTCCCGTCGTCTCGTTTGATCTCCAATCCTTATGGAACCTTCTTAACACTTGTATATCACTTCATTAGCAACCTAAGGGGCGTTATAACTCTTCCCCAAAATATCATTAAGCCATCATTAACTCGTTACTCACGAATTCTTTCCGATGCTTATCGTATACATTGCTTTCTCTTGGCAACTTTCTCGTCTAACATCGAATGTCTTTAAAATCTTACTTAAGGTCATCAAATGCTATTTCTTACTTATCAAAATACCGTATACTTCGTGCTCTTCGTTAGTCTATTCTCTGTGTATCAACAGAAAATTTTCTGAGGTGTAACATTCTTCCCCCCTTAAGAACATTCGTCCTCGAATATTAAGCACTCGGGAATTCTACGAAAATTTCGCCAGAGTTTCCTCTATAATATGGCACTAACATCCTATCACAACAACCCATAATAACAATGCCTCCCAGGGCCACAACATAATAGCAATAGAATTTGGCCACACACGACCCAAATGCATAAAAGGAAAACATACTTACCTTATGATCTTGACGTCTCATCTTGGCCCACTTCCGGGGGCTGAAATAAGTGCGGATATTTGGATTTCATGATTTCTTCTGCTTCCCATGTCATCTCTTCTCGATTATTATTTCTCCACAAAATCTTAACTGAGGCCACTTCTTTGTTTCTAAGCCTCTGTACTTGCCTATCTAATATGGCAATAGGTTTTTCATCATAAGCTAACTTTTCTGTTACCTGAACATTATTTACTGGGACGATCCTAGTAGGATCTCCAACACATTTCCAAAGCATCGAGTCATGGAAAACTGGGTGAACTGGCTCCAAATTAGGAGGTAGATCTAATTCATAAACCACTTCGCCTACTTTGCGCACAATCTCATGAGGCCTAATGTATCGGGGACTGAGCTTGATACAAGATCGGATACGCGGAAACGAGAAATTAAGAAGATAAGTAAAAGGAAAAGAAAAGATAGATAATTTGACACAACTTAAGATTCAATTTAGCAACCAAAGTTATATTAAAACTAAGACCTCTAAATTATCATCAAAAGAAACACCAAATTCTTAAGGTGACCTCAAGGAAAACAAAGTCCCAAGCAACCAACCTTCTCAACAAAGAATTCAACCAAAAGCTTCAACAAGCTCTCATCTCTCATGCTCCCACCCGAGTCTTACAATTTCACAATTTCAATATTTCATATCATAAAAGTCTACCAAATGAAATAAACTAAGATAGTATTTATACTAGATAGAAAAGGAAGACTACTATGGCTATTACAATAATACCCTTAATGAAGTGAGGGCCTTGTTTGGTTAGTAGTCTTCTCAAAAGATGAGAAAGGCCTTCTTCTCCCTACTTCATCCAAATGAGGCCTATACTTCCATTTTAGCATATTCTTGAGCTTCATGCCTTCAATCCAAACACCTAGTAAGTCTCCAAAGACGTGATCCCTAGCTCGGCTTGAAATGGATATTCTTGATGAAGCTCGGCTTGTATCATTCTCCCTTTCTTGAAAAGGATTCGTCCTCGAATCTAAACCTTGCAAAACCATAGGGAAGACAAGCAACAACAAGGTCCTCAAAGGATGAGGGTTAGTGTTAGAGTAGCCTACTCTACGAACATGCCAAATATGCACACACTTGTGATATAACCAAGTATCAACCATGATTAAGAAGAACAAGCTCTCATATAGAGCACTAAGAACTTGGTTATCGCAAAGAACATGAAATGAATATATCATAGATGAACCAATGGTTTCAAAATACCGAAAAGGCAATACCACATTGATTCTACTAGACATGACACACAAATTTGAAATATCACCGGGGTCAAACGGTAAGAATATCCACACATCGTGGCCAAGAGACCGACTATCTACCCCATTAGACCCCCTCCCAACATAAGATGCCCCAACACAAGCATGAATGTCATCATATGCGAATAGATAGTAAAGAAAGGTTTCACACAAAACAACTTCATCTATGGTGTCCTCACACGTAGCTTCACTATTAAATTCAAGTACATGCTCAATCATACTACTAAGACTCGGAACACACAAGGAAGAGTTAACAATTTACTGAGTATCAACCTCTCTTTTCAAAACACTCCTTCACCACAAGTGTATTATCATTTCCCAAGGGGAGTTTTCTATCATAGGGAAGAGCGTCGTCATTCCATAGTGGATTTTCAAATACCATGTAGTCCCCAAAAGTGGCTACATTTTCAACATTACAATACATTCCACTAGGCACTTCACTCTCATTAGTCATGTTATCATCAAATAAGACATTATCTTTAAAGAGAGAATAATCAATGAACAATGGTAAGACGAAGCATGTAATTTCATTCTCAAAAAGACAAATGTCATTTTTCAAAGCACCTTCATTTACATGACTATCCACATGACACACATCACCATCACAAACGGGAGTCTCATCACTCGACACAAAGATAAAGCCAAGAGACTCATTTCCACATTCATCAAACAGGGTGGGGTGTCACTTATTCAAATGATCAACTAGAACCACATCATCACTAATCGAGATTCATTAATCACATCACAAAATTCTTCGACTAGTGGACTAACATTACACTCAAGTTGATCACATGATAATGTATTTTCATTCAAAGCACAAGTGTCAACACTAGGTGGACACAAATCAATCTTGCGAAGAATCAATTCGGTCATCTAAAGGATCAACTAGTGTAGGGACACTTTCAACAATGACATTATCATCACATAGTAAAGAATCATTAAAATCACACAACGACAAGCTACTACTCACACTCACATCACAAACTTGTGCATTCAAAGAGTTGGAAGTGTTGAGTTTAGCTATCGTACCTTGAAGTTCACACAAAGAATCTTCTTTAGTTGACAAGGTTTCCATGGGTGGAGATTTTTGCAACCTTGCATTCATTGTCTCTTGTGGAATAGGTTGTGGAAAGAGAAGACTCCCACATTTGTCCACTACATACTGTGCCTCTCTTTCATAGGTAACTCTATGAGTTTTGAACCAATCAAGCTCTCTTCGTCGTTTCTCCTTACATTCTACAATTTCTATCCTACTCTCTAGGTGATCCATTTGACTATTCAATCTCCCTACCTTGTTGTTCATATCATGCAACAACCTCATCAAATCAACAAATGTAGGTTCCCCGGTGGGAACTTGCATTTCTCCTCCTTGATTAGCCATTAGTACCTATTTAAGAAACTCAACAAAGCAAGCAAACACGTTGCGTTAGTTAAAAATAACTCACCAAACGCTCAAGTATGCGCACCTTTTGAATGCCTCACAAATTGCTTCGGCTAATGGTTGTATATGCTTGTTAATCCGGTTGGGTCACAAGGTCCCGTTCACTACTCAAGGTCAAGAGTGGATTCTTATCAACTCGAAGAAAGAAAGGACGACTCAATTTAAAACAAACGCACTTGAATCAAGAAATTAACGATGAAGTTGTAAAACGGGAAAATAACGAAAAGAATTGGCTTGAAAGAAAGGACTCAAGAACTAATTAACAACCAAGTAAGGATCAATTACTAGTTGTTAATTAGCTAGGAGAATCAAAGAAGTGAACAAACCTTGGCCAAACACTTAGACAAAATTTGGGAAGTTTTTGGCCAACACTTAGAAAATTCGGAACTGCTTGCATCATGTTTTTATAACGCCCATAACTTTTTCTGCAGACCTCTGATTGATGAACGGCTTATTGATTCGGAAATTAGACTCTCTGAACTTGAATTTACATATATTATGGGTCCCGTAACTCCTTATACACACAAAGATATGCCCTCTCAAAGTTGGACAAAAATCTGCCAACACTTAGAAAATTTTTCTAAGTGTCAAAAACTCCCACTCTCCGAATTTGGCCCCCACGTGCCCGTCGGGCGCGTCGGACCATCGACGTCATCGGCGACGTGGCGGCTGACGCGACACTCTTTTTTTTTTTTTTTTTTTTTTTTGAAAAATCAGAAATTTAGCGTAAGTATTTCGATTTTTTTTTTTTTTACTTACTTGGGCCCACAAACACTTTTTCACAACTTATTTGGCAACTTTTGGATCAAATAGCCCTTTGGAGAGTCTTCTTCCTTATGAAGATTTGAAGGTTTTCAAGAACACAAGAACAATTCAAAATTCAACTACCCTCAAACCAACTCCAAATTAGTTCAAATTTCGGATTTAAGTTCTCTTTGATGTAGAGAACAAAACCCAATAGGTTTCAATCTTCAATTTCAACCAAATCACAAGACCCACTTTTCAAGTTCTTGAGTTCTTCAAAGCTTCAAATAGCAAAAATGGTAGATCCTTCAAAAATACTACAAATCACTTCAAATTTTGGATTTTTAACCTTCTACACTAGGAGAATACAACCCAACTTTCAAGCTCTAATTTCTACTTCTTCTTTAAAACCCACATTCAAGTTCTAAAACTTTCAAACTCCAACAATGGTAAATGACTCAATATGACTCCAAATAACTTGAAACGCAAGATCTAGACTCAAAAAATACTAGGGAACACAAATCTAGTGTCAAAAACAACAAACAAGGACAGATCAAACACGAATTTGAATTTTCGAATTTCAGATTTTTTTTTTTTGAATTTCAATTTTTTTTTTTGATTTTTTGTAGAATCAAATCCCAAGCTAGATTTGTTGAAACAAACCTAATTTAGGCTCTGATACCAATTGATACAAGAACGGATACGCGAAAACGAGAAATTAAGAAGATAAGTAAAAGGAAAAGAAAAGATAGATAATTTGACACAACTTAAGATTCAATTTAGCAACCAAAGTTATATTAAAACTAAGACTCGAAATTATCATCAAAAGAAACACCAAATTCTTAAGGTGACCTCAAGGAAAACAAAGTCCCAAGCAACCAACCTTCTCAACAAAGAATTCAACCAAAAGCTTCAACAAGCTCTCATCTCTCATGCTCCCAATGGAGTCTTACAATTTCACAATTTCAATATTTCATATCATAAAAGTCTACCAAATGAAATAAACTAAGATAGTATTTATACTAGATAGAAAAGGAAGACTACTATGGCTATTACAATAATACCCTTAATGAAGTGAGGGCCTTGTTTGGTTAGTAGTCTTCTCAAAAGATGAGAAAGGCCTTCTTCTCCCTACTTCATCCAAATGAGGCCTATACTTCCATTTTAGCATATTCTTGAGCTTCATGCCTTCAATCCAAACACCTAGTAAGTCTCCAAAGACGTGATCCCTAGCTCGGCTTGAAATGGATATTCTTGATGAAGCTCGGCTTGTATCAGAGCTTCCCCCCTTTTTGCCAGATCTCATAACGCTCTTCGTTGGCGACACTTCTAAGAATACCCAATATTTCGTTTGAAGTTCCAAGTCTCATCGATCCTTTTTCTTGCTCAATAATGATATTAAGTCTTACGTGGTTTGCAAATCTATCCCACTTGGTTTCATTGGCGACGTAGAAATACTTGCAAGTTACAAAATCGTTCCTGAGTGATTCGTGTGTATACACATCTATACGTATACATGTATCCATTTCCGCATACATGTTCGTGTCCATATTCATATCCATAGCATACCCGACCTTGAAGGTTCGGTGGTTTCGCATACTCGACCACGACAAGGATCGGTGTCATACATACCAAAACTCTTTTGCCTATCTGTAGTAACTTATCTCGTCATACTCTTTTCTTTCTTTTATTTGCCCTTTGATCATCACATCTTATGTCCTACCATAGAAAACTTTAGGTCCTTTTCTTAATTGTCGCTTATAAATCACAATATCATTAACAACGACCCTATCTTTAGTGTCTTTGACTCTATTCTAATTGTAGCATCGCTGTCTTTTACACTATCCCTTGAGTTATTTGCTCTCAATGTCATGTGGTTCAAGGTATTCGCGAATGATTTCCAATACAGTCTTAGATGCCTGCTCAATTCGTGTTCGCTTATTTACTAGTTCTCAGACTTATTTCGGCGTAACTCTCACTCTTTGCTTTAGAGTCTATACCTGTCACATCTTAGGGTCCATCGTTTCAATCTCTTCACTTTTATTCTCATTACTCGCTTCCCCCCTTTAAGGGTTTTGCCTGTACCATTCTCGGATCCGTTGTTTCACCTTCAAATCTTGATTTCATATATATATATATCCCTTACTATACTACATCTTATCCTCGCCGTTTCCCATGATTTATAGCTACGATAATTCATGTGTGAAGTCTTAACATACTCGTCTTATAGTTTCGTAATCAAGTAATACAACCGACATAACAATCCGAACAAGGATGTATTTTACTTAGCTCATCTGGCAGTTATGAGTCGATGTCTAGATTTACTCCAATTAACAACTTTTGTTTCATGGGAATACTCACAATAGTAGTAAGTCTAGCTATCCATACCATCCATGTGATGTCACGCAGCCCATTCTTCGATACCCAGAGTTCACTTATAGCATTATCTTTCCCCTTTCTTCCCATCTCAAGTTATTTCTCTCTTTTCTACAATCGACTTATAGCAACCGTAAATGCATTTTCCCTTAAACCCGCCGTTTTTGTTTTTGAGGATCTAAGTCTCATGCGCCACTAATACCCCTTATTGCCTCATACTCCTTTACTTTTGTGTCGCACTCAACATTGATTCCGAAACCAATCATAATCATGTCGTATTTGTCGTTGCTAATAGCCTTACTTTATCGCTTTATCATCGTACGATAAACTCGTAATTCATGGCCACATTTTTCTCTCCAACTTATTCTTTTATACACTTTACTCGTTCTGTCTTAGTGGAGGATATTCGTAGGAGATGCGTCTTCCTTTTCTTATAGTACGACTATTTCTTAAGCACGCGTACTTCGTATATTTCCTCTTCCTTCTATACCCGTACTTATTCCTTTACATTCTTTCCCCCTCAACTTATCTTATTACCTCCCTTTTTATAATCAATCCTTTATTCCTCGCACATGGAATCCTATTCTTAGCCGCTTTATCCTTTATAATATATATTGCCCTCATACACTCCGTTCTCAATCACTCATCGCCGGCCTTCTCTTCTCTTCACGATAATTCTGTCTACGGTTCCCGCCATTTCTTTTAAATTCTAAGGTAAATTTTGGCAGGGTTTCTCTTGTAAACATAACAATCCCAAACCTACACATGGCCCAATAAAACACGTCCCATGCCTTAATAGGACATGTATACACACACAATGCGCAACTCAGCAACATAAGATCACTTACCATTAAAGGATATAAATAATAGAGCTTGTCTCATAAGTTGTGCCTGCACACTCGGTCTAGAATTCCAATATATATATACATACACATGTTATTATATATAAAAAAAAAAATTCACACACTGTCAATCAGCTTACTTGTAAATCACGATTCCGGCTGTCACTAGGTCGTCAACAAATAGTCATCTTAGTTTATTGGGTTGGCTCACCTCAACACAATCATCACATCGAGAGTAATATATGACAACGTAAGACCCGAACCAATCGGCGCATACATATCATAAGAGATTAATGAAAATATACCTGGGTCAATATCAGAGGGATACTCACAATCCTGTCGCCCAGCTAGTGCATAAGTATGACGCTGGGATCCACTCAGACTAGGCATTTCTCTTTAATCTCTATCACTACCTGCTACTATCCGCGCCTCCACCTAGGAGGCGTGCATCGATGATGAAGAGCCAGCTACTACTCCCGTAGACCGAACCTTATCTTTACCACGTAGCGATGGACAATCGCGCCTATAATGACCTGGCCGAGCACAGGCATAACAAACATCTGAACCCAAGCGGCACGATCTAGAATGTAACTTCCTGCATTGACTACATCGTGGCACAAGTGGCCTCATCTGGCTCGAATCACCCCTATTCCGAGAATTAGGAACTCTGAGACTTTGGGGCAGCCTAGAATTAGTAGATCCATCAAACACGGGTCCAAGAAACTGTGGAGAAGCGCAAGTTGTCGAGCGAGCCGAGTGCCTGGAGAATTGTTGTCTCGGAGCGCCCCTAAACTCTTGATCAAACCCTGGAGAATTAACTCTCTTTCTCCTACTTCTGTTACCGTGGCCCACATCCTGCCGCTGAGCTTAAGCGGCTACTAACTGAGTTAGTAAAAGAATGGCCTGTCTCATCTCTTGGCCCGAGGCGTCTGGAGAAGGGACTGGGGGTGCGGGAGCTAAAATTGAGGCTTCCCTCTGATCCTCTAAAGCGGGCGAGGTACGTCAAAACTGAGATAGGGCCTTATTTTGGGGTTCACTCTCCTCCATATCCGTAGATGGCCCTCGTTCCAGCCCTTCTGCAATCACTGCCTTGCCCTTCTGGGCTGCATTAGCTTTCCCTTTCATCAACTTTGCTGAAATCATAAACGCACTATTAGGAAGGGAAAAATCTTATAACATGGCTCTATAGCACGATCTGGTAAGAAGAAGAATGGCCATTTTTCCTAAATGCCCTGTAGCCTCTTATTTATTAGTGCGGCGCGCAACACACCATAAACAATACTCTACTAGACATGGCTCGTAGACACTTCCTAGGACTGAACTGCTCTGATACCACTTTGTCACGACCCGACTAGGGCCATGACGGGTACCTGGGGCTAACCACCGAGCACCACGTGTTCTATTACTTATCCTGCAGTTATTCATATTTCTTATGTGCATAATCATAGAAAACTATTTTTCATTTGAAACATATTCACTTTATGTACGTATGCCCTTCGGCTATCAAAATAATATATACATATGATAAGAATCTGTGAGACGATATTACCGACACATACGTATCTATGAGCCTCTACTGGAGTACTAGACATAGGGACGGGACAGGACCCCATTGTGCCCAAAATACATATACACAAAAAAATAAGCAATGGCACCTCCGGAATAATGGAGTGCTCTCAAGGTCTGCTGGTAGCTCCTATGGATCTAGGTCGCCTCCCTGTCTACTTGTGGGCATGAACACAGCGTTCAAAGAAAACGGACGTCAGTACGAACATTGTACTGAGTATGTAAGGCATCAACAATAATAATACATAATAGGAGCATAAGGGATAGCATAAGATAAAGGAACTGTTTATTTCTCATAATACCTTTTGAACATTCGCCATACATACTTACCCCTTTATTCCTCTAAGGATACACTTGTTACATCCACATACTTACTTATGCAATAATTTACAATGCAGTACAATCATGTACCCGGCCATATAGGCTCGGTATCATCCGTACTCGGCCCTCCCGGGACTCGATGATATCCGTACTCGGCCCTTCCGGGACTCGATGATATCCGAACTCGGCCCTTCCGGGACTCGATGATATCCGTACTCGGCCCTTTCGGGACTCGATGATCTCCGTACTCGGCCCTTCCGGGACTCGCTGCCTACATACATACATATACATAAAAATGCATAAATGAAATCAACATTATCCTTAGCATTATCATACATCGCATAGACATTATAACTTTAACACAAACTTATCATCATCTTACATTTATCATAACACATACATTAGAACTTGGAGGCAACTATGGATATGTCGGGGTGACATGAGTCGTGAAACCTCGATTACATTATGGAGTAATCAAAATCATCGTATCTCACCTTGAAGGGACTAACATTTTAAGGTGAGTGTACGTAAGAAGAAGCACCAATGGAACCATACTTAGAATCATTGACTTCGTGGGCATCATATCTTACTTTAGGATTTTATAGACTTATCTCATCATCATCAATTATCATACTCGTATCTTACCTCATTTCTTTACCTCATACATATGTAGCCCCTTATAGTCATAGACTCATCGTCACTATTATCGTGCTCATAATATATCTCTTATCTTTATCTCATATGGCTATTCATGAACGTAGACTCTTAGTTCTTCGAAATGTAGGGAATTCATGGAAAATGAGGGAAAATCATGCCTTGAAGGGAAAGAGACTAACATCATAAGATGGGTCTAGCAACAATGAATAATATCAAGGAATCGTATGAAGGTCATTAGCTTGTGACAACATTATGTCATAAGTTTTAGGAGCTCTAGACTTGGGCTCATCATCATATTCATAGCATACCTCTTAACTTTATCTCATGAGAGCTCTCTTTAACGTAGACTCATCATTTCCGATACATACATATATGTAGAGAAGTCATAGAAGGATAAGAAGATTCATATCATAGAGTCATGCCTTAGAAAGAAGGGACTAGCCTTACATACCTTTTTGCTTGAACAATTCTATCGCTTGATTGCTCTCTTTTAATGCACACGTTCTACCTTCAAGAGGATTCGTATCGACATTAGCTAAACATTTATAAGGACGTGCTTACTAAAGCTAGAGAAAATTGGGAAGCATTTCCTTTGTTTATACGACTTCCTCCATATTCCACATCAACTCCCAAACATTCATAACAACAATCATCGTTCGTTGACATTACTTACATTTCACGATTTACCTTCAATTCTCCAAAATCATGATCATAATTCACTATCATGTTTCTTCACATATAGTACTTATTCCATGTTCTAAATGTCATTTATAATGTGATTATAATCATAATGTATCAAGAATCATAACTCAATCCCAACATTTCCTCAAAAGTGACACTATTCCCACATTCATGACCCATTTCTATATCCTTTTGCAATCCAGGTGTTTCAACTTTCAAATACCTTAAGTAACATGTATATGTCGTAAAACTTACCTTAGAAGGTGTAGGATTGAACCTTGGGTGCAAATACCTCACTTGAGCAAAACCCTAGTCTTTCCTTCACTTGGATTCCTTATTTTTGATGAACTTTAATGGGTTTTCTTACCTTGATTCACTTGGTTTGATGATAAAAACCTTTGATTTCCCTTGAATTCTTGTTCATGAAGTGTATGTAATGTCCTAGAGACTTTAGAGAGAAGTGGGGAAGTGTTGGAATGAAATAATGAAGTTGGAATCACATTTAAAGACTTGGAATATTTCAGCCCGTCGGGAGTTCCACGGTCCGTGGAACATGGTGCTGTCCGTGGTTCTGGTCGTGGTTCACCACCAGCCAGCCACCATCTTTGCTGGGACTTCCACAGACCCTTCCATGGTCCGTGGAACATTATATGGTCCGTGGAAGTGGCCGTGAAACCCACAGTTTCACCGAAGTTGTTCCCGTCGTCTCGTTTGATCTCCAATCCTTATGGAACCCTTCTTAACACTTATTTATCACTTCATTAGCAACCTAAGGGGCATTATAACTCTTCCCCAAAATATCATTAAGCCATCATTAACTCGTTACTCACGAATCCTTTCCGATACTTATCGTATACATTGCCTTCTCTTGGCAACTTTCTCGTCTAACATCGAATGTCTTTAAAATCTTACTTAAGGTCATCAAATGCTATTTCTTACTTATCGAAATACCGTATACTCCGTGCTCTTCGTTAGTCTATTCTCTGTGTATCAACGAATAATTTTTCGAGGTGTAACAAATACACAACCTAGTCCAACACCTAAAGCATCACAATAAATAACATGGCCATTTGGTCCCTCTTGAAGAGTTAGAACTGGAGCCGTTGTCAACTTGTTTTTCAGCAACTGGAAGCTTTGCTCACAAGCATCAGTGCACTGAAACTTAGCTGCCTTCTGAGTTAGCCTTGTTAAAGGCGCTGAAATCGAGGCAAACTTTTCTACGAATCTCCTGTAATATCCTGCTAGCCTCAAAAAACTGCGTACCTCAGTAGGTGTCATAGGTAGCCAAGTCTTTACAGCCTCAATCTTATGTGTATCTACCCGAATACCATTAGCTCCAATAATATGCCCTAAGAATGCTACTGAAGTCAACCAGAATTCGCATTTAGAAAATTTAGCATACAACTTCTAGTCTTTGGAGCACCCTAAGTACCGTCCTCAAATGGTCTGCATGCTCCTCTTCTGAACGTGAATAGACCAGAATATCATCAATATATACAATAACGAACATATCTAGGAATGGTTTGAATACTCGGTTAATCAAATCCATAAATACTACTGGAGCATTGGTCAGCCTAAAAGACATCACTCTAAACTCATAATGCCCGTATCGGGTCCTGAATGTCGTCTTCGGAATATCTGCCTCCTTTACCCGCACCTGATGATAGCCTGACCACAAGTCTATCTTCGAAAAACACTTAGCACCCTGCAACTGGTCAAATAGATCATCAATCCTGGGGAGGGGATACCTATTCTTTATTGTTACTTTATTCACTGCCTATAATCAATACACATCCGCGAGCCGACCCATCTTTCTTCCTCACAAATAGTATCGGTGCTCCCCAAGGTGATGTGCTAGGACTGATGAAGCCCTTTTCTAACAAGTCTCTCAGTTGCTCCTTTAACTCCTTTAGCTCTGTAGGTGCCATTCTATAAGGAGGAATAGATATAGGCTGTGTATCTGGCAATACATCTATAGTAAACTCTATCTCCCGCTCAGGAGGAAGACCTGGAAGTTTATCTGGGAATACATCTGGAAATTCATTAACTATCGGGACCGGCGAAGAGTCGGTACCTCGCTTTTCATATCATGCACACGAACCAGATGATAAATATAACCTTTTCTAACCATCTTCCTTGCCTTGAGGTATGAAATAAACTTACCCCTCGGCGATGCTGTATTCCCTCTCCACTCTATAATCGGCTCTCCTGGGAACTGAAATTGAACTATCTTTTCTCTACAATCAACGTTAGCATAACAAGAAGCCAACCAATCCATACCCATAATAACATCAAACTCAATCATGTCTAACTCTATCAGATCCGATATGGTATGACGACTATATATAACCACCGAATGTTTCTATATACTTGCTTTGCTATGACGAAATCTCCTACGGTGTAGCTACCTCAAATGGTTCTATCAACTCGAGTTCTATTCCGATTCTATTAGCAACAAAGGGAGATATATATGATAAAGTGAAACCTGAATCTATCAATGCATATATGTCCCGGAAGAAAATCGATAATATACCTGTAACCACATTCGGTGACGCCTCCTGATCCTGCCTACTAGCCAAAGCATATATGCGGTTCGAAGGACTGCTAGAATTGGAAGCTCCGCCACGACCTCTACCACGGCCTGTTGATGTCTGAATACCCTGCCCCATAGGGCGCATAGCTACAGAAGAAGATGAACTAGCAACCGATCCAGTAGGCTGAGCCACACCACCTGTACCACCTCCATAAGGACACTCTCTCTTTATATGGCCTTGACGGCCGCAAGAAAAACAAGCACCTATAGTAAGACGGCATTCCCCAAAATGGGGCCTTTCACACCGAGAGCACCGAGGCAAAGGTGGCCTCGACTGACTCGAACCCCTGTTCATCGGTGAACCTGAAGCCTTGAAGCTCTGACTGGCTCCTGAATACCCTGTGCTATCAAATCTCCTACCTGTGAACTATGGGGGTGCACTGCGGGCCGGCCGGGAAGAATATCTACTATCGCCGAGGTCGCTCGCCTTAAAACTCACCAGGATAACCAGCCGATCTAGCCCTTTATGCTGGCCTCTGTCGTAATCTTTATCTGGCTGACGTCCTCTGTGTCGACCCTCTACCCCCTGTGCATATGCCTGTATCCGAGCAATATCCATACCTAGCTGAAGAGCCACTGCCATACAGCCATCAATGAAATAACGATCCAGTCCCATCACATAACGATGCACTCTATCTGCCATATCAGCTACAATAGTAGGCGCATATCTAACCAACGAATCAAACTCAAGACTATACTCTCGAACGCTCCTGCCACTCTGCCTCAAATGTAAGAATCTATCAACTCTAGCTCGCCTCATCTCTGGAGGCAGGAAGTGGCCAAGGAAAGCCTCCACAAACTCATCCTATACCACCGGAGGAGCACCCTCGCCCCTAGATAACTCCCAATATTCATACCAATTAACAGCTACATCCCGCAACCGATACGAAGCCAACTCAACAGACTCAGTCTCAGAAGCCTTGATTATTCTCAACGTACACTGTATCTGCCGAATAAACTCCTGCGGATCATCCTCGGGCTTTGACCCGTAAAACTCTGGAGGATTACAACTTAAGAAGTCACGATCCCTCAAACTATCAGACCTATCCGCATGGTCAACTCCTAGTCCATGCCTGCGAGCCTGCCCTGCCACTAATTTGGTCAGCAGCAGAACTGCATCTCTCATGGCCCTATCTTCCGCCCCCGGGCCGGAGGAGCCGGAGGCTCGGTCTTTGGGGCCTCGGGGGCATTGGTTTGTTATATTCCGTATTTTTGTACATTGGAATATTTTTAAGCGAAATGAGATAAGTTTAAGGACAAGTTATTTTGGGACATGAGATAGAGACTTTTAATCTTCGATTTTAATTAGTACACGAATTGCTTATAAATTTTATTGGGTATAGAAATATTAATGGAGATTAGGGATTAATTAACCATAATTAGATTATTAAGTGGCGATTAGTGATTAAATTAATACTAATTAAGTCATTAGTGGGATTAAGTGGACCCCACTATAGCATGGCCAAATCTGATTGGCCCATGCTATAAGTGGGACATGTGTCACTTTATAAGGCAGCATATATAAGCCTAATGGATGACTAATTACATAGTCATTATTCACTTCATCTTCAACACATTGTTGAACTATAGAGATACAGAGAGATTCGGCCATGGCTGAGCAAAAACTTGAGCTCTTAGTTGTGATCCAAAAATGAATTTTCCAAGGTATTTCAACCATTTGGAAGGTCAATTGCAACGTGAACTAGTTATTGGAGCAGCAAGAACATTTATCATTTCACTCCATTAAATTTCAGCAAATTAAGGAGTCAAGTTATTAAGGTAAGATTTAATCTTTTTCTATGTGATTTAGAGGTGGTTTAGACTTGTATAATATTGGTGGATGTGAATTGAATACATGGAATTATGTATATTGATGTTGAAGTGTTGTTGAAGCCGTGTAGAGGGCTGTTTTAGTTGGAATTGATGGACTAATTTTAAGTAGCATTTTGGTTGTTGTTGTTATGGATTATGTGATGAGAATGAAGGAACTAAGTGATTAAAGTTGAAGTTGAATTGGTTTTGTGGGCTGTTGTAAGGATTTATTATGATATTAATGTAGTTTTCATGCCTATGAACGAATGATGTAGTTGTCGTGTGGTTGCTGGTATATTTCACTAAATTAGATGAAAAGATTGTATAAAATAACGTATAAGAAACGTATGTGGTTTGCTTAGAGTATTCGTAGATGTTCGTAAGATTTTCGGACATCTTTATGTTGTTGGTTAGGGGCTGTTTTGGATATGTTGTTGTTCTTGTTTAATTGGAAGATTAATTATAGTTAAGATTATACATTATGCTGTTATATTGGTTGGGCTGTTGTAGGGTCGTTTCGATGAAAATGTTATGACTATGGATCATTAAGAATAGCTTGAATATGTCGTAGTCGTATGTGGATTATTATCGAATGTTGTAATATGTGGGCTGATTGCAATGTCATGCGGGCTGTTCGGGGTGTTCTCGAATCTTGTCTTAAATAGTCTCAACATATTACTTGAACGTGCGGTCGTTGATGTTGACTTGGTTATTGTATAGTTGGTTGAATATAAAGGAAACGTCGTCTAATTTTCTAGAAAGGAGTTGCTAACGTTGGAATACGTTTTGAATCTCCCCGTAGCTTAACCATAGTTCTTGACGTCTTAATATAGGTTGAGACACTTCGGGCAGCGTATACGTATTGTGTTACGGATAAGCGTTAAAGGTATGTAATGCTATCCCTTCTTTCTCTTGGCATGTCTTAGATATAAGTGACGTATGATATGAGCTTTGGGGTAATTCTATTCATAAGTTCCGAGTGTGATTCATGATTCTTATTCACTTCTTGATGTTAGAACTTTTAAGGTAATTGAGCTATTGCCCCTCGAGTCTTCTATACGTTGGATAGTAGTCGATACGTAAAAGTCCCTATTCTTAAAGACTCTACAATGACTAATGTCCTTGACTTCCATAAGTTGTTTCGCATTATCTGGATACATGTCTATGATTCCTGAAGCTCTATTTGATATAGTTCATAGTGACATTCAAAGAGTACTTAACATGACTATCGTCTTGATACTCGAGTGTTAGTTCATTCTACATATTCCATTGAGTCTCAGATGATGATTTAGTTTGCATATATGGTTGCTCACTACTCTGCTCGTGCATATTGTCATTATATCTTTCACCGAGTCCCAGGCTGGGTATGTTATCACGCACAATTTTACTACATTGTTCACCGAGTCCCTCACTAGAGGGCCGGGTACGTTATATGATGATATGATGATACGATGATATGATTATGGCACCGAGTCCCATGATGGGCCGGGTATGGTATACGTGTACACGACTTTATTCACCGAGTCCCATAATGGGCTGGGTATGGTATATGATAATGATATGCATGATTTTATTCGTAAGGCGCAGGTATAGTGATTTCTTGATTGTCATACTTGTCTCCTGGAATCTCTACTTCAGTTATGATCTTTTTTATTGTATTTTATGCTTTATATACTCAGTACATATCTCGTACTGACCCCCTTTCTTCGGGGGGCTGCGTTTCATGCCCGCAGGTGCAGATACTCGTTTTGGTGATCCGCCAGCTTAGGACTTCTATTCAAATTCTCGGGAGTGCTCCATTGTCCGGAGCCTAGACTTTTGGTACGGATACTTTTGTATATATATGTTTATCCAGGGATACGGCGGGGCTCTGACCCGTCATATGTTACTGTTGATACTCTTAGAGATCTGTAGACATCTGTGTGGGTTGTATATAGATGTTGTTCAGCTGTGTTAGCATGACTTATATTTGGAACGTTCCCATTCGTAGTGGCAGCCTTGTCGGCTTGCGTATATATATATATTTTGGGACGTTCCCATTCGTTATGACAGCCTTGTCGGCTTGTGTACTGTGTCATCTTTGAATTGTTGTGACTCCTCAGGAGACAGGTTACCTTGATATATATGTGACAGTTCTGAGACGACGTTTTGTTTTTACAAAGTTTCTATATTATGTTTAGCTTTGGGGTTGATTATAGCTAACAGGTACATATACGAGTGTCCAGCTCGGGCACTAGTCACGGCCTACGGGGTTGGGTCGTGACAAAAGTGGTATCAGAGCAGTTCATCCTCGGAGTGTCTACAGACCGTGTCTAGTAGAGTCTTGTTTATCGGTGTGTTGTACACCACATCTATAAACGGGGAACCTATTTATATTTAGGATGTTATCTTTCCTTCTTCTAGATCGTGCGATAGAGGCATTGTATTATCGGGATAATTCCTCATACATTATTATGTTTACGGTAATGCCTCCAAAGCTTTGAGTGCCCGGAGAGGGCAAATCGATTCGAAGAGACTAGCCGGGACTCGGAGAGTTACTAGGGCCCGTGCCCGGTCTATGCCGTACATGTGCTCCGGTCGGCGAGCTGCTGCTCCCCGCCACGCCTCCGGAGGAACTCGAGTAGCGACAGCTGTAGATCGGGGCGGCTCCGCGCCGGCTCCGGGGCTCCGATACTCGAGCCTCCGGCTCCTCGGCCCGGGGGCGGAGGATAGGGCCATGAGAGATGCGGTTCGATTTTGCGGCCGGATTGCGGCGGGGGCGGGCTCGCGAGATGGATTAGGAGTTGACTATGCGGATGACATGATAGTTTGAGCTCGTGATTTCTTAACTTGTAACCCCGAGGCAGCATGGGTCAAAGCCCGGGGAGGATGCGTATGTTTATTCATCGGATGTAGGCGTACGTTAAGGACCAATTAGGGCTTACGAGGAGGCGATACGTTGAGTTGGCTTCGCGTATCTTTGCGTGATGTAGCTATGTAATTAGTATGAGTCTTGGGGTTGTCTAGGGGCGAGGGTGCTCCTCCGGCGATATGGGATGAGTTTACGGACTTATGGGCCCTTGATGTTCTACCTCCGGAGATGAGGCGAGCCGAGTTGATAGATTAACACATTTGAGCGAACGACGGGGAGTGTTCGAATTATAGTCTTGAGTTCGATTCGTTGGCTAGACACATGCGTAAAGAAATGTGTCGGGCAAAAAATATGGCGATAGAGTGCATCATTATGTGATGGGGGTGGATCGTTATTTGATTGATGGCTGTATGGTAATGGCTTCTCGACGGTATGGATATTGCTCGGGTACGGGCATATGCACGGGGGGTAGAGGATCAACGAGAGGACGTCGGCCCGATAGGCTGCAAGGCCGGCATAAGAGAAAGCTAGATCGGCTGGTTAGATATCCTTCTCGGCTTCCCCGGTGCAAACCCCTAAATTTACCATAGGAGGTTTGATAGTCTCACTTTTTGAGTCAGCCGATCAAAGCTCCCGGGGGTTTAAAGTTCCACGGATGAACGGGGGTTCGCGTTAGTCGAATTTTGCCTCGGTGTTCTCGTTGTAGTAGGCCTAAATTTTGGGGAACTCCAAAAATCTTTTGTTACAAGAATGCTTGCTTTACTATGTTCAAGTTTTGCCATATTATGACCGAGTATCCATTCGGGGGTAATCATGGGTGGGCTATCCTGCGGGTCGATTTCGTCTTCGTGGACTATGCGCCAAATCGGGCGGTGTGTCAACACCAACCTCAACTTGGTGGCTACGGAACAACCCGGTTCTGTGCTTGGTCCTTCGAACCGCTTGTTATGCTGGCCTAACTAGGGACCGAGAGAGCATCAGTGAATGTTTACCTATTATCGATTTTCTCTCGGGGCGTATATGTATTGATAGATCCGAGTGGGATTCTTATCATAAATATCTCCCTTTGTTTCTAGTAGAATCGGAATAAAACTTGAGTTGATAGAACCTTGTTAGTGTGGCTACAGGGAATTGGGAGATTTTTATAGCAAAGCAAGTATATAGAAGATTGTTCGATGGATATATATAGTCGTCGTCCTTTGCTTAATATTTGATAGAGTTAGATATGGTGAGTTAGATGTTATTATGGGTATGGATTGGTTAGCTTCTTGTTATGCTAACGTTAATTGTAGAAACAAGATAGTTCGGTTCCAGTTCCCAGGAGAGCCAACTATAGAGTGGCTAGGGAATACGGCATCGTCCATGAAATTCTTTATTTCATACCTCAAGGCAAGGAAAATGGTTAGAAAGGGTTATATTTATCATCGGTCCGTGTGCATGACTTGAAAGCGGAGGTAACCGACTCTTCGGTCCGGTTAGGTAGTCGATGAATTTCCGGATGTATTCCCGGATGAACTTATAATTGGGTCTTCCTATTGAGCGTGAGATAGAGTTCACTATAGATGTATTGCCGGACACTCGGCCCGTATCTATTCCTCCTTACGAATGGCAATTCGAGGTGAAGGAGTTGAAGGAGCGGCGAGAGACTTGTTAGAAAAGGGTTTCATTAGGCCCGTCGTTCACATCACCTTGGGGGAGCACGGTTGGTACTATTTATGAGAAAGAAAGATGGGTCGGTTGCGGATGTGTATTGATTATAAGCGACTAAATAAAGTAACAATAAAGAATAGATATCCCTCCCCGGGATTGATGATTTATTTGACCGGTTGCGACGAGTGCTAAGTGTTTCTCTAAGATATACTTGCGGTCGGGCTATCACAGTGCGGGCAAAGGAGGAGCGATATTCCTAAGGCTGCATTCGGGATGCACCGTACGGGCATTATGAGTTTAGAATGATGTCTTTTAAGGCGGACGATGCCCCTAGCGGTGTTTATGGATCTAATGAGGCAGTGTTCGAAAGCCATTCCTAATATGTTCGTGATTGTATTTATCGATGATATTTTGGTCTATTCACGATCAGAAGAGGAGCATGCAGATCATTTGACGACGGTACTTAGGGTGCTCCAGCACCAGAAGTTGTATGCCAAGTTCTCTAAATGTGAATTCTAGTTGACTTCAGTAGCATTCTTGGGGCATATTATTGGAGCTGATGGTATTCAAGTAGATACACAGAAGATCGAGGCTGTAAAGACTTGGCCTAGACCTACGACACCTACTGAGATGCGTAGTTTTCTGGGGCTAGTAGGATACAGGAGATTTGTAGAGAAGTTTGCCTCGATTTCAATGCCTTTAACAAGGCTAACTCGAAAGGCGGACTAAGTTCCGGTCTTCCGATGCTTGTGAAACGAAGCTTTCGATTCTTTGAAAGATAAGGCGACTACGGCCCCTAATTCTAACTCTTTCGAGGGACCGGATGGCTATGTCATTTATTGTGATGCTTTGGTGTTGGGCTAGGTTGTGTATTGATGCGGCATGGCGAGTTATAGCCTATGCCTCCCGGCGGCTAAGGAAAACATGAAAAAATTATCCTACTCATGATTTGGAAGTTCCTTCGTGCGGTAATTCATGCTTTGAAGATATGGAGGCATTACCTATATGGCGTGCGTATGTTGATATTTATACGGATCACAAAAAGTCTCCAATATATCTTTAAGCGAAGGAGAATGCAGTAGGAATTTACGGTAGAGAAGATGGCTAGAGTTGCTGAAGGATTATGATGTTGATATCCTATACTGATAGCAGCCATGGAAGCTCAACTCCATTGAAGGACAAGAAAATGTTATGTCAAGATCAACGGGCTTCAATTAGCAATTAAAAAATTGTCTTGTGATGGCAGAAGAGCTCCGGACCTATTGAGATTTTCCTCAAGTCTTACACCTATTTGGAGGTCAAATTAAAGTCCAAAGTGAGATGAAATGAGGCCCAAATCAGCCCCAAAAGAAGAAGTTTCAGCAGCCCATAATTAGCCCAAATATTAGTTTCTAGAATAAATATTTAATTGTTGTTTTAATATATGTTGACTTGCATTGGTCCAAGTGTGGGTAGTCTTCTAGGTTGTTTTAATCTATGTTATTGCCTTGGTCCAAGTGTGGGAAGTCTTCTATGCTTCTAGGGAAGATAATTTCCATTTATTTCTATTTTGACTAGCTCTTCTTTACAACTATATAAAGGGGTGATTGTCATTCATTGTAAATCAGATTTTGAAGAATATAATATAATTGAGAGTTCTTTTGAACCTTTGTGGAGAATTACTTTGGATTTATCTTTCGACCTAGCTAGTTCATAGTTCGAGGTAGTAAGATAACTTCTTTTGATATCTTTGGTTTCTTCTTGGTATTCTTAGAAGGCGATTAGTACACATACTAATTGTTGTCTAACGTTACTCAGGAAGCGGTCAAGATCCGAATTCTAAGTTTGATTTGTTTCTCAAGTAAAGGCGTTTGGTTCATCCAATAACCAATTCGTTGTTACTTGGATCTTTTCAATCATTAGAACTTACGTTCTTGGAAGTTCTTGGAACTATTTCCCTGAATTTCCCATATCTTTATTTTTCAGATTATTTTCTATTTTTGCTTCCGCACTTCTTATATTTTAATTATTAATTTGGGATTTCCCTAACCTCGTTGTTATCAAGTGGTATCAGAGCGGTTTTATCAAGATTCCGTTCTTGATAATCTTGGGGATTTCTTGAAAAAAAAAAAAAAAGTACTGTAGCAGTGAACAGTGACGAAAAAAAAAAAAGAAAAAAAAAAGTTTAGCGTTTGCTCTTCAAAAAATTTCTTCCATTTATTTGTTTTCTAAAGATTAACATAGTTTAGAAAACAAGAAGAGGGGATCCTAGGTCTCTAAAGCTAAGAAGCAATCAATTTTTTTTCTTACTCCTTTGATCTTGTTAAAAGAAAAAAAGTCCTTTTTGTTCGAGTCTTGTTTCAACTAAATTCTAATTCTTTCTAGGATTGGTTCTTCATTTTCTTTAGTGTCCTAAAATTCTTTATTTTACTACTAAGGGCTTGATTCTAGTGGGGTTTAATTATAAATCCACAAAGTGTTTTCCCAAAGGTTATTTGAGGGGAAAAAGGCAAGAGTGGGTGAGAATAATTGGGGAAAAAGCCAAAAAAAAAAAAAAAAAAAAGCGGTGATACATTTCTTTAAAATAACTATGTCTTTCACAATCGCAAGAATCTATGATTATGAAGGATTGGCCAAGTGCGGTAGTAATCATGGTACTACCAAGATTGTGCATGTGTGCTAGTAAAGAAACTTACCTACGATGGGAATACTATATGGAGCATATATTTGCTTGTAACAATTTTTGGGAGATGGAAAAATTGGAGTATGCCACAAGGGCATTGTCCTTGAAATTACGGAAGTTAGTCGATGATTATCGTAACCCTCATTGGGTGAAATTTAATCGGCTACTTTTGACGTCGAGTGATTTAAAGGAGGAATTGAGGCGCATTCATTCTATAACTTTGTCCCAAGATGAAGCTAACGCCAAAGTCCTATTCGCTCAATAAGATGGTTAAGTATGTAATCTTCCAAGAGGAGTCAAGTTGTGAACAAAAGAGTGACTCTTCATCATGTGCTTCTCTTACACTAACGAAGTTCCTAAAACTCCGGAAAAAGAGAAGATGAGAGAATAAAAGGATTGAGTGAAAAAGAAAATTATAAGGAAGAGAGATACAAAATTGGGTGGAGTAAGGGAGTGCAAAACGGACAACTCGAGAGGAAAAAGGAAAGTTTCGGTTGAGAAAAGCGAGTGAGTTGTCACAAGAAAAGAATGGAGAGAAAAACAAAAGCAAGAGTAAAAATAATGAGAGTGAAGGCAAAGATATTAGAACAAAGAGTGTTCTGTTACAAGAATTGAGAGAATCAAAAGAGAGCTTAAGTGAGAATGGTTCTTGTTTATCTTCTAACCTCCATACTCTTTGTCTTTCTAGTGTTTTTGAATCTACATTGCAGGTTTCGGAACAAGCGCTCATGCGGTCTTTAGAACAGCAAAGAAAAGAGATAAAGATCTTATGTTGCCAAGATGATTCCACAAAATTTTCAAGTGCTACATCACATGTAGACCAAGGTAGAGGATCCTTTAAGGAAGCAACTTTTGGTAAAATGGCTAAACCTAATACTTTATGTGCTTTAAAAGCTACTTTGAATGTGAAGGAATTGTAGGTAAGAGTTATGATAATTCAATTTTTGAATTTGTTGTTTCATTACCTATGGATGAGAGTTATGCTCCTTGTTTAGGTCATTCTTTATTTGACTCACTAGTGATGCAGTTGTTGATGAGAACTCATTCATGTCTAATGTGCACTATGCTAGTAGTCTTTTAGTTGTAGCAATGGAAGGGGATATGACTAATCTCATTAGTCAAGGTTTTAAATTGTGTGATAACCCATTGTGGGATGATAATAAAGATGAGTTTGCGGTTTATTTTTGTCACTTTGGGATACCAATGAAGGAAGAAAAGATGGTGAAATTCCCAATGAAGATAATGAGACACATGAAGCTTTTGGTGTCTTAGATATTAAGGAAGTTGAGCTAAATGCAGGATATAGTCGCTCAAGTGTGGAAAATGATAAGTGCTCACATATTGCTAATGTCACAATATCTTTATCTTGTTTCGTCGATCCTTTTTTGCAGGTTTATTCCAAGACACTTCTTGAGGAAATTACTTTTGATCCATATCTTGATTATGGTATATCTAATGGTGAGGTTAAATTATTTAGCAAGAGCAAATATGGTATGTTTTCCTTGTATTCATACGCTTTTGGGCTAGCTAATGACCCTCTGCGGTTTAAAGAGCTTATGAATTGTGTTTTTAGTGCTTGTGTTGGTGATTACATTTTCTGTTATTTGATGTTATACTTGGACATTTAAAAGGAGTGTTTGTGCATAAAAATAATAAGTGGATTAAATGGTTGCATGGTCACTACCTTGTGTTACTCATACCAAGTGGTTGTTGTGTTTTTCTACTTATTGTGATTATCATGTTGGTTGCAGGAAAATATCAAGATTCTAGGACGAGAATCATCTTTAAGAGAGGAAGAATGATAGCAACCATGAAGGGTCAAATGCATTAAATAGCAAATAAGGTCACCACCAAGATTCGAGATGAATCTTCTTTAAGAGGGGAGAATGATAGCGACCATGGAAGCTCGACTCCATTGAAGGACAAGAAAATGTTATGTCAAGATCAACGGGCTTCAATTAGCAATTAAAAAATTGTCTTGTGATGGCGAGAAGAGCTCCGGACCTATTGAGATTTTTTTCCTCAAGTCTTACACCTATTTGGAGGTCCAAATTAAAGTCCAAAGTGAGATGAAATGAGGCCCAAATCAGCCCCAAAGAAGAAGTTTCCAGCAGCCCATAATTAGCCCAAATATTAGTTTCTAGAATAAATATTTAATTGTTGTTTTAATATATGTTGACTTGCATTGGTCCAAGTGTGGGTAGTCTTCTAGGTTGTTTTAATCTATGTTAACTGCCTTGGTCTAAGTGTGGGAAGTCTTCTATGCTTCTAGGGAAGATAATTCCCATTTATTTCTATTTTGACTAGCTCCTTCTTTACAACTATATAAAGGGGTGATTGTCATTCATTGTAAATCAGATTTTGAAGAATATAATATAATTGAGAGTTCTTTTGAACCTTTGTGGAGAATTACTTTGGATTTATCTTTCGACCTAGCTAGTTCATAGTTCAAGGTAGTAAGATAACTTCTTTTTGATATCTTTGGTTTCTTCTTGGTATTCTTAGAAGGCGATTAGTACACATACTAATTGTTGTCTAACGTTACTCGAGAAGCGGTCAAGATCCGAATTCTAAGTTTGATTTGTTTCTCAAGTAAAGGCGTTTGGTTCATCCAATAACCAATTCGTTGTTACTTGGATCTTTTCAATCATTAGAGTTCTTGGAAGTTCTTAGAACTATTTCCCTGAATTTCCCATATCTTTATTTTTCAGATTATTTTCTATTTTTGCTTCCGCACTTCTTATATTTTAATTATTAATTTGGGATTTCCCTAACCTCGTTGTTATCATATACCATCCAGGGAAAGCAAACGTTGTAGCAGATGCACTTAGTCGTAAGTCTATGGGTAGTTTGACGGATGTGCAACCAGAAAGAAAGGAAATAGTCTGTGAGATTCATCAGCTAGCTAGTCTTGGAGTCCGTTTGGCTGGCTCTGGGGATGGTGGAGTTTCTATCCGAGGAGTTGCTGAATCCTCTATCATGGAAGAGGTAAAGCGACGTCAGTACAAGGACCCTGTTTTGGTACAGTATAGAGATGCAGCCCTTCAAAAGGAGAAGACCCCATTCGAGGTTACACCTGATGGAGTACTACGATATGGAGACAGATTATGTGTACCTGAGGTTGTAGGGCTACGGCAACAGGTTATGGGAGAGGCACACTATGCCCGTTATTCTGTTCATCCGGGGTCAACAAAGATGTATCATGACCTCAGATGTCTATATTGGTGGGATGGCATGAAGAAGGACATAGCAGAGTTTGTTGCTCAGTGCTCGAAATGCCAACAGGTTAAGATCGAGCATCAGAAGCCTGGTGGATTATTACAGGAGATGGAGATCTCGACTTGGAAATTGGAAACAATTAATATGGACTTCATTACGGAAACTTACCTCGCACTCCACGGAAGTATGATTCCATATGGGTTATTGTAGATAGGGTCGACAAAATCGCCCATTTTCTTTCAGTCAGGACTACTTATTCAGCTGAGGACTATGCAAAATTATATATCAAGGAGATAGTAAGACTTCACGGGGTTCCCACATCTATTATATCGGACAGAGGAGCTCAGTTTACAGCTAACTTCTGGAGATCATTCCAGGAAGGATTGGGGACACAGGTGAGTCTTAGCACAGCATTTCACCCTCAGACTGACGGACAGGCCGAGCGTACTATTTAGATGCTAGGAGATATGTTGCGGGCCTATGTTATTGACTTCAGGGGTAGCTGGGACGATCATTTGCCACTTATCGAGTTTGCCTATAATAATAGCTACCATTCTAGCATTCAGATGGCACCGTATGAGGCTCTGTATGGCAGGAAGTGCAGGTCACCTATTGGCTGGTTTGATGTTGGAGAGACTATGTTAATCGGCCCAGATATGATTCAGCAAGCTGTTGATAAGTTGAAGCTTATTCGGGAAAGGTTATTAGCAGCCCAGAGTCAACAGAAGTCATATGCAGATAATCGACGTCGACACTTAGAGTTCCAGGTTGGTAATTGGGGGTATAGATCCTTTTGATGTATATATATGTTTATCCAGGGGTACGGCGGGGCCACTGTCCCGTCATATGTTCTTGTTGATACTCTTAGAGATCCGTAGACATATGTGTGGGTTGTATATAGATGTTGTTGTTGTGTTAGCATGACTTATATTTTGGGACGTTCCCGTTCGTAGTGGCGACCTTGTCGGCTTGCGTATATATATATATTTTGGGATGTTGTATGTAGTGGCAGCCTTGTCGGCTTGCGTATATATAGTTGAGACGTTCCCACACGTTATGACAGCCTTGTCGGCTTGTGTACTGTGTCATCTTTGAATTGTTGTGATTCCTCAGGAGACAGGTTACCTTGATATATATGTGACAGTTCTGAGACGACGTTTTATTTTTACAAAGTTTCTATATTATGTTTAGCTTTGGGGTCGATTATAGCTAACAGGTACGTATACGAGTGTCCAGCTCGGGCACTAGTCATGGCCTACGGGGTTGGGTCGTGACACTGGCGGTGGAGCTGCCCCCTGAACTGGAGGTGGCGGTGTAGCAGAGCATGCCGACTGGAGTACAACCTCAAGCATAGACTGGCACGGGCCCTAGTAACTCTCCGGGTCTGACTAGTGTCTCCTGCTACCGATTTGCCCTTCTGGGCAGCTGTCGCTTTCTTTGGAGGCATAGCTGTAAACACAATAATTTGTTAGAGAGGGATTATCCTGATAATATGGCTCTATCGCACGATCTAGAGTAAAAAGGAAAAGTGACATCCTAAATGTCCCGTAGCTTCCTGTTTATAGATGTGGTGCACAACACACCGATAAACAAGACTCTACTAGACACGGTCTGTAAACACTCCGAGGATGAACTGCTCTAATACCACTTTTGCCACGACCCAACCCCATGAGCCATGACTAGTGCCCGAGCTGGACACTCGTATACGAACCTGTTATATATAGTCAGACTGAAACTAAGGGTAGTATGGAAACTTGTAAAAGCAAACTAAAGATTCAAAACGCCATATATCATAATAGACCTGTCTCCTGAGGAGTCACAGCTAGCCAAAACATAACATAATATGCAAGCCGACAAGGCTGCCACTATATACGGAAATACCCAAAACGAATCATATCGACATAGCTGACCAAAACCTTTATACAACCCACACATGTCTACAGACCTCTAAGAGTATAAAAGTGAAATAGGACGGGACAGGGCCCCGCCGTACCCCTGGATAAGCATAAGTCTATATCAAAGGATCTGTACCAAAATAACTTAGGCTCCGGAACAATGAAGCTCTCCAGACAACTGAGCGGAAGTCCTAGGCTGGAGGATCACCAAACTGAGTGTCTGTACCTGCGGGCATGAAACGCAGTCCCCCCGAAGAAAGGGGGTCAGTACGAGGAATGTACTGAGTTTATAAAGCATGAATTACAATAAAGAAGATCATGACTGAATAAAAGATTATAGAAGGCAAGTATAATAATCAAAGATATCAATGCACCTGTGCCTTACGAGATGGGAATCATGCATATCTATATCATATACCATACCCGGCCCATTATGGGACTCGGTGAATGAATCATATACATATATATCATACCCGGCCCTCTAGTGAAGGTCTCGGTGTCATAATCATATCATATATATATATATATATATATATATATATATATATATATATACCGTACCCGGCACTCTAGTGAGGGACTCGTTAAACAATGCAATGCAACTGTGCACGAATACATATCCAGCCCGGGACTCGGTGAATGATATATTAACGGCATGTACGAGCAGAATATCATGAGCAACCATATGCAAACTAAATCATCATCTGAGACTCAATAGAATAATTAGAATGAACTAACACTTGAGAATCAAATACAACAGTCACGTCAAGTACCACTGAGAACTAGAATTCACTGGAATTATGTACGTTCATCGTTCGCTCATTTATGTAATTCATGCCAAAAAGAAGGAAAGGATAGCTTTACATACCTTTGACACTTAATCCGTGACTCGATAGGTATACGCTGCCCGAAGTACCTCAACCTATATTAAGACTTTAAGAACTATGGTTAAGCTATGCAAAGGCTTAAAACATATTTCAACGTTAGTAGCTTATTTCTAGAAAATTGGGCGGCATTTCCCCTATATTGTTCACTTCCCTCACATTCAAGCCAACTATAAAACAACCAGAATAACATCAACAACGACACGTCCAGGTTACCACATCAAGAACTAGCCAAAACAAGGTCCAAGAACACCTCGAAACAGCCCGCTCCGCACGCACAGCACTCCAAATCAGTCCACACGTTGCAACATTCAACAATAATCAACATAATGACCACGACATATTCAAGTCATTCCTAATAATCTATAGCCACAACACATCATCAAAAATGACCTTATAATTGTTCAACGATTACAACCACCCAAAATAAATCTTTCGGATTACTAGAGGTATGTTTTAGACTTATCTTTTCTTTCGAATCGAGCAACAACAATAATCAGTAACTATTATCCATATACAAGTAAATCCCATCTGCGACCTAACGATAACATGCCCCAAACAGCCCATCAACTACAACAACACAAATACTTAATCATAACTACACCTTTAATCCTTCAGCCCAACAAGAACAGCCCCTAAATACAATACAACAATGCCCAATAACCTCATGAACATCTAATCCAATTCATATCTCAACAATTTCATATAAACAACTACAGCTTTAAATATCAAGATTCCTTCACTTTTAACACATAATCAATAACAATAATAACAACAACAATCAAACCCAATTTAATTGAAACAACTCCAATTCAGCCCAATTACGACACCAACGCAATCATGCATTTTCTTACTTCCAATTTCGCTTAATACAAATTAATCTCTCAATTACAACATCATTTAACTCCAATTACACTATACGAAGAAGAAATCTTACCTTAACTTAGCTAGAACAGATCCTTCAACCACTTGCACCAATTGCACCACTTCTTCTTCCTCAATCAAATTCTAACGTTGCTGCCTCCTTTGGGACGTTTAGAACACCTCTAGGGAATTATAATTTTCTTTCCTTCAAAATCTTGAACTTGGCCGTGAGCTCAAGGTGGCACCCATGGTACGTTTAGGATTCTTTCTCCAAATGAATTATGAAGATGAAAATGAAGTGTATAACTAACTAATTAGTCATCACTTATGTATATATATGCTGCCAGCCTCATTGACACGTGCCCCACTAGCATGTCATCATCCATGCTCAGATTTTTAATTATCATGTTTGGTGGGGCCCACTTATTAATCTAATTAGGTTAATTAATCCCTAATCTTTACTAATATCTCCACACTAATAGTAATTAACTAGCAAACCGTGCAATATTAAAATTGGGATTGAAAGTCCTTGTCTCATATCTCAAAAATAATCTTGTCCTTGAACTTATGTCGATTAGCTTACGAATAATCCAACGTACAAAAATACGGGATATAACATTGTCCTCAAGTTCTTCAAACCTTCAAAATCCAAAAATGGTAGATCCCTCAAATTAACTCCAAATTAACTCAAATTTTGGATCTAAGCTCCTTTTCTCCTAAACAACAAGCCCAATACCAATCACAACTCAATTTTATCAAAATCAACTAAACCCACTTTGAGTTCTTCAAGCTTTGATGAACCTCTAACGGTGGAAACTTCAATTCTTACCCAAATGACTTCAAATTTCGTTTCTAGATGTTTCCCACCACAACAAACTCAAATCTAACTTCAAAAACAACAAAAACAAATCACAAAACAATTTTCAAATTTTTTTGAATTTTTTTTTTTTTGGGATTTTCGAATTTTGAGCCTAGGATTAGAAATTGTAAGAACAATCTCTTAGCCTATGCTCTGATACCAAATGATAAGAATCGATTTGGGGATGAAGCCCAACCGATTCAAACGCGAAAAAAATAAAGGATACTAAGAAAAGGGGATGAGAAAAGAGGATAAAAGCAAGACCCAATTAGGGTGAATTTATGGGCAACCTTAGATATATTAAATCAACACCTCCCAATCTAATTCAATCCTAAAAGAACCTATACTATTTGAAATCAAGGCAAGGGAAATTCAATTGAAATCCACAAATGAACACCTCTTCATGAAATCAATGGAATTAAAGGTCTAAAGACCAACAATGGAATCCATCATTAAAGCTACTAAACTAAGCTAAACCCTAGCTAAACAAACTATGATAATCCTATCATCACTCAAATATTCATCATCCAAAATCTAAGTAATTAAATGAAAGACAAGCTATATATACAAGCTAAGTAAAGAAGACTAATAGGCAATTACAATGCTACCCTTAATGAAGTAAGGGCCTTGTTTGGCTAGTCTTCTTAGTGTAGTCTTCAATTCAAGAATTGGCCTTCAATGGCCAAACACGCCCCTCCTTGCATAGATGGCCCTCTAATCAACCTTGCATGCATGGCCTTCTTGCAAGCATAACCTTCTTTGCATAAATAGCCAACTCCCGACCTTGTCCAAGTTTGCACATGTAGCCAATTTGCAGAAATGCCCCTATTTGCACGTTTGGCCACTTTGCGCGTTTGGCCCCCTTTCTGGTAGCTTCTTCTTCAAGCCTTGCCCAAACCACATCTTACGCATCATAGGCCTTATTGTGGGGCTTGTATGGGCCTCCAAAGGCCTTCAATGCTCTCCTTATCATCCATGCAGCTTGTAGAGCTTGAAGTTCCATATCTTGGCCTTGGATGTAAGTCTTGAAATGAGGTGTGCCAAGTAGGATCGTATCATTTGTCCTAATGTTTCTTTCTATGATTCCATTGAGGTTCATAGATTGCCTTATGTATTTGTCATTTATTGACACAGCTAGCAACTAATCTGTGTTTCGTTTACTGTATTGCTCTCAAACTTGCCATCTCTTGACTTAACTTTTCTTACTTTTCTCAACAATCCTTTCTTGGGACATTGCCGCATAGCTCACCGGGGGGGAGGGGGGGAGGGGTACGATTCCCATGTGTTACCGTCTTAATATGCACATAGGATTAGTCCACTGGTCCTTCAAAATCATACTTTATTCTTTTCCTTGTCTTACTCCTCATTCCTTTGTTCAAATAATTTCATTTGTGGTACAATAGTCGTAAACATATTCCAGAATACCATTGACTTTCTTTTAGGAAAACGGTAACTTAAGTGTAACGACCCTTCCGGTCGTTATGGAAAATGTAGGATCACCCCACCAAATAGAACCTTCCCAAGAGTAGTACGAGCTAATAGAAACTCGATTCTATAAGTCTAAGAACTAAAAACTTGACTTGTTGTTGTTGTTGTTGTTTTATTGTATTTGAGTCCGTCGGGAGGTGATGTAGAAAATTAGAACTCCGTTGGGAATTGCGAGGCCACGGGTGGATTCGTATGACGTTTGTATCTATATGTGCATGTTTGGTTTGTGTTTATGAGGCCTCGTATGAAATGTTGGGTGATAGGGGGAAAAACTGGGCAAAAGTCGAGCTCACTGCCCAAATGGCACCGCTGCGGCAGTGGGTGTACCGCTGCGGCGGTACAACTGTTGCGGTGGGTTCACTGTCACCAGCGGTCAGCCATGGTCATTGTGTCCGCTGTGGCGGGCCATGTTCCGCTGTGGCGGTTTCGCTATAGCGGAACATGGGCCGCTATAGCGGTGGTCGAGTTTTCGATGGTCCGCTACAGCGGTCTACGAGAGGCAGATTTCGCGTTTTAAACACTTAGTCTCATATTCTTTATTCATAAAACTCCAACACAGTTCCCCACAAGCACCTAGGTGAAATTCCAAGCTAGGGCAAGAATACTCTTGAGAGGTAAGTCTCAATCATTCCCTTCAATCATTATGTATCATCTTCATGATTATCATCACTTTTATGGGTCTTCAATGGTGAAATTGTAATAGAAATCCTAGAAATTAATAAACCTTCTAAACTTGATGGGTTATGATTGTTATCACTTATTTATCATCTAATGGCTTGGGTTAACTCCTCTTAATCATGAATTGAATCCTTAAAGCCAAAAACTAAGTGAATTGACCTAGGGTTTTATAAAAGTGGTATCTTGACCATGAAAACTGCTTGTAGTTGGAATGTTGATGTAACATTGTTATAATTGGATGATTAGTGATTACTAAGGCCTTTGTTAGGTTGCTTTACACCTAGAAAATCATCCATCCATTGGAATGGGGTAAAGGGAAGGGTATTCTTGCATTGGTACTTGTGATTTGAGTGATTGTGCCTCATTGAGACTTCTGTTTCTAGACTTTGAGCATTCCAAGGCTTTAAGGAAGGGAAAAGCTGTAGCGGAGTGACTTGCATTGTTCCAGCTCTACGTTTAAGGTAGGTTGCGGTCTATTTGAGTTAGACTTTGGTTAGTTGATTGTATGTTTTGTGAATTCTTTAGGAGAAAGCATGTCTAGTCTTCATGCATGATATTGTGTGGCTGAACTCCTATGTGAATGTGATTGAGTGATTGTGTAGGCTTCGTGCCACTACTCCTGTGTGTTGAATCTGCAGTGGATGTGTTTGTGATGAGAAGTTACTATAATCCTCTCGGCCATATTGTGACACAAAATGATGATGTGAGTATTGATAATAAGATGGCAGGAAACATCATATGCATACAAATGTATGGAAAGGCACATATGTGACCTAGATTATGGGCTCGTGGTCCGAGGTTCGTTCCAAAAATGAGGGATATATTGATATGGCCCGCGTCTGAGGTTCTTTTCGAAGCGGAGGTTTATACTCGGGTCCGATGAGTATCCGGAACGAGTGGTACATGGACACCATGGGTCCCCTGCAAGTCATGACTACTGAGCAATGACATCAGTTAGCATGTGTGTACAGTGATTATGGTAATTGTGGTAGACTTATTCCCGTATTGTGGTTTTCTGTTGACTGAGTTCGTGATATTTTGGGTGACTTGATTTATGATTGTCCTTGGTTGACTTGTCATGGTTTAATTGTTTCATGTTTGTTGGCTGGCTTGTTTATTTTATTGATTTTATGAGATATGCATGACACTAATCTTAGTCGGCCTATGATATCTACCGGTACATAGTGTTTGTATTGATACTACCTTGCTGCATTCTTTTGAGTGCAGATTGTAATACAGAGACTGCTACCCTCCCTTACATCTAGCGTTGAGGACGTTATTGACAGATTTAGGGTGAGCTTCTATCCATGCCAGGCCGCCCGAAGATCTTCCTCATATGATGTCTATTTCCTATTTTGGACATTATGGATGTTTATTAGACAGATTTCATTCCTTAGACATGTTTAGTTTAGACTCCTCGTACGATGAATTTCGAATTTTGGGGATTTCGTAATAGCTAGAACTTTCGCATTTACTTCAGTATTTTTATGGCACGACTTATTTTGGTTATTTTCGGCTTGAATGAGTAATAATTGGCTAATTTGGTTAATATAAAAATGGACTTGAATGACTAGTGTGTTGATTCGCCCACTAGGAGTTAGTGTGGGTGCCAGTTATGGTGGGTTGGGTCGTGACATTAAGACTCAACGTTAATTATTTCATACTCTTCTCCAATTGACTCACATTGTCATAGGAGCATCGTTCTCTGCTATCCTAATATAACATTAACGTAGTAATATGTGGTCCTTTTGGAACCCCTTGGAAAGATGTTGTATAGCATAGACATGGAGCTATTGTCTTCCTTACACATCAGATATTTCACTCGTCTAAGAATCCCTCTTCTCTCATCATGATCTAACTAGTCACACATTACTTATAATATGGTCCGAAACCTCAGTTATTTCATAACATCCAGTAACATCCTCGCCTAGTACTGAGATATCCACAAAGTATGATCCTTACCTGTACTCTGCTAATCAAATTACTATGGCGAGTGGACATTCTTTTTATTCCTCTCACTTCTACCTTTTCCTTCTTTGTATGTTCTTCACGGTCTAATCTGATGCAATCGTAGTTACCCCAAGATCACCTACGTGGAGTCAAGTCAAGAAGCTCCAAACATCACAAGGGTTGTACATGAAGATAGGCGCTCGTGAGCATGCATTAGCGCCATACCAAGGATCCCAAGTGTGGAAGATTGCTTGGGAGGACGGAATGGAGAAGAGTGATGAAGATGGCCATGCATGTAAAGAGGCTAATACTTAAATTCAAGCCTTTTTCGAGTTTCATTTCCAAGGAAAACCAACCAAACAAGGCCCTTTCTTCATTAAGGGTATATTTGTAATAGCTAGCTTGTCTTCCTTATTATCCTAGTATAAGTAGTAGACTTAAACATTTCCCGAGGGGTAGACTATTTTTATTATTATTACTTGATATTTGGATATTGTAACTCTTGAGAGTTGAGTGATTGCTTAGCCTTGGATTGGGTGATTGTTGAGAGGATAGGTTATTAGGGATTCTAATCCCTCTTGGTCTTCCTAAGAATTTGGTTGCTTTTTGTTCTTAAATTTAGAGGTCTTAGTTTTCTATAACTTTGTTTGCTAAATTGAGTCTAAGTTGTGTCAAATTATATATCTCTTTTATTTTTTGCATTTTATTATTGTTTTTGTTTCCGTTCTTGCATCAATTGGTATTAGAGCTTGGATTAGATTTGTTCTATCAAATCTAGCCTAGGGTTTGTTACTATATGAAAAAAAAAATGAAATCCTAGAAAATCCCCCAAAAATTTTGTGTTTGTTTTGTTTTTTTGTTATTAGATTCTTGTTCCTTAGTAGTTAGGGTTTCAATGTTATATCCCGTATTTTGTACATCGGGACAGTCCGAGTTAACTGTGATAAGTTAGGGACAAGACTAGTCCGGGATGCGAGGTTGAGATTTTTGACCTTCAATTTTATTTTAAGGCATAAGTTGTGTATGATTTTATTGGCATGGAAATGTTAAGGAAACATTTGGGGTCAAATTCCATTTTTGGAAAGCATGCTATTTTTGGAAAGTGAATTATTATATGGAAAAAAAATGGAGGACCATGTGGCCGGCCACCTTGGTGGGCCATGGCCACATGGATGGTTAATAGTTGGTATTTAGTAGATGACTTAGTCATCTTATTCTCATTCCAACACTTAGAATTTTCAAGAAAAATCAAGAAGCCTTAAGGAGCAAGAACAAGAGGCCATATTCGGCCATCTCCTCCAAAAATCAAGACCAAAAATAGCCATCCAAAAAAATTATTTCTTCAAGTAAACTCACTAATTGAAGGGTGCTTATTAACGTGGAAGTGTTGTTAGAAGCGATAGATTACCCGTTTTCATCCTTGGCCAACTTTAGGCAAGTTGAGAAGTTGAAGAAGAAAGGTGAGTTCTAATATTGTTTCATGTGTTATAGATGGTTTATGTGTGTTGTAGTATGTAGGAATGGATGAAAATCATGAAATATTGGATGTTGGTAGTGAGCCGTGTGGGCTATGTTTGCCGAGTATGTGTCTTGTGTGTGGGAATGAAGAATTAATTTTATTTAGCATGTTTTGGTTGTTGTTGTATGGATTCCATAATGAAAATGATGGTTTAATGATTTGAATGGAAGTTGGAATCGTTTGTAGGTTGTTGGAGAAGATAATGTAGTTTTAATATAGTTTTTGTATTATTGTGGTTAATGTTTGTTAATGTGTGGAATGTTGGTATAGTTTGTGAATTTGGGAGAAAGAAATGTGTTGTTGATGTTCCTATGGAAATTGGAAGGTTTCGGTAGCATTGCACATTGGTTGGGCCGTTGAATGTTGTGTGGATTGGTTGAAACATTCTTGAATCTCGTTTGAATGATTTTGGATCAGTACTTGAATATGTGTGCCTTGGTGTTGGTTTGATAGTATATGGTTAATTTGAACGTAAATGGAATGTTGTTGAAATATGTAGAAAAGAGTTATTGACGTTAGAATGCCTTTTAAATTAATTGTTGATGTTGCTAGAATGGTTGTTGGTATTGTTGTTGAAGATTTATCCGAGTTGAAATCTCGGGGATGTTATGCTGCCCAAATTTCTGTAGATGAAATGTTAACTTGGAATTGGGTTTCTAAGCGCTTATGACTAATGCTTGATGCCAAATGATGTTATTGTAGATGTTGGAGAAGCCGAAACGTAAGTTTGGATTAACTTAGAGCGGACGAGGTATGTGAAGCTTACCCTTTCTTTCCTGTAGCATGTCTTAGTCGTAAGTAGATTGTGATACGAGCCTCGGGGTGACTCCATTCTCAAGATCCGAGCTTGGGTGCGATTCTTGTTCATCTCTTAATGTTGGCTCTCTTAATACAGTCGAATCATGATCCTTATGTTTTTATATGAGTTGATTTCAAATATTTCATAAAGACTTTTATTTCAAAACGGTTCCGTAACTACGAACGATCGTAACTTTCAAAGACGAGCTCGGATCGCTTCGAAACGTTCGCGGGAGTGTTACACCTCGTATTTTGTGCGTATTCGGAAAAATTAGAAATAATTCGGAATGTTAAGAAACAAGGTTTTAATTGGATCTTCTTAAGGTGCATGTGATGTTTAAGGAAATATGGACGCGGGAATATTAAGGAAGGTTAAGGGCAAACATTGAAATCTTGTAAATTAGTTCCGAGAATTTCCGAGAGCGATCAATCATCATTTGGGCTTAGAACAAATTGGAAAAAAATTAAGGCCCAATGCATTGGGGTGGCCGGCCATGCAATGGCCTTGGCCAAGCCCATGGTGTGGTCATGTGTTACACATGTGACCACTTAATTAATTAAAAGAGTGAGAGTTCAAGAAAATTCAAGAAGCAAGAACAAAACAAAAAAAAAAAAAAAAATTGAAGAACATCTCCAACAAGGCTCTCGGCCGAACAGTGGAGAAAAGGAAAAAAATAATTTCCAAGTCCTTTAATCTTGTTCCAAAAATTAGTATCTTGTGATTTTCTTGCTAAGTCGAGCCTCCTTTACAACTTGGCGTAGTTGGTTTGGAAGATTAGGCCTTGGTTTCGTTGCTTGGACAACTTGAGGAAGTGAAGAAGTTTGAAGAGAAAGGTAAGGTTTCAATCCCTTTTCCATGTCATGAAGCCTTGGTTTGTATTGTGGTATGTAGAAATGAGTTGAAAGTATAGAAATATGGAAGTTTGCATGGCGGAAGTGAGTATATGTAAGTGGCCGTGTGTGTGCTTTAATGTGTAGTATGACTATGTTGAATTCTATGTTATATTTTGGTTGTGGATATTGCGAAATTAGTATTGGTAGTGGAAGTTGAACACAATGGGAAGAAGTTGGAAAAAGTGCAAGTTGGCCGTGAGTTATGTGGGTGAGGAATAATGTTGAATTTATTTTGTTTAATATGTTAGTTGCGTCGTTGTGACCTTTATAGTGTAAATGGAGATTTAACGATTTAAGTTTGGCATTAGAATTGCATATGTGTTATTGTAGGAAAGTATATGTATTCTAACATAGTATGATGTAATTATGGAAATGCATTGTTCAAGTGCTAGTTATGATTGTTATTAATGAATTTGAGAAATGATAAGGTGTTATGAATATGTTTGTTGAAGAATGGAAGTTTTAGACGAGTTATGGTTTCGGTGGGAAATTTATATATTTTGCGAACAATATGTGAAATTATATGAAATGTCTCTAAATGATGTTGGGATGATGTTGGCTTGGAAATGTGAAGCTAGTTTGAAAGTTGTCGCTTTGTGTAGAACAAAGACTTTTTATGTTCATAAGCAATTCTAGTTGATGATTGGTGTTGTTGGTATAGTTGTTGTTGACATTTGAGCCGAGTTGAATTCTCGGGGCGTTGCATTTATAGGGGAGGTGCTGTCGAAATTTTGTTAGACAAGAATTAGTTTGAAATGAATGCCTAAAGCCTTATGGTTAACTTATGGCAAACTTGACCATTTATAGGTTTTGGACGAAAAGAGAATTGAGTTTTGGAGAACGTTAAAGGCGTAAAAGGTATGTAAAGCTTTCCTATCTCTTTCTTGGCATGATCTAAGTGTACTAGGATCGGATTTGCGCCTTGGAAAGTGTTCTGCTCTTCGGAATCCGCGTTTGAAAATGCCCCTTTTTCGTTCAATAGAATTGAATCCTCCAAGTATGTTTTGATGAAAAGTTTATGTAAATGTTCACAAATTGCCTAGAAAATTATGAACCGTCCCTAGGACCTATATAGATGATTCCATACGCCTAATATACATGATTCAAGCCCATCGCCTCGGTTGTCCCGAGGTGGACCCGCTAAATTCCGATTTTACCCCTTTATGTTTATGATTGGTTTTGAGCGGTTTTTAAGGAAACGTTTTAACTACTATTTTAACTACTAAATGAAAATGGTTTTAAATATTTCCTTAAGTCTTATAAACTATTTTGGAATATGGAAACGATCATAGAAAGGTTATTTCTCCGTAATTCATCATGACATCCGATATTCGTTCAATACGATTCCGTCCGATTCCATTGCTTGATTTGCTATTCGCTATGCTTCATCGAGTCTCTGGAAACCTATATGGTATTTTATTGCATTCAGTTTCTCACTACTCCACTCGTGGATGCCTCAATGTTTCCCACACTGAGCCCGGGCCAGGATATGTTCTCAAGCGTACTTCTCTGCATTGTTCGCCGTGCTCCGTGTGAGGGGCATGTGGTATTATACGTACATGGGTTGTGGTGTATGATGTGCCATGTACGCTTATGCCGATATTTGATGATTATGCTTCATATGGCCATCTGATCTGATATGCTCTGTTATGATTGTGGCGCCAGTGTCGGGGGCGACCACGCTCTGATTGCCGAGTCCCTAACAGGGCCGGCTTTGGCATATGTTTTCAGCATACATGATTTATGATTTCTGATGTGCATTTTGATTATTTATGTATTTCGTTCATTCTCCGTACACTCTGTTCCGATATTGACTTTTACTTTTACGGTCTCTCGCTTTACATATTCGCACATTTTTCGTACCGACCCCCTTTCTTCGGGGTCGTGTTTCATGCCCATGGTACGTACACGCGTTTTGCGATCCGCCCGCTTAGGTCATTTATCGGCTACTACGGCGCTCCTTTGTTCGGAGCTTACATTTTGGTACATGCCTTTTTTCTCGATATGTATGTACATTCGGATTTCAGGGGTACGACGGGGCCCTGTCCCGTCATATGTTTATGCTTTCAGTCTGTAGAGGTCTGTAGACATGTGTAGTGGGTTCTGTATATGTTTTTGTAAGTTCGTGTACGTTGGGGATTGTACGTATACTTTGTGACGGCCTGATCGGCCTTCGTGCGTCATACTCGCTTCTGTGCGCCATCTGATAATATCTTTAATTATTATATATGTTTATTTTGCTATTAAGCTTATGTGGGATGAGGGTACGTATGAGTGTCCAATTCGGGCACAAGTCACGGCCTACGGGGTTGGGTCGTGACAAAAGTGGTATCAGAGCGGTTAGGTCCTCGGAATGTCTACAGACCGTGTCTAGTAGAGTCCTGTTTATCGGTGTGTCGTGCACCACATCTATAAGCGAGTGAGGCTACGGGGCATTTAGGAAATTACCCTTCTTTCGTCTTAGATCGTGCGGTAGGACTGTATTAGTAGGATGATTCCCTCCTAACGAATCGAAATGTTGTCTTTTCAGCTATGCCTCCGAGAAAAGCGACGGCAGCCCAGAAGGGCAAGTCCACAGCACCGGGCGAGACTAGTCAGGCCCGCAGAGTCACTAGGGCCCGTACCCAGCCTGAGCTGGAGACTGTGCCTCCGACAGCCAGCTCGGAGACGCCACCGTACCGTAGAGGGGATTAGAGCGCACCGGTTGCGGACCAGAGGGCGGCTCACCGCCGCCGGCCGGGAGCCCCGGCACCTCGGCCCTCTAGCCCCACGGCCCGGGGGCGGAGGACGAGTAGATGAGAGAGGCGGTGCAGCTATTGGCCAGGTGGGTGGCAGCTCAGGAGCAGCGGCGCGAGTCAGGGGGTGATGAGGCACGCGGGCCAAGCAGTTCGAGGGCCCGTGAGTTTTTGACCTGTAACCCTCCGGAGTTCTTCGGGACAAAGCCTGAAGAAGACCCCCATGAGTTTCTTAGGGAGATGCAGCGCACCCTACGGCTGATTAAGGCCTCTCCGACGGAGTCAGTTGAGTTGGCCTCATACAGATTGCATGAAGTCGCGGCCAACTGGTTCGAGTCCTGGGAATTATCTCGGGGTAGAGGTGCCCCTCCTGCCGTCTGGGATGAGTTTAGGGAGGCCTTTTTGGGTCATTTTCTACCACCAGAGCTACGGAGGGCCAGATTGGACAGATTTTTATCACTCAGGCAGCGAGGCCGCAGTGTCAGGGAGTATAGTTTGGAGTTTGACTCTTTGGCTCGGTATGCACCTACGTTGGTGGCCGATATGAACGACAGGATGCATCATTTTATCAGGGGTTTGGATAAGTATATGATTGATAATTGCTTAGCCGTGGCTGCCCAGCCGGGTATGGACATTGCCCGCGTACAGGCGTACGCCCAGGGCATGGAAGAACGACATAAGGGGCGTCGGCCGATGGAGGGATTACGACGAGAGCCGCCCCAAAAGGGCCGGATCGGCCGGATATCTTGGAGAGTCTCGGGGTGGGCCGTCTCGGCCAGCCGGGGTATCGGGCGTTCTTCCCGGCCCCCAAAGCACGAAGCACACCCCCGCAGTTTTCAGGCCGAAGATCAGATAATGCAGAGTATTCGGGAATAGGCCAGAGCTCCAGGCCGGCTGGTTCACAGGTGGATGGAGGTTCCGGTCAGACGAGGCCACCTAGGCCTCAGTGTTCTTATTGTGGCAGATACCATCCGGGGAATGCTACCGGCCTCGGAGCGTGCTTTTCTTGTGGCCGCCAAGGCCATGCGGTAAGAGAGAGATTGTCCGTATAAGGGTAATTTGGGTGGTGCGGCCACCGCCTACCGGATCACCGTGGGTTCATCATCTCCTTCGTAGCTAGACGCCCCACGGGGTGTGCGACATCGACATCCGCTGGCCGCGGTAGAGGCCGTGGCGGAGCTTCTAGTTCTGGCGGTCCTTCGAACCGCATTTATGCTCTGACCGGGCGACAGGACCCGGAGACGCCACCAGATGCGGATGCAGGTACATTATCATTCCTTTCTCGAAATATATTTGTATCGACCGGTTTAGATTCTATTTTGTGGTATATTTTCTTCTCCGAGTCACTAATAGAATTGGGATAGTACCCGCCCGGATAGAACCGCTAATATAGTTGTCTATGTAATGAAAAGGTGAATAGTGCCGACTTAGAAAGCTGATACGAAAAAGGTATAATTAGAAAATGAAAGACCTTCCCTGAATCGAGTAGGACCCACTACGAAAATCTTCCGAAATTTTGTTAAGATCCCAACCTGCCTTAAACCACGTGACAAGCTCATACGGGGTAGTGGGTGCGATCATATTAGCACGGATGCACCAAAATTTGCTAAAGTCCCGAGGTTAAGCGTGCTAAGGCCAGAACAATTCTGGGATGGGTGACCCCCTGGGAAGTGAACAAAAATTTTCGCAAGTGTAGATATGAGCGTCAAATGGGCAGTGTCGGGTAACCCAAAGGAAATTAGAATATCGGGAGTGACTGGAAACCCGAAAAAGGACAAGTGGACTAGGGCCAATAAGCCGGTAAAGGAGAAGATGGCATAACGATCTTTGGGGATTGAAAGAAACTGAGTACGAAGAAAGGAACTCCTCCCTGAATTATTTATACACCCCTATATGGTTAGTTTAACATTCGAGGACGAATGTTCTAAAGGGGGGGAGGATGTTACACCTCGTATTTTGTGCGTATTCGGAAAAATTGGAAATAATTCGGAATGTTAAGAAACAAGGTTTTAATTGGATCTTCTTAAGGTGCATGTGATGTTTAAGGAAATATGGACGCGGGAATATTAAGGAAGGTTAAGGGCAAACATTGGAATCTTGTAAATTAGTTCCGTGAATTTCAAAAGCGATCAATCATCATTTGGGCTTAGAAAAAATTGGAAAAAAATTAAGGCCCAAAAAATGCATTGGGGTGGCCGGCCATGCAATGGCCTTGGCCAACCCATGGAGTGGTCATGTGTGTTACACATGTGACCACTTAATTAATATAAAAGAGTGAGAGTTCAAGAAAATTCAAGAAGCAAGAACAAAACAAAAAAAAAATTTGAAGAACATCTCCAACAAGGCTCTCGGCCGAACCAAAGGAGAAAAGGAAAAAAAAATTTCCAAGTCCTTTAATCTTGTTCCAAAAATTAGTATCTTGTGATTTTCTTGCTAAGTCAAGCCTCCTTTACAACTTGGCGTAGTTGGTTTGGAAGAGGAGCCTTGGTTTCGTTGCTTGGACAACTTGAGGAAGTGAAGAAGTTTGAAGAGAAAGGTAAGGTTTCAATCCTTTTCCATGTCATGAAGCCTTTGTTTGTATTGTGGTATGTAGAAATGAGTTGAAAGTATAGAAATATGGAAGTTTGCATGTAGGAAGTGAGTATATGTAAGTGGCCGTGTGTGTGTTTAATGTGTAGTATGATTATGTTGAATTTTATGTTGTATTTTGGTTGTGGATATTGTGAAATTAGTATTGGAAGTGAAAGTTGAAAAAAATGGAATAGAAGTGGAAAAAGTGCATGTTGGCCGTGTGAGTGTATAGGGGTGAATCAATGTTGAATTTATTTTGTTTAATATGTTAGTTGCGTCGTTGTGATCGTTATAGTGTAAATGGAGGTTTAACGATTTAAGTTTGGCATTAGAATTGCATATGTGTTATTATAGGAAAGTATATGTATTCTAACATAGTTGATGATGTAATTATGGAAATACATTGTTTAAGTGCTAGTTATGATTGTTGTTAATGAATTTGAGAAATGAAAATGTGTTATGAATATGTTGGTTGAAGAATGGAAGTTTTGGACGAGTTATGGTTTCGGTGGAAATTTATATATTTTGCAAATAATATGTAAAATTATATGAAATGTCTCTAATGATGTTGATGTTGGGTTAATGATGATGAAAATATTGATGTTGGCTTGGAAATGTGAAGCTAGTTTGAAAGTTGTCGCTTTGTGTAGAACAAAGACTTTTTATGTTCATAAGCAATTCTAGTTGATGATTGGTGTTGTTGGTATAGTTGTTGTTGACATTTGAGCCGAGTTGAATTCTCGGGGCGTTGCATTTATAGGGGAGGTGTCTTTGTCGAAATTTTGTTAGACAAGAATTAGTTTGAAATGAATGCCTAAAGCCTTATGGTTAACTTATGGCAAACTTGACCATTTATAGGTTTTGGACGAAAAGAGAATTGAGTTTTGGAGAACGTTAAAGGCGTAAAAGGTATGTAAAGCTTTCCTATCTCTTTCTTGGCATGATCTAAGTGTACTAGGATCGGATTTGCGCCTTGGAAAGTGTTCTGCTCTTCGGAATCCGCGTTTGAAAATGCCCCTTTTTCGTTCAATAGAATTGAATCCTCCAAGTATGTTTTGATGAAAAGTTTATGTAAATGTTCACAAATTGCCTAGAAAATTATGAACCGTCCCTAGGACCTATATAGATGATTCCATACGCCTAATATACATGATTCAAGCCCATCGCCTCGGTTGTCCCGAGGTGGACCCGCTAAATTCCGATTTTACCCTTTTATGTTCATGATTGGTTTTGAGCGTTTTTTTTAAGGAAACGTTTTAACTACTATTTTAACTACTAAATGAAAATGGTTTTAAATATTTCCTTAAGTCTTATAAACTATTCTGGAATATGGAAACAATCATAGAAAGGTTATTTCTCCGTAATTCATTATGACCTCCGATATTCGTTCAATACGATTCCGTCCGATTCCATTGCTTGATTTGTTATTCGCTATGCTTCATCGAGTCTCTCGGAAACCTATATGGTATTTTATTGCATTAGTTTCTCACTACTCTACTCGTGGATGCCTCAATGTTTCCCACACCGAGCCCGGCCGGGATATGTTCTCAAGCGTACTTTCTCGCATTGTTCGCCGTGCTCCGGTGTGAGGGCGGAGTATTATACGTACATGGGTTGTGGTGTATGATGTGCCATGTACGCTTATGTTGATATTTGATGATTATGCTTCATATGGCCATCCGATCCGATATGCTCGTTATGATTGTGGCGCCGGTGTCGGGGGCGACCACGTTCCGATTGCCGAGTCCCTAACGGGGTCGGCTTTGGCATATGTTTTCCGCATACATGATTTATGATTTACGATGTACATTTTGATTATTTATGTATTTCGTTCATTCTCCGTACACTCGTTCCGACATTGACTTTTACTTTGTACGCTCTCTCTCGCTTTACATATTCGGTACATTTTTCGCATCGACCCCTTTCTTCGGGGGTCTGTGTTTCATGCCCGCGTGTACGGTACACGCGCTTTGCGGATCCGCCCGCTTAGGTCATTTATCGGCTACTACGGCGCTCCTTTGTTCGGAGCTTACATTTTGGTACATCCTTTTTCGATATGTATGTACATTCGGATTTCGTGTGGGGTACGACGGGGCCCCGTCCCGTCATATGTTTATGTTTCGTAGACATGTGTAGTGGGTTACGTATATGTTTTTGTAAGTTCCGTGGGGATTGACACTTTGTGAGCGGGTTCGTGCGTATATGTTTTGTAAGTTCGTGTATCTTTAATTATTATATATGTTTATTTTGCTATTACTTATGTGGGATTGTGATGAGTGTCCAATTCGGGCACAAGTCGGCCTTCGTGCGTCCATACTCGACTTTCTGGACTCGGATTGGTTTGCGTCATCCGTTTTCCTTTATTAATACGACTTTTAATTATTATATATGTTTATTTCTCTATCGAGTTATAATGACGATTATGCCCCTAAGTTCTGATACAAGCCGAGCTTCATCAAGAATATTCATTTCAAGCCGAGCTAGGGATCACGTCTTTGGAGACTTACTAGGTGCTTGGATTGAAGGCATGAAGCCCAAGAATATGCTAAAATGGAAGTATAGGCCTCATTTGGATGAAGTAGGGAGAAGAAGGCCTTTCTCATCTTTTGAGAAGACTACTAGCCAAACAAGGCCCTTACTTCATTAAGGGTATTATTGTAATAGCCATAGTAGTCTTCCTTTTCTATTTAGTATAAATACTATCTTAGTTTATTTCATTAGGTAGACTTTTATGATATGAAATATTGAAATTGTGAAATTGTAAGACTCCGTTGGGAGCATGAGAGATGAGAGCTTGTTGAAGCTTTTGGTTGAATTCTTTGTTGAGAAGGTTGGTTGCTTGGGACTTTGTTTCCCTTGAGGTCACCTTAAGAATTTGGTGTTTCTTTTGATGATAATTTAGAGGTCTTAGTTTTAATATAACTTTGGTTGCTAAATTGAATCTTAAGTTGTGTCAAATTATCTATCTTTTCTTTTCCTTTTATTTATCTTCTTAATTTCTCGTTTCCGCGTATCCGTTATTGTATCAATTGGTATCAAAGCCTAGATTAGGTTTGTTTCAACAAATCTAGCTTGGGATTTGATTCAACAAAAAAAAAAAAAAAAAAAAAAAAAAAAAAAAAACTGAAATTCGAAAATTCAAATTCGTGTTTGATTTATCCTTGTTTGTTGTTTTTGACACTAGATTTGAGTTCCCTAGTGTTTTTTGAGTCTAGATCTTGAGTTTCAAGTTATTTGGAGTCATATTGAGTCATTCACAATGGTTGGAGCTTGAAGGTTTTAGAACTTCAAAGTGGGTTTTGAAGAAAAAGTAGAAATTAGAACTTGAAAGTCATTGGGTTGTATTCTCCTAGTGAAGAAGGTTAAGAATCCAAAATTTGAAGTAATTTGGAGTATTTTTGAAGGATCTACCATTTTTGGTATTTGAAGCTTTGAAGAACTCAAGAACTTGAAAAGTGGGTCTTGTGATTCGGTTGAAATTGAAGGTTGAAACCTATTGGATTTTGTTCTCTACATCAAAGAGAACTTAAATCCGAAATTTGAGCTACTTTGGAGTTGGTTTGAGGGTAGTTGAATTTTTGAATTGTTCTTATGTTCTTGAAGACCTTCAAATCTTCATAAGGAAGAAGACTCTCCAAAGGGCTATTTGATCCAAAAGTTGCCAAATAAAGTTGTGAAAAAGTGTTTGTGGGCCCAAGTAAGTAAAAAAAAAAAAAAATCAGAAATACTTAGTCTAAATTTCTGATTTTTCAAAAAAAAAAAAAGGTGCCACGTCATCTGCCACGTCAGCGATGACGTCAATGGCTGACGCGCCTCTGACGCGCGCGTGGGGTCCAAATTCGAGAAGTGGGAGTTTTCAACACTTAGAAAAATTTTCTAAGTGTTGGCAGATTTTGGTCCAACTTTGAGGGAATATCTTTGTGTGTATAAGGAGTTACGGGACCCATAATATATGTAAATTCAAGTTCCGAGAGTCTACTTTCCGAATCAACAAGCCATTCATCAATCAGAGGTCTGTAGAAAAAGTTATGGGCGTTATAAAAACATGATGCAAGCAGTTCCGAATTTTCTCAGTGTTGGCCAAAAACTTCCCAAATTTGTCTAAGTGTTTGGCCAAGGTTTGTTCACTTCTTCTTCTCACTTCTTTGATTCTCTAGCTAATTAACAACTAGTAATTGATCCTTACTTGGTTGTTAATTAGTTCTTGAGTCCTTTCTTTCAAGCCAATTCTTTTCGTTCTTTTCTCGTTTTTACAACTTCATCGTTAATTTCTTGATTCAAGTGTGTTTGTTTTAAATTGAGTCGTCCTTTCTTTCTTCGAGTCGATAAGAATCCACTCTTGACCTCGAGTAGTGAACGGACCTTCTGACCCAACCGGATTAACAAGCATACAACCATTAGCCGAAGCAATTTGTGAGGCATTCAAAAGGTGCGCATACTTGAGCGTTTGGTGAGTTATTTTTAACTAACGTAACGTGTTTGCTTGCTTTGTTGAGTTTCTTAAATAGGTACTAATGGCTAATCAAGGTGGAGAAATGCAAGTTCCCACCGGGGAACCTACAATTGTTGATTTGATGAGGTTGTTGCATGATATGAACAACAAGGTAGGGAGATTTAATAGTCAATTGGATCACTAGAGAGTAGGATAGAAATCGCGAGAATGTAAGGAGAAACGACGAAGAGAGCGTGATTGGTTCGAAACTTCATGGAACTACTTATGAAAGAGGGGCACAAGTATGTAGTGGACAAATGTGGGAGTCTTCTCTTTCCACAAGCTATTCCACAAGAGACAATGAATGCAAGGTTGCAAAAATCTTCTCCCATGGAAACCTTGTCAACTAAAGAAGATTCTTCGTTTGAACTTCAAGGTACGATAGCTAAACTCAACACTTCCAACTCTTTGAATGCACAAGTTTGTGATGTAAGTGTGAGTAGTAGCTTGTCGTTGTGTGACTTTAATGATTCTTTACCATGTAATGATAATGTCATTGTTGAAAGTGTCCCACACTAGTTGATCCTTTAGATGACCGAATTGATTCTTCTTGCAAGATTGATTTGTGTCCACCTAGTGTTGACACTTGTGCTTTGAATGAAAATACATTATCATGTGATCAACTTGAGTGTAATGTTAGTCCACTAGTCGAAGAATTTTGTGATGTGATTAATGAATCTCCGATTAGTGATGAAGTGGTTCTAGTTGATCATTTGGATGAGTGTGACACCCCACCCTTGTTTGATGAATGTGGAAATGAGTCTCTTGGCTTTATCTTTGTGTCGAGTGATGAGACTCCCGTTTGTGATGGTGATGTGTGTCATGTGGATAGTCATGTAAATGAAGGTACTTTGAAAAATGACATTTGTCTTTTGAGAATGAAATTACATGCTTCGGCTTGCCATTGTTCATTGATTATTCTCTCTTTAAAGATAATGTCTTATTTGATGATAACATGACTAATGAGAGTGAAGTGCCTAGTGGAATGTATTGTAATGTTGAAAATGTAGCCATTTTTGGGGACTACATGGTATTTGAAAATCCACTATGGAATGATGACGCTCTTTCCCTATGATAGAAAACTCCTTGGGAAATGATAATACACTTGTGGGGAAGGAGTATTTTGAAAAGAGAGGTGATACTTGCTTGCAAAGTGTTAACTCTTCCTTGTGTGTTCGAGTCTTAGTAGTATGCTTGATCATGTACTTGAATTTAATAGTGAAGCTATATGTGAGGACACCATAGATGAAGTTGTTTTGTGTGAAACCTTTCTTTACTATCTATTCGCATATGATGACATTCATGCTTGTGTTAGGGGTGCATCTTATGTTGGGAGGGGGTCTAATGGGGTAGATAATCGTTCTCTTGGCCACGATGTGTGGATATTCTTCCCGTTAGACCTCGGTGATATTTCAAATTTGTGTGTCATGTCTAGTAGAATCAATGTGGTATTGCCTTTTCGGTATTTTGAAACCATTGGTTCCTCATGATATATTTCATTTCATGTTCTTTGCGATAACCAAGTTCTTAGTGCTCTATATGAGAGCTTGTTCTTCTTAATCATGGTTGATACTTGGTTATATCACAAGTGTGTGCATATTTGGCATATTCGTAGAGTAGGCTACTCTAACACTAACCCTCATCCTTTGAGGACCTTGTTGTTGCTTGTCTTCCCTATGGTTTTGCAAGGTTTAGATTCGAGGATCGAATCCTTTTCAGAAGGGAGAATGATACAAGCCGAGCTTCATCAAGAATATCCATTTCAAGCAGAGCTAGGGATCACGTCTTTGGAGACTTACTAGGTGCTTGGATTGAAGGCATGAAGCAAGAATATGCTAAAATGGAAGTATAGGCCTCATTTGGATGAAGTAGGGAGAAGAAGGCCTTTCTCATCTTTGAGAAGACTACTAGCCAAACAAGGCCCTTACTTCATTAAGGGTATTATTGTAATAGCCATAGTAGTCTTCCTTTTCTATTTAGTATAAATACTATCTTAGTTTATTTCATTAGGTAGACTTTTATGATATGAAATATTGAAATTGTGAAATTGTAAGACTCCATTGGGAGCATGAAAGATGAGAGCTTGTTGAAGCTTTTGGTTGAATTCTTTGTTGAGAAGGTTGGTTGCTTGGGACTTTGTTTCCTTGAGGTCACCTTAAGAATTTGGTGTTTCTTTTGATGATAATTTAGAGGTCTTAGTTTTAATATAACTTTGGTTGCTAAATTGAATCTTAAGTTGTGTCAAATTATCTATCTTTTCTTTTTCCTTTTATTTATCTTCTTAATTTCTCGTTTCCGCGTTTGGGGGTCTTTTTTTGTAAACAGGCGGGAGCATTTTTTTTGATCCCCGCCCTTTTTTTCCCCGTTTTAGACGCTCCCCGTTCCCGGGG
>NC_081342.1:44762913-44788123 GCF_029784015.1 Lycium ferocissimum | reverse complement strand
TTGTTTAGGGTTGACTTAGTTAATGGTGGATTCCATTGTTGGTCTTGAACCATTTTTCCATTGATTTCATGAAGGGTTGTTCATTTTGTGGATTTCAATTGAATTTCCTTTGCCTTGATTTCAAAATAGCATAGGTTCTTTGAATTGAATCAAATTGAGTGGGTCTAGGTTTCATATACTTAGGTTTGCTCATAGGTTCATTATTCATTGGGTCTTGCTTTTATCCTCTATTTCTCATCCCCTTTCTTCAATTCTCATCTCCAATTTCTTGTTATCTTTAATTCCGCATTTTTGTGATTGATTTGGTGTTTCCCCCAAATCGATTCGTATCATCCAAACAAACTCTTGGCCTAGGATTAGAAATTGTAAGAACAATCTCTTAGCCTATGCTTTGATACCAAATGATAAAATTCAACCTAAGGAAACTCTAAGGAGTAAACAAAAATAAAAAGAAAACAAAAGATAAATGAAGAATTGGGATTGAGGAGAATAGAGGATAGATATTTCCTCGACCCAATTAGTAATGAATCCTATAGGAAAATCTAAGTATATGAAACTTAGACCCTCCTATTATGAATTCAACTAAAAGAACCAAAGCAATTTGAATCAATTAGAAGTCTCAAATGGAAACCACAAATGAGCAATCTAGATGAATTCAATGGATAAGCAAATTCAATTTGCAACAATGAAATCACACTTAGTGTAGTAACCTAACAATCTATCTATTAACTAAAATCTCTCAATATTTGAGTTCTCACAATATCCAAGCTAAGTCTTCCAAATGGATGAAAATAAGTATTTATACTAATGCCTATTACAATTAAAGGCCCTAAAGTGGCTCTTTTGCAAAAATACCCACGTGGGTCTTCAATTGCATCCAAAGCCTCATAACTTGCAATTATGACCTCCAATTGCCATTCTAACCCCATAACTTGCAAGTGTGACCTCCAATTGCAATCTTAGCCCCATAGTTGCACTTTTAGCCATTTTGCGCTTCTAGCCACTTTGCAACTCTTCCAATGCCAACTCCCAAACGTTGTATTATTACCTCCTTTGTCTTGGTCGCCTCCTCTAGCCTTGTAATCAAACTTAGCTTGAGGAGTGAGAGTAGTGATCTTGGGTTTCTCCCAAGTGGACGGCTTCTACTTCTCTTTCCCTTGGTTCCAAGTCAAGATAATTCGCTTTTATCTCTGTAAGACCTCTCTTCTTTTAGATCCGCTTCAACCTTGGATGCATCATGGAATGCCTCTTCAAGACTATTTATTATAAGTCTTGAGCCTCATCGATTTAGCAATGTCCCGATTCAAGTTGGCTACAAACCTTATAATAGTGTACTTCTCATGCTCTTCTATCTTGGACTTTGTCCGCAAGTCCTCAAACTCATCAATGTACCCTTCCACGCTTTTCAATCCTTGCTTCAACATGTACAACCTTTTGAGTGCATCTTGATGGTATGTGGGTGGAAGCCACCTTGTCTCCATGAGCTCAATCAAGTCGTTCCAAGTTGGGAGATCATAGATGTGTTGTTGAGCTCTTTGTAACCTCTTAGATTCCCACCAAGTAGAAGCGTACCCCTCGAATTGAGTGAGGGCATACTTTGCCTTCAAGGCCTCGAACACATTGTTCGTAAGGAAGATGCGCTCACTTTGCAATTTCCATTCGAGGAACTCTTCTGGATTGCTGCCTCCTTGGAACGTAGACAGGTTCACCTTGATGGTGTTCAAATTTCGCTCATTATCTTTCCATCTTCCCCGATCCTCATAACCGTGGGCCCTCCCTAAGTCCACATGACCTTAGAATCTAGGGTCATGGCCCAGAAATCTCTCAAAGCCTCCTCGTCCTCCCCTCCCCCTGTTATTCATTCCTCCTCGCCTCCCTCCTTGCCGGTTATCATCCCACCACCTACCTTGTGGATAGTCATCATACTCCTCTTCATTCATGGGGTATTGGTAGTGACGTTGGTATTGGTTTTGGTTAGGAAAGGGATCATGTGTTTGGACTGGGTGGAGCTTGGGGTGTTTGTTGTAGGGTTTCTTGAGGATTGCCTCATTCGGGTTGTGTTGGTAAACTTGGGGATAGGTTTGTCGATTGGTGTTTTGGAATGTGGAGTTTTGGGATGCAAAGTTGGTTGTTTGGGGTGGTGGAGCTCTTTGGGTGGAGGTGGTTGTGGTGTTGGGATTGCACAAGGTATGTGCTTGTCCCGGTGAGTAATGGTTGGAGTGGTATCTTGTGTTTTATCCCCATCACCTTCATTCCTAGAACGGGGAGTGCCCATCTACACTCGAACCTCCATTTGAACTTTCTCAATACTCACCATCCGTTTATCCATAGCCTTCAACTTCCCATTCATTTCACCTCTCATCTCTTCCATACCCGTTTGCGTGCTTGAGATTTGATTCATGATCATAGCCAATGAACTTGCTATGGATGACATATCTACTACCTCTTGCATTCTATCACCTTGGTTAGACATGATGACACTCGCAAAACTAGCAAATAAGATTAGTAATAAAAGCCTCACTTCACCGTATTGAACTCTCAACCTTACCACACTCCGTGCTCTTTCGGAAGTTGTTGATGAATCACTCGTCCAATCAAATTCACACGTTGCTTATCCTTGTGGTAGAATGGATTCTTGTTTAGATGAATGACGGACGACTCAAAAGCAAAGCGGACGAGAGCCAATAAAGTTGCAACGAAATAAAACGAAGAAAAGCTTGAAAGAAAATTAGCACGAAAGAAATGTTGACACAAGAACTAGTAGCCACAAGTAGGAACAACTACTAAATGGCCACTAGTTAAGAGACACTAGAAAATGGAATGCTAAAACCGAAAAAATAAATAAAATTTTGGGCCCGGTAGGTGATAACTTGAAAATGCGGCCGTGAAGCCCGAGTGATCTAAGGTATCAATTTGAAACAACCAAAATTTTTAAGTTTCTATACTTTTTTTTTTTTTTGCTCCCTACTAAAGGATTAGGGACGCAATCCAACAATCACTCCCAAGAAAATTTTGAAATTGAAATGAATTAGAAGTGATAGAAATCGAAGTTGAATCAAGAAATGAGCACCTTAGAATTGTTGCGGAAGAACCTTTCACTACCAACTTACACGGGTCGTATAATATTATACGGTCCGTATAATACGTCTGTATTCGAAGGACGAAATGAACAGAATGTCTTCAAGTCAGCTCCTATTTCACGACCAGATTCACGGGTCGTATAAAATTGTACGGTCCGTATAATACGTCCGTACTTGAACACCAAATTGTAATAGAAACTGTCCAAACCAGCTTCTATTCCACGACCAAGTTTCACGGGTCGTATAAAATTGTACGATCCGTATAATACGGTCGTACTAGACGGATCAAATGTAACAGAAACTCTCCGAACCAGCTCTTGTACCACGACCAAGTTTCACGGTCCGTATATAATTGTACGGTCCGTATAACTTGATGACAGCAAATTTCCACCGAAATTCGACCGTACCTCGTTTGGCTCTAGGAATTGTGCTAGATTTTCTGAATTTGCCGACTTCTTCGGGACCCACTCAGCCTTGTATTTACCCTTTTTGGCTAGAAAACAACTTTTTTCAACTTTTGACTTGGATTCCTTGATCTAACTTTCCTTTTTATCTTCTTTCTTCACCAAGAACAAAGATGAACAACGAAGAACACTCAAAAACCCAACGTGGTCCAAATCAACTCGTTTTTTGCCCCAATTTTTGGATCTAAGCTCCTTATCACTTAGACAACAAAGCCCAATACGAATCAAAGCTCAATTTCACCAAAATCAACTAAACCCACTTTGAGTTCTTCAAGCTTTGATGAACCCCTAATGGTGGAAACTTCAATTCTTACCCAAATAACTTCAAATTTCGTTTCTAGATGTTTTCCACCACAACAAACTCAAATCTAACTTCAAAAACAACAAAATCAAAGCACAAAATGATTTTCGAATTTTTTTGATTTTCGATTTTTTTTTTTTTTTGATTTTCGTATTTTGAACCTAGGATTAGAAATTGTGGGAACAATCTCTTAGCCTATGCTTTGATACCAAATGATACGATTCAACCTAGGAAACTCTAGAAAAACAAAAAGAACAAGAAAATCAAAATAAAGGTGGAAGAAGAGTAGAAATGGAAGAGGACAGATGGATAGATACTTGACCCAAGAGCAAGAAATCTATGGACAAGAAAGGGTATATTAAACCCTAACCCTTCCAATCGAATTTACAAACCCTAGAACCTAAGCAATTCGAATCAACAAACGACTCAAATGATTCCACAAATGAGCAACATTGAATTCGATGGAATTAAGCAATTCACTTCACAACTAGAAGTAACACTTGGTTAACCAACCAAACAATCTATATTAATCTACAACTACCATCTACAATATCTCATAAGAGTTTCTTCATTCAACATAATCTAATGATGAAAATAACTAAGTCTAGTTTTTATACTAAGAGACTTAAGAGCTAGGCTAGTTATTACAAGAATGCCATTAATGAGGCAAGGGCCTTGTTTGGCTAGTTGGATGTTACGTTGGCTTGAAATCCAAAAAAGGCTCTCTGCACACATAGCCATCATCCAAGCCTCAAGATTGCAATTGTGAACCTTTGTATCCATGGCCCTTCTTTGCACGTCTAGCCACATTTGCATTTCATCCCTTTTGCGACTCTAGCCACTTTGAGTGTTGGCCTTCTTTCTTCAGCTTCTCCTTTCATTCCCCTCCAAGCTACTTTCCATACTTCATAGGCCTTCCTATGGGCTTGTGTGCCTCTCCATGGTTCTCCAATGCTCCTTTGGTCATCCTCCTAGCTTGAATGGATTGGAGTTCCATGCCTTGGTCTTCAATGTGAGCCTTCAAGCGAGGTGTGCCTAGTAGGGTCATATCCCAAAATTTCCAAACAATTGACTTTATACCGGGGTCTCAATTGCCAAACAAACTGGCTTATAGAGCCAACCCGGATGACACTAAGGAGCTTCAAAGGCAAGTGGATGAGCTCCTTGAAAAGGGAGTTGTGCGAGAAAGTATGAGTCCTTGTGCCGTGCCCGTGATCTTGGTGCCAAAGAAAGATGGATCATGGCGCATGTGTGTTGATTGTCGTGCCATCAACAAGATAACGGTAAAGCATCGCCATCCCATACCTCGTCTTGATGACATGCTTGATGAGTTGAATGGTTCATGCATCTTCTCTAAGATAGATCTTAGAGCGGGTATCATCAAATCCGAACGAATCCCGTGAGATGAGTGGAAAAACCCATTCAAGACCAAGTTTGGTCTATATGAATGGTTGGTGATGCCTTTTGGCCTCACTAACGCTCCTAGTACTTTCATGCGCTTGATGAATCATGATGAAACCTTTTATTGGCAAATTCGTGGTTGTTTACTTTGATGATATTTTGGTGTATAGTAAAACCATGGATGAGCATGTTATTCATTTGAAATGTGTGTTTGAAGTGCTTAGACAAGAACAACTTTTGCCAATGTTGATAAATGTTCCTTTTGTGTGGATGAAGTTGTTTTCTTGGGATTTGTTGTGAGCTCAAGGGGGGTTGAGGTTGATGAATCCAAAATAGAAGCCATAAGAAATTGGCCCACTCCAAAATCCATTGGAGATGTACGAAGCTTTCATGGCTTGGCTAGTTTCTATAGGCGTTTTGTTAAAGAATTTAGTACCATAGCCGCTCCTTTGACCGAGGTAATCCGAAAGGACAAACCTTTTTCTGGGGTGTGGAGCAAGCTAAAGCCTTTGAAACTTTAAAACAAATGCTTAGCCGCACCATTGTTGCAATTACCCGACTTTGACAAAATATTTGAGATTGAATATGATGCAAGCAAAGTGGGTATTGAGCCGTTTTAATGCAAGGCCAAAAGCCCATAGCCTATTTTAGTGAAAAACTCAAGGAGCGACTTTGAATTATACTACCTATGATCTTGAGTTGTATGCCTTAATTCGTGCTTTGGGAAATTGGCAACACTACTTGTGGCCTAAAGAGTTTGTGATTCGGACCGACCATGAGTCCTTAAAGCATCTTAAGGCCCAAGGTAAGTTGAACAGAAGGCATTCCAAATGGGTTGAATTTCTTCAATCCTTCCCTTATGTAATCCAATACAAAAAGGAAAAGGATAATGTAATGGCAGATGCCTTATCAAGGAAACATGTTTTAATCAATACTTTGTCTTCCAAATTGATGGGTTTTGAGAGCTTGAAGACATTGTATCCCGAGGACCTCGTCTTTGCGCAAATCTTTCTAGAATGCGAAGAATGGGAAAGGGAAAGGTGGCTTAGGGATAGATCTTCTACTCCCTATTCTAAGTTTGATGGTTTCTTGTTCAAGAACAAGCGACTATGTGTGCCCATGAGCTCTTGGAGGGAGTTATTTGTGAGGGAGGCACACAATGGGGGGATTGATGGGACACTTTGGGATTGACAAGACAATGGGGATTCTTGAGGAGCAATTCTATTGGCCCCACATGCGGCGAGATGTGGCCCGAATTTGTGGCCAATGCCTTGAATGCCGAAAAGCTAAATCTAGGCTTCAACCCCATGGTTGTACACTCCTCCCCATTCCTCAACAACCTTGGTTTGACATTTCCATAGACTTTGTGATGGGATTGCCTAGGACAAAAAGGGGAAAAGATAGCATCTTTGTTGTTGTTGATCGTTTTTCGAAAATGGCCCATTTCATTGCTTGTCATAAGGTTGACGATGCTCCCCATATTGCTTTCTTGTTTGTTGAAAATGTGGTTAAATTGCATGGCATTCCCAAAACAATTGTGAGCGATAGGGACCCCAAGTTCCTTAGCCACTTTTGGAAAGAATTGTGGGGTAGGCTTGGAATGAAGTTGTTGTTTTCCACCTCTTGACACCCACAAACCGATGGCCAAACCGAAGCTTGTCAATAGGACTTTAGGTTCTATGCTTAGGGACATGGTAAAAGGGAAGATAGCCTCTTGGGAAGACCAATTGCCTTTAGTAGAATTTGCATATAATAGAGTTATTCATAGCACTATTGGCATGTCACCTTTGAGGTGTTGTATGGTTTTAACCCCTAACCCCCTTGGATCTAACGCCTTTGTCTCAAGATGGTATTGTTAGTTTGGATGGTAACAAGAGAGCCGAAGCTATGAAGAAGATCCATGAAAAGGCAAGGCTCCAACTTGAAAAGAAGAATCAAAAGGTAGCGAAGAGAGCAAACCAAGGGAGAAAAAGGGTAGTCCTTGAACCGGGAGATTGGGTGTGGGTGCACTTCCGAAAGAAAGATTTCCAATCAAGAGGAAGACAAAGTTAATGCCGCGTGGGGATGGTCCCTTTGAAGTCCTTGAGAGGCTTAATGATAATGCCTACAAAATTGATCTCCTCCGGAATATCAAGTTCACAACACCTTCAACATGTGTGTGACCTATCTCCCATGGAAATGGAAAGTGATGAGCCATCAAATTTGAGGACAAATTCTCTTCAAGATGGGAGAATGATGCAAGCCCACTTGCCTCAAGGCCATTTACAAGGAGCCAAGCCCGGAACTACAACACTTGCAAAGCTTATTCATGAAGCGGAGGTTCTTGAGTATACTTTTGATGAGCACCTTGGATCCCAAGTCCATTTGTTGATGAAGATTGCTTGGGAGAAGAAGAGAAATGGGAAGCTACCACAATGGCTAAAAGATGAAGAGTTGGCTATTCTTTTAGGAGATTTCAAGATTTTGAGGAAGAAGAATAGCCAAACAAGGCCCTTGTCTCATTAAGGGTGTTTATGTCATTTGCATTTCTTTTATTTCTAGCATAGTATAAATAGCTCTCTTCTTCTTCATGGAAGACTTAGATTATTTTGGATATTGATATTTTGAGAATTGTAAACTCTTTTGAGTGTTGAGAGCTTGATAAGCCTTGGATTGTGAATTGTTGAGAGGAAAGGTTGCTTGGGATTCAAATCCCTTGAGGTCTTCCTAGGAATTTGGTGTTTCTTTTGTTCTTAATTTAGAGGTCTTAGTTTTCTATAACTTTGGTTGCTAAATTAGGTCTTAAGTTGTGTCAAATTATCTATCCTTTTGTTTCTATCTCTTTAATTTCTATTTTCGTTCTTAGTATTGTATCAATGCCCTTTTTGGAACCTTCATGAACCTTGTGTGAAATTACCGTTTTGCCCCTCGACTTTCCTCAATATTACCATTTTGCCCCTAGCCTTCCACATTATTTTCATCGGCCATTTTGCAAAGTTCTCTTTTTACCCTTGGCCTCTCCCCATTTCCATACTACCAATGTTCTTAAATAATATTCATAACCAACTTGTACATTAAAATAATTTTGGAAATAATCTTGCCTTTAACTTCTCGCAATTATCCCGAATTATCCAAATGTACGAAATACGGGTCATAACACCAGAAATGGAAAGATTCTAGGTTTAGTGGGCCCATCAAGTCATACAAGTTCAGAAAATTAGCCCAAGTCCCAAGAAATTCGAGCTTCAAGACGAATCACTGTAGAAGAAAAAGGGTACACGTATACGGACGATATCTTTTTATACGGACCGTATAAGTTGATCGTATTTCTGGATCCAACAAAGAGCACTTACTGTTTTGTGACATCATTTTATACGGACACTTACACGGACCATATCTTTTTATACGGACCGTATAAGTAAGGTCGTATAAGGCAAGGGGAAAAGTGACATCATTTTATATGGACACTTACACAGACCGTATAAGTAAGGTCGTATAAGGCAAGGGACGATGTGAACTTTCTGCTTCAAAGTGACATCCTCTTATACGAACACTTACACGGACCGTATAAGTAAGGTCGTATTTCTCAAGGTAATTTACATTGATCCAAATTTCATTTCTCAAAAAAAAAAAAAAAAAAAAAAATTCTTGACTCTCGTTGTTGATTTTGTGTCCCTATTCCTTTGGTAGGGAGCAAAAAAAAAAAAAAAAAAAGAGTATAGAAATTTTAAAATTTTCATTACTTCAAATTGATACCTTGGATCAATTGGGACTTCAAGACCACATTTTCAAGTTATCACCTACTCGGGCCCGAAATTTGATTTATTTCCCGATTTTAGCGTTCCATTTTCTTTGTCTCTCAACTAGTAGCCATCTAGTAGTTGTTCCTATTTGTGTTTACTAGTTCTTGTGTCCACATTTCTTTCGTGCTAATTCTTTTCATGCTTTTTCTTCGTTTTTGCTTCGTTGTTAATTTCTTGGTTCAAGTCCGTTAATTTCTTGGTTCGTTGTTAATTTCTTGGTTGAAGTTCACACACGAAGGATCTTCTTTAGTTGACAAGGTTTCCATGGGAGGAGATTTTTGCAACCTTGCATTCATTTTCTCTTGTGGAATAGGTTGTGGAAAGAGAAGGGCTATAAACATTTGTCCACTACATACTTGTGCCCTCTCTTTCATAGGTAACTCCATGAGTTTTGAACCAATCAAACTCTCTTCGTCGTTTCTCCTTACATTCCGCGATTTCTATCCTACTCTCTAGGTGATCCATTTGACTATTCAACCTCCCTACCTTGTTGTTCATATCATGCAACAACCTCATCAAATCAACAAGTGTAGGTTCCCCGGTGGGAACTTGCGTTTCTCTGCCTTTATTAGCCATTAGTACCTATTTAAGAAACTCAACAAAGCAAGCAAACACGTTACATTAGTTAAAAATATTGGGGAAGAACAAGGATGTTCCCACACGTGGATAGTGCCTACACACCTTGACTTCCTGCTTTTGAGTGTATCACAATGTCCTTCAATCCCTTCAACTTTAATCTATAGCAATACAGGTCATAGGGATTCTATATTAGCAACAATATCCATGCTTTGATCATCTAAGCATTTTATCAAACACTTGATGAGCATGAAGCTCCACAACCTTCATTAATGGTGTTTTCTTCACCCAATCCCCATTCTATTACTTCTAGCTGATTCTACAATCTCAATTAGATGTAATTAACATCATTCTTCATCACCCACATGAATACAACAATCCGAAGTCAACAATCCAAAAACTCTAGCATAGTTCATATAATTCTCTTTATCAAACTCATTTATTATTCTCCCAAGAACTCATCAATTCACAACTATAAATGATTAGAGAGTAGAAACATTACCTTTTTGAAGTCCAATCCTCTTGAATTCGGGTTCTAGGGTTTCCCCATCTAACAATAATGTTTCAATAATAACTCTACGGATTAGAAAGGTTTACTCAAGTTAGAAAGGGATTAGGGACTTAAATTCAACCTAGAATCATGATAAATGTCACGACCCAACCCCGTAGGCCGTGACTAGTGCCCGAGCAGGACACTCGTACCCACCTGTTACTACAATCAGTGCACAGCTAGCATAACAAGAACTTTTACATATAAAAAGGCAAGACGTCGTCCCAAAGCTGTCGCATATATATACATATCTCAGTCGCATGTCCCTGAGAAGTTACGACTCCCAACAGATAATATCGTGCATAAGCCGGCAAGGCTGTCATAATATAGGGAGACGTCCCAGCCACACATGGGCCAACAAGGCTACCATAACACACAGTTCCCAGAACACATGGATACATGCCTACGCAGGCCGACAAGGCCGCCATTATGAATGAGAACGCACAAACATAAATCATACAGACACAACTGAACAGTAACTGTTCACAACCCACACATATGTCTACAGACCTCTAAGAGTAACAACAGTATCATATGACGGGACAGGGCCCCGCCATACCCCTGAATATATATATATATATATATATATATATATATATATATATATATATATATATATATATATATATATATATATATATATATATATATATATATATATATATATATATATATATATATATATATATATATATATATATATATATATATATATATATATATAAGAGAGTGTCTGTACCAAAAGTATAGGCTCCGGAACAAGGGAGCGCTCCAAGATAGCAGAATAGATGTCCTAAGCTGGCGGATCACCCAAGCGAGTGTCTGTACCTGCGGGCATGAAACGCAGCCCCCCCGAAGAAAGGGGGTCAGTACGAGATGTGTACTGAGTATATAAAGCATGAAATACAGTAAACGGGATTATAATCAAAGTAAGAAGTATAGAAAACAAGTACAGTAACCAGAATACCAAAAAGCTTGCTTATGAAATACAAATCATGCATGTCAGCATCATATATCGTATCCGGCCCATTATAGGACTCGGTGAACATGGTCGCCACCCCGTCTTTGGCACCATAACACAGCATACTCCAGAACACAACGTAACTCCGTATCACGGCATAGCATCATAACACCATAACACAGCATAACACCAGAATATATACATATACTGTACCCGGCCCTCTAGTGAGGAACTCGGGGAAAGATATGATAACAGTACGCACGAGCGGAGTAGTGAGTAACCATATGCATATAAATCGTCTTTGGAGACCCAGTCGATAAGTAAGTAATCAACGCTCGAGGATTAAAACAATAGTCATGATAAATTCTTTCTAAATGTCATTAGAACTATATTAAGGAGAGTTTCAGGGATCGTAGACATGTATTAAACCAATCCGAGCCCGCTCATGAAAGTTACGGACATTATTCGTTATAGAGTCCTCTAAGAATAGGATCTCTTTATGCATCACTTGCTATTCAATCATACGAAAGACTCAAGGACAATAGCTCGACTATATTAAGAATGCCAATATCAAGAAGTGAATAGGAATTGTAAACATGCTCGGAACTTATGAATAGAGGTATCCCAAGGCTCGTATCGTATCTTACTTACATCTAAGACATGCCAAAAGAAAGAAGGGATAGGCTTTACATACCTTGTCCGCTTCTTAAGCTAATCCGAACTCAAGTCTCGGGCTTCCCAAGATCTACAACAACGTCAGTAGATACCAAACATTAGATATAGGTACTTAGGAGTCCAATCCTAAGCTAGCACTTCATTTATAGAAATTCGGACAACATTTCCTTTATAAATTCAAAACCCCGAGAATTCAACTCGGCCAAATCATCAACAACAATACCAATAACCATATTAACAACATCAACAATTAATTCAAAACGTATTCTAACGTTAGTAACTCCTTTCTACATAATTCGACGGCACTTCATTTACATTCCCCGCTTCCAAATTCACGAACTATACCAACAACCACACGTTAACAACATTATTCACACAAATGCAAAAAATGATATTAACATCATATTAGCTTCTCCAACAGCCCACAAATAATTACAACTCCAACTTGAACCATTAAACCTTCATTTGCATCATAGAATCCACAACAACAACAACAAAAAATACTAAGTAAATTTAGCTCATCACTCCTACACAAAACAACTCCTACACGGCTTTAACACCAACACATATGGTTCCATAAACTTCATTCATTTCTACACACTACAACATGCACAAACCATCCATAATACATATAAAAGGAGATTAAACCTTACGTTTACCCCTTAACTTCTCAACTTGGCTAGGGTTTGTAAATTGCAAAAATGAATGTTTTGATTGCTCCAACAACTACTTCACGTTACTAGGGACCTTCCAATTGGTTGGAATACTAGAAGAAAATTATTTTTTGATCAATAATCATGGGCACCAAGTTCGGCTAGCCATGGCCGAATGTTTCTCCCTTCTTCTCCAAGTTTCTTAAGTTGTGAAATGATGAATATGTCTTGCTTTGTCATCACTTATCTATATATAGCTCCTACTAGGTGGAAACATGCCCCACTCATGGCTTGAGGCAATCAAATTTGGCCAAGCCATGGGTGGGAGCCCACACGGCCACTTGTGGCTTTTTTTTTTTCATGAAATAATTAACTTCTAACCCCTAATTTTCCTTAATATTTCCATACCAATAAAATTTATAAGCAACTTGTGCATTAAAATGAAATTGGAGGTTAAAAGTCTCTACCTCGTATCCCAAAATAGTTTTGTCCTTAACTTATCGCGATTAGCTTAAAATATCCGAATGTACAAAATACGGGATATAACAATAAACTTACCTTGGAAGGTTCTTGAGGTTTGGGACTTGTTCTCTCTGAATTTAGGGTGATTTTTTGTGAATGGGGTGTTGGGGAAATAAACCCCAAATCTTAAATATAACTTAAAACGCGTAAACCCGACTTTTGACCCGAAACCCGACCTTTTATGCGTTGGGTCCGCGACGCACGTGCATCGCGCGACCCCCTGCAGGTCAATATTCAGAGAGGGTGTTTTTGTGCGATCGGCCCGCGACGCGGGGCCATCGCACGCACCCGCACGCGCCCTCACAAGCGACATGTGTCGGTTCTGCATAGTGTTCGGTAAAATAGGCATAACTTCTTGTACATAGCTCTGTTCAAGACCCATAATATACCGTTGGAAAGATATTTCAAAGGGCTACAACTTTTATCAAGGAAGTTTTCCCAAATTCCCAAATAATAAAGGGGTTATGGTCGCTGGAAGTAAGACCTTCTACAAACTCACTTGAAAACATCCTTCGTAAAAAGGCTTCTGACTTTGCTTTGTCCGAAGACTATTCTTATGACTTGATTAGTTTTCAAAACACTTTATAAAATCCTCATATTGGTTCCATTATATTATCATCTTATGAGTCAAACCCTAGCCCAAAGTTACGAGGTTTTACAATATCTCCCCTTTGGGATTATTCGTCCTCGAATGATGGGTCATGGTTAAGAATATGGCTGGACATGGCTTGATTTATATGAACGTGAAGGAAACATGACATGAATTGACATAATTACATAGAAACATGAATACTGAACCATGAAATATGAGACATGGGCGCTAGGTACATGACATGAACGTGAAACATGAGCCATGACGTGACATGAACTATGGAAATTTACCTTGAGCATTCTCTGCTTGTTCTTCGAACAAAAATGGATATTTGGATTTCATATCCTCTTCTGCTTCCCATGTAGCCTCTTCAACTTTTTGACTTCTCAACAGGACTTTCACTGAGGCTACTTCCTTAGTTCTCAACTTGCGAACCTGACGATCAAGAATGGCTACGGGGATTGATACAAGAACGGATATGCGGAAACGAGAAATTAAGAAGATAAACAAAAGTAAAAGAAAAGATACAAAGAAACTAACTAGGAATTCAAAAGGGACAAGGAAATTAAAGGATAAGTAAGTTGACACAAAGAGAAATACCATTTGGCAACCAAGGTTCTATATAACCAAGACCTCCAATTAAGTAATCACAAGCACCAAACTTCTTAAGGTGACCTCAAGGGAAACAAAGTCCCAAGCAACCAACCTTCTCAACAAAGAATTCAACCAAAAGCTTCAACAAGCTCTCATCTCTCATGCTCCTAAGGGAGTCTTACAATTTCACAATTTCAATATTTCATATCATCAAAGTCTTCCTAATGAAATAAACTAAAGTAGTATTTATACTAGATAGAAAAGGAAGACAACTACATTATTACAATAATATTCTTAATGAAGTAAGGGCCTTGTTTGGTTGGTAGTCTTCTCAAAAGATGAGAAAAGGCTTTCTTCTCCCTACTTCATCCAAATGAGGCCTATACTTCTATTTTAGCATATTCTTGAGCTTCATGCCTTCAATCCAAGCACCTAGTAAGTCTCCAAAGACGTGATCCCTTGCTCGGCTTGATGTGGATATTCTTGATGAAGCTCGGCTTGTATCATTCTCCTTTCTTGAAAAGGATTCGTCCTCGAATCTAAACCTTGCAAAACCATAGGGAAGACAAGTAACAACAAGGTCCTCTGTCACGACCCAACCTGATGAGCCGTGACTAGTGCCCGAGCTGGACACTCGTATACGAACCTGTTAGATATAGTCAAACTGAAACTAAGGACAATATGGAAATTTGTAAAAGCAAGCTATAGACTCATAACGTCATATATCATAATGAACTGTTTCCGAGGAGTCACAAACAACCAAAACATGACATAATATGCAAGCCGACAAGGCTGCCACTATATACGGGAATATCCAAAACGAACCATATATATACCTGACCAAAACCACCTATATACAAACCACACATGTCTACAGACCTCTAAGAGTATAATAGTGAAATATGACGGGACAGGGCCCCGCCGTACCCCTGGATATGGATAAGTCTATATCAAAGGATCTGTACCAAAATGACTTAGGCTTCGGAACAATGGAGCTCTCCAAACAGCTGAGCAGAAGTCCTAGGCTGGAGGATCACCAAACTGAGTGTCTGTACCTGCGGGCATGAAACGCAGCCCCCGAAGAAAGGGGGTCAGTACGAGAAATGTACTGAGTATATAAAGCATGAAATACAATAAAGAAGATCATGACTGAATAAAAGATGACAGGAGACAAGTATGATAATCAAAGATACCAATGCACCTGTGCCTTATGAGATGAGAGTCATGCATATCTATATAATATACCGTACCCGGCCCATTATGGGACTCGGTGAATGAAGTCATATACATATATACCATACCCGACCCTCTAGTGAGGGTCTCGGTGAAATAATCATATATATATATATATATATATATATATATATATATATATATATATATATATATATATACACCGTGCCCTCTAGTGAGGGACTCGGTGAACAATGCAATGAACTGTGCACGAATACATACCCGGCCCGGGACTCGGTGAATGATATATTAATAGCATGCACGAGTAGAATATCATGAGCAACCGGTTATATACAAATTAAATCATCATCTGAGACTCAATAGAATAATTAGAATGAACCAACACTGGAGAATCAAAGACAACTATCATGTCAAGTACTACTGAGAACTAGAATTCATTGGAGTCATGTATGTTCATCGTTCGCTCGTTTATGTAATTCATGCCAAAAAGAAGGAAGGATAGCTTTACATACCTTAAAACGCGTCTATTTGTCTAAAATCTACTGTCCAAGTTTGTAATCTATAACAAGGCAATCATTACACCACAATTAGGTGAAAGTCATTCTTTACTACTCATTGTAAGCTAACAAACAATCTAACGAAAATCCGGCAACATTTCCCTTATTTTTCTTACTCCGTCCCAACTCACCAACAACCCAAAATATTCACAGCAATATCAACAACACATGCAGCCACGAAAATCATACCAAACAGCTCCAAAATATCATCACAAAACGGCCACAAAAATCGTGCCAAACAGCCCCAAAATATCATCACAAAATAGCTACGAAAATCATACCAAACAGCCCCAAAATATCATCACAAAACAGCCACAAAAATCATACAAAACAGCCCCAAAATATCATCATAAAACAGCCACTAAAATGATACCAAATAGCCCCCAACTTACAATAACATCTAAGTCTGTATATCGCTTGTATATCAACGTTTCCTTCACGTATACACCATGTTAAACCTTTAATCCTACTTAGTAACATGAATAGGAGGTCGAACTTACCTTTAACAATCAGAATCTTCAAGAATCTAGCTTCTCTTTCCATCTGCTTGCTTGACAACACAAAGAGAACGTAGGCTACAACTTCTTTTTAACTAATCTCATGTCAAGGGGCTAGGATTTAGTTTATATGATGGCTCAATTAGAAAGGGGGTTTGGGAGAGAGCATAAGGGTTCTTGGACCTGTTTTAGGTTGTGTGAAGTGATATAGGGCAAAGTGGTGACTTATATATTAAGTTTAATGGGCCTCATGGGCCGAAATACAAATGGTTGGGTCGGGTCTCAACTTGCTGCCCCGCCAGCCCAACTTGCAATGTCCATAACTCCTTATCCCGATATCATTTTGATGAGCGGTTTATTGCGTTGGAAACTAGACTCGATGAACTTCATTTTAGGCTTTTGAAACACCTTAAAACTCCTCATATACTAGGAGATATGCCTCCAACAATATGGGCTACAATTGGGTCCGAGATTTTACTGAAGTTGTTCTGATTCATTTCGTTTAACTTCTAATCCTCTTCCAACCCTCATGTAACCTCTTATACATGCATATACATACTCATATAAATCCATAAAAATCCATACACGCGTCTCGAAGGGTCCCGAGAATCACAATAACCTTAAACATAACTAGAGAACTCACAAAGCTTCGACGAAACTCCAATCGCAAAAGTATATTCATATCTTTTGTCCATCTCCTATATCGTTACTAATAATCTCAAATACTTTACAAGGTCACTCATATTACCTCGTATACGTACTCATAACACGATTTCAAATCCTTGAGGTTACCATGTCACCTTGGGATACTTAAGGCAACCATATATATAACGATATTCTTACTAACTCGATTAACTTTCCTTGAACTTTCTTAACTCATTCATTCTTGTCTTGAGTCAAGTAGCACGGACTCTTACGGGGTGTAACATCCTCAAAGGATGAGGGTTAGTGTTAGAGTAGCCTGCTCTACTAACATGCCAAGTATGCACACACTTGTGAGATAACCAAGTATCAACCATGATTACGAAGAACAAGCTCTCATATAGAGCACTAAGAACTTGGTTATCACAAAGAACATGAAAGGAAGATATCATAGAGGAACCAATGGTTTCAAAATACCGAAAAGGCAATACCACATTGATTCTAATAGACATGACACACAAATGATCCTCAACTTCAAAGTGATACCACCCCAAAGGTAACACTATGACCAAGTCACACCAATTTAAAACGTCACCGGGGTCAAAAGGTAAAAATATCCACACATAGTGGCCAAGAGAATGACTATCTACCCCATTAGATCCCCTCTCAACATAAGATGCACCCCCAACACAAGCATGAATGTCATCATATGCAAATAGATAGTAAAGAAAGGTTTCACACAAAATAACTTCATCTATGGTGTCCTCACACGTAGCTTCACTATTAAATTCAAGTACATGATCAAGCATACTACTAAGACTCGGAACACACAAGGAAGAGTTAACAATTTGCAAGCAAGTATCACCTCTCTTTTCAAAACACTCCTTCCCCACAGGTGTATTATCATTTCCCAAGGGGAGTTTTCTATCATAGGGAAGAGCGTCATCATTCCATAGTGAATTTTCAAATACCATGTAGTCCCCAAAAGTGGCTACATTTTCAACATTACAATACATTCCACTAGGCACTTCACTCTCATTAGTCATGTTATCATCAAATAAGACATTATCTTTAAAGAGAGAATAATCAATGAACAATGGTAAGCCGAAGCATGTAATTTCATTCTCAAAAAAGACAAATGTCATTTTTCAAAGTACCTTCATTTACATGACTATCCACATGACACACATCACCATCACAAACGGGAGTCTCATCACTCAACACAAAGATAAAGCCAAGAGACTCATTTCCACATTCATCAAACAAGGGTGGGGTGTCACACTCATTCAAATGATCAACTAGAACCACATCATCACTAATCGGAGATTCCTTAATCACATCACAAAATTCTTCCACTAGTGGACTAACATTACACTCAAGTTGATCACATGATAATGTATTTTCATTCAAAGCACAAGTGTCAACACTAGGTGGACACAAATCAATCTTGCAAGAAGAATCAATTCGGTCATCTAAAGGATCAACTAGTGTAGGGACACTTTCAACAATGACATTATCATCACATCGTAAAGAATCATTAAAGTCACACAACGACAAGCTACTACTCACACTCACATCACAAACTTGTGCATTCAAAGAGTTGGAAGTGTTGAGTTTAGCTATCGTACCTTGAAGTTCACACGAAGAATCTTCTTTAGTTGACAAGGTTTCCATGGGAGAAGATTTTTGCAACCTTGCGTTCATTGTCTTTTGTGGAATAGGTTGTGTAAAGAGAAGACTCCCACAATTGTCCACTACATACTTGTGCCCCTCTCTTTCATAGGTAGTTCCATGAGTTTCGAACCAATCACGCTCTATTCGTCGTTTCTCCTTACATTCCGCGATTTCTATCCTACTCTGTGTGATCCAATTGACTATTCGGTGATCCATTTGACTATTCAATCTCCCTACCTTGTTGTTCATATCATGCAACAACCTCATCAAATCAACAATTGTAAGTTCCCCGGTGGGAACTTGCATTTCTCCACCTTGATTAGCCATGATACAAGAACGGATACGCGGAAACGGGCAATTAAGAAGATAAACAAAAGGAAAAGAAAAGATAGATAATTTGACACAACTTGAGATTCAATTTAGCAACCAAAGTTATATAAAACTAAGACCTCTAAATTATCATCAAAAGAAACACCAAATTCTTAAGTTGACCTCAAGGGAATCGAATCCCAAGCAACCAACCTCTCAACAACACAAGAATCAACAAGAGCCTACCAAAGGCCTCTCACAAGTTTCTCTCTCTAGAGATAACCCTAAAACACTCAAAATATTCATAATTCATCAAAAGTCCCTAAATGAAATGAAAAACAAGCTATATATACAAGCTAAGCTAAGAAGACTATTAGGCAATTACAATGCTACCCTTAATGAAGTAAGGGCCTTGTTTGGCTAGTCTTCTTAGTGTAGTCTTCAATTCAAGGATTGGTCTCCAATGGCCAAACACGCCCCTCTTTGCATAGATGGCCCTCTAATCAACCTTGCATGCATGGCCTTCTTGCAATCATAACCCTCCTTGCGTAAAGTAGCCACTTGCACAAATAGCCCTTTGCGCAAATAGCCATCTTCCGTCCTTGAATCACCCAAGCTTGCAATTGTAGCCACTTTAAGAGGCAAGCCTTGGGCCTTGGATTCTTGACTTCTTCTCCCATGCTATCTCCCATAGCTTGAAGCCCTCCAATGACTCCATTTAAATGCTCCCAAAGCTTCATCCTCCATGAATCCGCTTCCAACATAAATCCTTGGAGAAGTTTGAGTAGTTGAGTCATTTGTGCCATTTAGGATTGTATCATCCTCCTTCTTCAAAAGGATTCATCCCTCGAATCCGAACCTAGCAAAACCCAAGGGAAGACATACGAAAACATACTTGTTGTCAAGGATTGAGGGTTAGCACACAACGCAATAATCACATATTCATGCCAAGGATGAACAGACTTGTGGTACAACCACACATCTATGACAATCATGACTAACATATGGACACATGAGGTATCAAGAAGTGTGATTCCTCCAAGGTTCATGACATAAGGATAGAGTAATAAAACCAATGGATTCAAAATACGAAGTATGCAACTCGACATTGGTTCTATTTGACATGTAGCATAATGTCCAAACAAGAACACTCTCATTTTTCAAACAAGGACTGCCCCAAGATAGTGCTCTCAAATCACACAAGGTGTCACCCGGATCAAAGGGAACGTTAATCCATCTAGTATGATAGTCAAGAACACAATCGGCTAGATCATAAGAGCCTTCTCCCACATAAGATGCACTCCCTATATGCTCAAGAATGTCATCATATGCAAACAAGTAATAAAGAAAGGTATCACATAAAATAACTTCCTCATCAATATCACTCCCCAATGTAACCTCACTATATGGTTCAAGGACAAGATTATCCAAGGGGCTACTATGAAGTTGAACATGAAAGGAAGAATTATGCAATTTCTAGACAAGAATTACCTTCCTTTGTAACACTTTCCTTCCCCACAAATGGATCATAATTCCTCAAAGGAAGATCTCCATCATGGGAAAGAGTGTCTTCATCCCATAGTGGGTTACATATCACATTATAGTCTCCAAAGGAAACTAAGCGTTCAACATTACCAATCACCCCACTAGGTTCATCCCTCGTAATAGTCATGTCATCCTCAAATAAAACATTATCCTTTACAAGAGAGTAATCCATGAACAATGAGGAGTCAAAGCATGTCATTTCACTCTCAAAAGAACTAATGTCATCTTTTAATGCATTTTTGCTCACATGACTATCTACATGACACACATCACCACTACAAATTGGAGTCTTATCACTTGACACTAAAGTACGATCAAGAGACTCATTTTGACATGAAACAAACAAGGGTGAGATGTCACATTCTTTCAATTGAACAACTATATCAACATCATCACTAACTAGAGGTACATTAAACACATCACAAAGATCCTCAAGTAGTGAATTATCATTACAAGCAAGTTGATCAATACAAGCTTCAACGCGAGTTGGTAGTATGTCAAACTCGCAAGAATTACTATATGATGACCACATGACATTGTACTACCAATCAATTCACAAGTGTCAACACTAGGTGGACACAAATCGATCTTACAAGAAGAATCAATTTGGTCATCTAAAGGATCAACTAGTGTTTGAGCACCTTCATTCAATAATGCACTATCATTCAAAGCACAAGTGTCAACACTAGGTGGACACAAATCAACCTTACAAGAAGGATCAATTCGGTCATCAATAGGATCAACTAGTGTAGGGACACTTTTAATAATGGCATTACCAATACACGGAAGAGAAGCATTAGGCTTAACGCAAGGTAAACTAACTTTCATACTCGACTTGACATTAAAATCATACGAAGATGTAGGAGTATAAGGATGTGATCTTACCTGGTGTTCATGCAAGCTCCTTTGACCAATGGAAGGAATGGTTGTGGCCGCCGTCCTTGCCTTCAAGCATGGGGTTCTCTCAAAAGAGTTACCCTCAAAGAGTCATTTCTTCTCACACGTGACTTGGGGTATTGGATTCTCAATATCCTTTTCATGTCCTCCCAAGTCTTGATGGGACTCTCACTTGTCTCCCACAACATTTCACATTCGCCCAATATTTGACAAGCTTTGAGTCAAAAGTTTGAACGGCTAAGTCCATCTTCATTTCTTGTGAATAGTTGTAGCTAGCGAAGATTTCATCTATTATGGACTCCCATTTCATCTGATGTGGCGGCTGACGTGGCAGATGACGTGGCACTTTTTAAAAAAAAAATCAAAAATTTAGACTAAGTATTTCTGATTTTTTTTTTTACTTACTTGGGCCCACAAACACTCTTTCACAACTTTATTTGACAACTTTTGGATCAAATGGCCCTTTGGAGAGTCTTAATGATACAAGCCGAGCTTCATCAAGAATATCCATTTCAAGCCGAGCTAGGGATCACGTCTTTGGAGACTTACTAGGTGCTTGGATTGAAGGCATGAAGCTCAAGAATATGCTAAAATGGAAGTATAGGCCTCATTTGGATGAAGTAGGGAGAAGAAGGCCTTTCTCATCTTTTGAGAAGACTACTAACCAAACAAGGCCCTTACTTCATTAAGGGTATTATTGTAATAGCCATAGTCTTCCTTTTCTATCTAGTATAAATACTATCTTAGTTTATTTCATTTGGTAGACTTTTATGATATGAAATATTGAAATTGTGAAATTATAAGACTCCATTGGGAGCATGAGAGATGAGAGCTTGTTGAAGCTTTTGGTTGAATTCTTTGTTGATATAGGTTGGTTGCTTGGGACTTTGTTTCCCTTGAGGTCACCTTAAGAATTTGGTGTTTCTTTTGATGATAATTTAGAGGTCTTAGTTTTAATATAACTTTGGTTGCTAAATTGAATCTTAAGTTGTGTCAAATTATCTATCTTTTCTTTTCCTTTTGTTTATCTTCTTAATTTCTCGTTTCCGTATCCGTTATTGTATCACTTCTTCCTTATGAAGATTTGAAGGTATTCAAGAACACAAGAACAATTCAAAAATTCAACTACCCTCAAACCAACTCCAAATTACGTCAAATTTCGGATTTAAGTTCTCTTTGATGTAGAGAACAAAACCCTATAGGTCTCAACCTTCAATTTAAACCGAATCACAAGACCCACTTTTTAAGTTCTTGAGTTCTTTAAAGCTTCAAATACCAAAAATGATAGATCCTTAAATCCTTGGTCAAATACCTCCGAATTTCGGATTTAGAGTCCTTATCCACTAGAGAACAAAACCCAATCAACTTGAACCTTCAATTCTTCTCGTTCTTCAAACCCACCAACCTTGTTCTTGAAGCTTTGAAGCTCAACATTGGTGGAACACAAATCTCAACTCCAAATAGCTCGAAAAGGAAGATTTGGATTCTAGAAACACTAAGAAACTCTAATCTAACACTAGATTCAACAAAATCAACAAGAAAATTCTCAATTTTTTTGTTGTTGAATCAAAACCCAAGACTAGATTTGATGGAACAAACCTAAGCTAAGCTCTGATACTAATTGATACAAGAACGGATACGCGAAAATGAGAAATTAAGAAGATAAACAAAAGGAAAAGAAAAGATACAAAGAAACTAACTAGGAATTCAAAAGGGACAAGGAAATTAAAGGATAAGTAAGTTGACATAAAGAGAAATACCAATTGGCAACCAAGGTTCTATATAACCAAGACCTCCAATTGAGTAATCACAAGCACCAAAACTTCTTAAGGTGACCTCTTTGAAACAAAGTCCCAAGCAACCAACCTTCTCAACAAAGAATTCAACCAAAAGCTTCAACAAGCTCTGATCTCTCATGCTCCTAAGGGAGTCTTACAATTTCACAATTTCAATATTTCATATCATCAAAGTCTCCCTAATGAAATAAAAGTAAGGTAGTATTTATACTAGATAGAAAAGGAAGACAACTACATTATTACAATAATACTCTTAATGAAGTAAGGGCCTTGTTTGGTTGGTAGTCTTCTCAAAAGATGAGAAAAGTCCTTCTTCTCCCTACTTCATCCAAATGAGGCCTATACTTCCATTTTATCATATTCTTGAGCTTCATGCCTTCAATCCAAGCACCTAGTAATCCAAGCACCTAGTAAGTCTCCAAAGTCGTGATCCCTAGCTCGGCTTGATGTGGATATTCTTAATGAAGCTCGGCTTGTATCAGGGATCTCCTCATAGGTCAAACCATCCTTAACTGTTATAGTCTCAATAGGAACAACCAACAACGGGTCTCCTACACACTTCCTCAATATGGATACATGAAACACGGGGTGTACAGCAGCTAAATCTCATGGCAACTCAAGTTCATAAGCTACTAGGCTATCTTTCCTTGAATTCTAAGGTCCAATATATCTGGGGCTGAGTTTGCCTTTCTTTCCAAATCTCATGACACCTTTCATGGGTGAGACTTTAAGGAACACCCAATCATCAACTGCAAATTTTAAGTCCCTTCGCCTCACATCCATGTAAGATTTCTGGCGACTCTGAGCCGTTTTCAAACGCTCTTGAATTAACCTGACTTTCTCCATAGCCTGATAAACTAAATCTGGTCCTAAAAATTTTGCTTCACCAACTTCAAACCAACCAATTGGTGACCTACACCTTCGCCCATACAAAGCTTCAAATGGTGCCATCCCAATACTAGCATGATAACTGTTATTATAAGAAAACTCAATGAGAGGTAAGTGATTATCCCAATTTACCTTTGAAATCTAGGACACATGCTCTCAACATGTCCTCACGAGTCTAAATAGTGCGCTAGAGAGACCGTCCGTGCGGATGAAAAGGAATTTAGCATGAGGTTGACCTTGGTACCCAATCCTTTCTGAAAGGATTTCCAGAAGTTTGCTATGAATTGAGCACCGCGATCTGAAATAATAGAGACTGGGGTCCCATGCAATTTGACAATTTCATTAACATATAACTTGGCATAATCCTCCGAATCCGTGGTCTTAATGCAAAAGTGCGCTTATACTTAGTAAGCCGGTCAACGATCACCCAAATAGAGTCATGTCTCTTAATTAACGAGGTAGAAGTGATACAAACTCCATATTGATCATTTCCCATTTTCAGCCGGGAATATCAATATTCATGGCATGGCCACTGTGCCTATGGTGTTCGGCTTTCACTTGCCATGCTTGGACACTTAGCTACAAAATCGCCACATTCTTCTTCATCATTCCACCAATAAATGTCCTTAAGATCATGATACATCTTAGTGGAACCCACGGTGAATGGAATACACAGAGTTGTGAGCTTCTGACATGATTCGCTCTCTGAGTCCATCTACATATGGAACACATAATCTGTCACACCCTGATGCAAGAAAAATAACAAAGATAGAAAGAAGACACAATTTGAATAACAATTGGACAATAACTAGAAGAACTAGTCCTAGTTACCTCCCAAAAGGATCAAAAGGCACCTATCCTATTCGAACAATCCTCAAGAGAATATCCATCTCTTGCAAACTGTTAGATCAAACGGGGGTTGTTCAATTTGGAGTCCACCAAATTAACACTAGTCATTCAAGAAGACTATAGGGTTTCAATAATATTCAATATTCATATATTTCAAGATAGGTTCCTTTCAAATGATTTACAAGCACCTTTAAATAAGGTTCTTAAAATA